>NC_058519.1:279134144-279439040 GCF_904849725.1 Hordeum vulgare subsp. vulgare | reverse complement strand
AGACTTACCTGTCGCTCACCTCAGCCCAGGCCCAGCTCCCCTGTCGTCTTCCTCCTCGCCAGTAGGCAGCAGGAGGTGGCCGCCGCGACGTCCGGCGCCTCCACGCAGTTCCCTGCCTGCCTGGCCGCCGCTTCGCGCTGGCACGCGAGGGGATAACCCTCCCGAGACGTGCCCGAGCTCATCCTCTCCTCATTCTTCCCCCTCTGCTTCGTTCCCCAGTGCCGCCATTGGAGCCCGACCAGAGCTCAAGCTCGCCGTCGTTCTAGCCTACCTCTTTCCCTCATGAGCCGCGCAATAGATCCGTCGCAGCTCCCTGAAGCTTTCTAGCCACGAGCCCGACGCCGAGACGCAGTGAATCGACGAGACGCGGTAATCTTCTTCCTTGGCTCACCGAATTTCATCGTCGGCGTTCTCCCTCTCCAGGTCGTCCCCGAGCAAGCTAGCGCCACCACTGCACTCCCCGTGAGCTTGCGCAGCTTTTCCCCAAGTTTCCCCCTTCGATCCCTTCCTCTAGCCTTGATTTCACTGGAGCCCGACGAGATCTGCCACGGGAGCTCGTCGCCGGTAGCTCTCCGGTGAATGGCTCGTCCTTCTGAGGCCACCAGTAGCTTCAGGCCGTCGAGTAGATGCCGTAGGTGCTCAGCCCCGTGCCTATCTCCTTCGGATTCGACTAGCCCGACGATGCCCGAGCTTCGGCAGCCGCCAAGCTCGTCGCTGGCGTCATCTCCGACCAGATCATCCCCGGCTAGGTGCAAAAATGGACCTGCGGGAGACGTGTCGTTCCTCTGGTGCACTCCGTGCAGAGTTTGGCCGCCTGTGCGCCGTTTCCAAGCCCCTCCGCCGTTCTGGTGGTCGCCGGAGGCTCACCGCCGGCAAGGACGACCTCGCCGCTGGTGGATCTCAGCTGGCCTGAGCCACTAACGCGTGGGGCCAGCCTCTGGATGATTATAAGTAATAAAAATAAAAATAATTAATCTAATAAGTCACTAACATGTGGGTCCAGTGCTGTTAATTAGCTAATTAAGTTTAAAACTAATCTAAAACTGACCAGAGTCACTCACCAGTGGGTCTGACTGGTCAGGTTTGACTTTCAACGGCCAGTTGGACTTGCTGATGTCATGCTCATGCAGTAAAGATTTTGAGATTTAAAAGAATTCCAAAAAATGCCCAAAACTTCTAAAAATCATAGAAATTAATCTATAACTCCAATGAAAATAATTTATATATGAAAAAGTATCAGAAAAATCCAAGGAATCTGAATATGTCATTTTCAAACATGTTTGAAAATATTACTTGACCAAACATGTAGAATAATGAATAGGTTAAATTTAATAATTGCTTTGGAGTTCGAATTTGAAAATCATTTGGATTCCACTTCAAATGCTATGATCAAACATCGTTCAATCACAACCAGCAACTTAACATATCATTCCCATGCATGTTAAAACAAGTTGATCTAAGCATTAGGTCGAATCAATTAAAATGGTATTCAAGAATACCTCGTTTGAAGTGATATTTGAATCTGATTCAAATCCACTTCAACCTAATAATGGTAGCTACATTAGCACACCACCTTGCATCTCATGCCATGCTCATGCATCATTTTGTTGCATATGATTGTTATTGATTGATGTCATTTCTATCGGTAGGCTCCGCTCCTCCGGATTCCACTGAATATCCGACTAACGGATATTGTCCCTCTACTGAGCAACAAGGCAGGCAACCATTTTGATCATCCCGATAAATCCCATGTTCTCACTCCTGCACTTACTTATTGCATTAGGATCAAATGTTTTTGCCACGTTAGTTGAACCCACTTCCTTTGCATGACCTGTCTTAGTCACAGTAAATAGTTGAACCTTGCAACCTAGCATACCTGGTAGATGCTTGAGCAATGATGTGCCTTATCCTGCTATGCATGCTATGCTTAGAGTTGTCTATGGTCTGTCATCTGGGTGATGAACAGGATTGTGAGAATGTGTTCAGTAAGTAAAGGTTGTGTGTTGAACCTGATTTGGTAAAGGTACCGGTGAAAGGCTATGTAGGAGTACATGGCGGGTTGTTTCATTGGAACCGTCCTTAGGAACTGAGTTCCGTGTATGTAATCCAAGACTAGATACTACCACACGTTGGGATACTTAATTGACCCTCTCGACTTATTAATCGCTTAGTACTCGGTCCAGGAGTTGCAAGTAGTTTCTGGTGATCATAGTCATGCTGGAGGCCGTGCATAGCGCTGACCTGAGAGGTGGGCTGTGATGCGGTAGGCAGTGGCACGGTGTACCAAGTGGCACCCGGATGGTGGGCTTGGGAACCATGCGCACATCATTTGGGGCTGTGGCAGAAACCTCGGCCGGACTTCCGTGCGGGTTACCCTCAGATAGGCGATAGACCTGGACTAAGTATTAGCGTGGTTAACGGTCGTGGCCGACTCCCTCGCTGGGCTTCCGCTTGAAGGTTGCCGAGGTGCATGACGTGCACATGGCGATAAGTGGCGAGAGCGTGTGTGAAGAAGTACACCCCTGCAGGGTTATGATCTATTCGAATAGCCGCGTCCGCGGATATGGACTACTTGGAGACATATGTTATTCATAGATAACTTTAATGGCTACTTATAAAATTGTCAAGATAAGCGTGAGTGTCGTGGACGGCATTTCCGTATGGAGACAGAATGATTCCACGATGGAGTATTGTTGTGGTGTTAGTGGACTCGTGTGAGAGAAATCAATGTTGTCAAAATTATTTAAAAATACAATTTGCCTAGCCACGAGTCAAATGCTGGCTTTCCGCATGAAACCCCACAATTCCTTTTGATACATTGCATGAGTAGATAGTTATCCTAAAGTCTTGCTGAGTACCTCCGTACTCACGTTTGCTTAATAATTTGTTGCATAGGTTGTTAATGACCCTAATGGAGGGTTCTACCTAGACATCGACGACGACGAGTAGCTGGTAGCCCAGCTATGATCTGGCCCTAGGGTGGGTATGTAGTATAGTCAGGCCATGTGCCTTCTAGTTTCATCTGTTTGTACTCAGACAATTTAATTACTTCCGCTGGCTTGTAACTTGAATGACTGTTATGATGGGTCGTGAGACCCCTACTATGTAATATTATGTGTGAGGCTCTTCCGAGCCTTTTAAATAAAGCTTGTATGTTTATGGTTATGTTGTGATGCCATCGATGTATCTATACATATCGGTATGCCATGCGTACGTGTGTTGTACTTGATATGTATGGGGTTCGATTACCTAGCCGTTGGCTTTAGTAGCATTCCTTACAGGGAAATGCACCTTTGTGATCCAATGAGCCATGGTAGTTCGCTACTGCTCCGGACACATTGGTTGACCGGCATGTGTCCTTCTTAGCTGATGTGTCTGTCCCCTCTGGGGAAATGTCACGCGAGGTAATGGAGTCCTTGTAGCTTGCTATGACTCATCTGCATTCGTTGATGACCGACACCTGCTTTGCTGGGTCATGTATGTCTATCCCTGTGCGGAACTGCCGCTTTGGTTTATGACTAGACATGTCGATCCGGGTTCTCTGTCACTGGATTGCTAGCGACACAATTGCATACGCGAGTCAAAAGGCGCAAATGGTCCCGACTAAGGTAAGGCTGCAGGCATGGGGATAACCGTGCGTGAGACCGCAAAGAGATGCGATGTGTTACAGGCTGGATTCCTATGACTTAGGATCGGGGTCCCGACAGCGTTGGTATCAGAGCCTGACAGACTGTAGGACTACTAAGCCAAACTGGTCGAAGTTGAGTCTAGAATTGCTTTAGTTATATATAAGGGAATTGTTTGTGGAAGGGAACGTAAGACTCTTGTTCTCTTCTCGGGTTATTCTATTCTGGTCATCCTCATCTTTTCTGCGGGAATTAAGGACTAGGTTATTCATCTTCTTCTAGGCTCGTGTTTTTGATCGGTAGATTATAAGACTACGGGTCGAGAGATGTTTTGGTTTTTTTTATCCCTAGGAAAAGGAAGTAAGTTTGATGATCATAGAATTGAACTTGATAGCTGAGTGGTTACGCTATTTTATTTACTGGGTTGTCTCAAAATTGTTTTTGAGCATCAATTTTGCATTCAGAGCTCTAATGCTTTTGCATTACTCTCTATTTTCGTATGCCTGGCCGTCCTTCTCGTCAGGTGGTTCGTCTGACCGGATGCATTGATGTGCCGGGTCATACGGCCATGCTGGTAAGGGTGATGTCGGTGTGCGGTTACCGCTGGTACCCAGAGTACACAGTGGAGGAACGGTACCGAGACTTCAACCAGAGCCAGTATATCTGCACTGTTAGGGTATTTCCAGACTACCCTCGAGCTGAGGAGCCAATCCATTGGTCTTATGGGTTGGGAGTCACTGTTGACATGGCAGTACAAGATGCTGCCTATTCAATGCTGACCATCATGAGGGCGAGACATGCACTGTTGCAGAATTCAGAGTTCTGCTATGTTCCTGCCTCTTAGCCAGGTGAAGAGGGATACCTCAGTGGGGTCTATTTTGATTCCTCTATGGAGGATCCGCTATTGCAGTCCACTGCTGAGATGCTAGAGAATAGAGACAGGGATGCTCGTGCCCTCCGCATGGAGCTTTATGCTACACGTGCCCGTCTTTGGACAGCTTTGACGCAGCTGGCACTGGTAGTCCAGACAGGGTATGGAGATATGGAGATCCTGAACCCTGTTAGGACCCATCTTCCGGCTCATGTTAACTGGCCCGCTATAGGAGGAGTCACCCCTCTTCGGGGACCCCTACTACCACCAGTCAGGGGACCAAGGCCACAGCCGTGTCCTTACGGATCCCAGGGATCTCAGGCTAGAGTATTTCCTGATCCGCAGGTTGAGCTTCCAGGCCATGGAGGCAATCTTTATGAGATGTTCTATGCGGACGCCTAAACCGTGAGTGGAAGGATAGTTTGGTAGTAGCTGTACTTTCACAGTCCTGTGTGACTTCTGAAATATGCTTATGTCGTGAAATGAATTCCGAAGGCATAGATAAATAATGTATAGGAAGCTTGTAAGCCTCTGATGAGTAGTTTCATAACTTCAGTAGTTTGCTCTTCGGTTAAGGTTGTACTGAACTATGTAAGGGTGTGTATGAACCATGGTGTATATATAGTAGTTGCTTGTTACCATATTGTTCGGATATTCATTTCCGCATTCCATGTGTTCAGTGCATTCTTAATCCATAGCTAGTATTGATGATGATATTGGTCTAAGCTGTGAGTTTGTTTGTCAGGATAGTGTTCACCAGGGTGAACCGTGCCCCTGCTCATGAGCAAGGCGAGGGTAGTCAAGCGTTGCAGGAAGATCTGCCACACCCGCACTCTCTGGCGGAACTTATGCTTGAGGCAGAGAGAAACAAAAGGGAGACCAACCGACTATTAGAGCGTATTGAGAAAAATACGGCTCGTCAGCCTAGGAATGCTGCAGTGTCCCTCAATGACTTTGTGAAGCTGAATCCTCCAAACTTCCATCACTCCGTCGATCCCCTCGACGCTGATGATTGGTTGTGCAGTATTTCACGTAAGATTCGCTCTGCGAATGTTTCTGAGGCCGACAAGGTGACCTTTGCGGCGTATTTTCTGGAAGGACCCGCCAATCTGTGGTGGGAGAACTTTGAAGCTATGCGTCCTGCTGAACCAGCAGCCACATGGGCAGACTTTAGTGCAGCCTTTCGTCTGCACCATATTCCAGAGGGCCTGATGGACAGAAAGGGAGGAGTTATGTTCATTCACTCAGGGAAAGTTGACCGTGGATGCCGATAGCCGCGAGTTCGGTAACCTCGCCTGCTATGCAACAAAGGAGGTGTCTACTGATGCCAAGAAGCAAGCAAGATTCCATAAGGGTCTGAGCCCTGAACTTCATCGTGATTTGCGCCTCCACGAGTGTACAAGCTTCCAAGCCCTGGTCAACAAGGCGATCAGTGCCGAGACTAGTCATACCGACTTTGAAGCCACAAAGAAGCACTCCCGTGACTTTGGCTCGTCATCTGGTTCCACGTTTCCAAAACGCAGGCTGTGGGTTCCAAACAGTTCTCTGCCGCCAAGATACACTCCGAGGCCATCCTATGTGGCGCCTCAGTCGAATCAGACCAACCCTCCAGCAAAAACCTATGGTGGTCCAGCTAGCAATGTTGCGCCGCGTGCCAACCAAGTGATATGTTATAAATGTGGAGAACCAG
The DNA here is from genome assembly GCF_904849725.1 of Hordeum vulgare subsp. vulgare. Classification (NCBI taxonomy): domain Eukaryota; kingdom Viridiplantae; phylum Streptophyta; class Magnoliopsida; order Poales; family Poaceae; genus Hordeum; species Hordeum vulgare. The sequence goes on along the minus strand of NC_058519.1, from coordinate 279,432,853 downwards.
GGCACTATTCCCGTGAGTGTCCTCAGAATGTGGGTGCCAAGCAACCCGGAAAGTCCGTTGGGCAAGGCAAGTCGGGCAAAGCTTACTATGTGAAGCCAACTCCTGCACGTGGCCGTGTGAACTATGTTTCAGCAGAAGAAGTTGCACAGGATCCCGACGTCATACTAGGTACGCTCCTTGTTAATCATCACCCAGCGTCCGTTCTTTTTGACACTGGGTCTTCTCATTCCTTCATTTCAGAAAGTTATGCACAGTTGCATAACATGTATTTCTGTGATATGCCAATTCCATTGGTTGTCCAAACTCCTGGTAGTAAGTGGCAAACCTCTAGGATAACCTATGACAATGAAATTCTAGTAGACACGCTAGTTTTTCTAGCCTCATTGATAGCCCTGAAATCTTTGGATATTAATATCATCTTGGGTATGGACTGGATGTCAGCTCACTATGCCAAGATTGATACTCATTCCAGAAATGTTCAGCTTACCCATCCCTCGGGTGAGATAGTCAATGTCTCTACTTGAGTTGCCAAATGCCAACTCTATTCCCTCAATGCCAACCCTCTTTCAAAACTTGAAGACATTTCGGTAGTCCGTGACTTCCCGGATGTTTTTCCAAAGGAACTGCCAGGAATTCCGCCTGACAGAGATGTAGAGTTCGTAATAGATCTTGTTCCGGGAACTGTTCCAATAGCCAGAAGACCATATAAGATGGCACCCCTGGAGCTAGCCGAACTTAAGAAGCAACTAGATGAGGCCTTAAATAAAGGATTCATTCGTCCTAGCTCTTCTCCCTGGGCTTTCCCCGTCCTCTTCATCGAGAAGAAAGACGGAACGGATCGGATGGTTGTAGATTACTGACCAGTTAATCTGGTCACCATAAAGAACAAGTATCCGCTCCCCAGGATCAACGACCTGTATGATCAGCTCGCTGGATCCTCAATCTTCTCAAAAATGGATTTGAGGTTGGGATACCATCAAATCAAGATCAAGAACGGGGACATTCCAAAAACGGCTTTTGTTACTCGCTATGGCCAATACGAGTACACAGTCATGTCCTTCGGTTTAACCAATGCCCCAGCCACCTTCTCTCGCTAGATGAATTCAATCTTCATGGAGTATTTGGATAAATTCATCATGGTATACCTCGATGATATTTTCATATACTCGAAGAACGCACAAGAACATGCCGAGCATCTAAGGCTGGTATTGATGAAACTTCGAGAGCATCACCTTTATGCCAAGTTTTCAAAATGTGAATTTTGGTTACCAGAAGTGACCTATCTAGGTCACGTAATCTCTGGTAAGGGTATTGTTGTCAATCCCGAGAGAGTTCAAGCTGTCCTTAATTGGACTCAACCTGAATCGGTTAAGCAACTTAGGAGTTTTCTTGGTCTAGCGAGCTATTGCCGCCGCTTTGTCGAGAATTTCTCCAAGGTTGCAAAGCCTCTAACTGAACTCCTCAAGAAAGAGAAAAAGTTCGAGTGGACACCACAGTGTGAGCATAGTTTTCAGGAACTGAAAAGACGCCTGACTTCTGCACCTGTGTTGCTACCACCAGATTTTTCTAAGGACTTCGTTATCTGTTGTGACGCCTCGCGACAAGGATTAGGTTGCAATCTCATGCAAGATCGTCATGTGATTGCATACGCATCTCGACAGTTGCGTCCACATGAGGATAATTATCCCACACATGATCTTGATCTTGCACCTGTAGTCCATGCACTAAAAACCTGGCGACATTACCTTCTTGGTAATCGTTGCGAAATATTCACTGATCACCAAAGCCTGAAATATATCTTCACCCAACCGGATTTGAATCTCAGGCAAAGACGGTGGGTTGAGTTGATCTCGGATTACGACTTAGGGATAACTTACACCCCGGGGAAGGCCAATGTTATGGCTGATGCACTAAGTCGTAAATCTTATTGTAACAATTTGATGCTACAACAAGGTCAACCACATCTCTATGAGGAATTTCGGAAGTTAAATCTCCATATTGTTCCTCAAGGATTCCTTTCTACCCTGGTGGCGAAGCCTACTCTTAGGGATCAAATCATAGCCGTGCAGGCTTATGATAAGGGTATATCCCAGATCAAGGAGAATATTGCTAGCGGAAACGCTAGGGATTTCTCCATCAATGAGAAAGGTGTTGTGTTCTTTCAGAACCGTTTAGTGGTTCCTAAGAGCAAACGTCTCCAGCAATTGATCATTAAGGAGGCTCATGATTCTCCTCTGACCATTCATCCCGGTAGTACTAAGATGTATCAGGACCTACGCCAAAGGTTTTGGTGGACTAGGATGAAGAGAGAAATTGCTGAGTTCGTTGCTAACTGCGACGTTTGTCGTCAAGTTAAGGCAGAACATCAAAGGCCTGCTGGCACCCTTCAACCTTTAGCTATTCCTGAATGGAAATGGGATAAAGTCAGTACGGATTTCATTACCGGATTTCCCAAGACCAAGAAAGGAAATAATGCTAACTTTGTGGTCATTGACAGTCTCTCCAAAGTAGCTCATTTTCTTCCAGTTCCTGAGAGTATAACAGCTAGCCAGCTAGCAGAGTTATATATCTCTCGAATAGTGTCTCTTCATGGTGTTCCCCTGGAGATTAACTCAGACCATGGGAGTATCTTTACTTCTCGCTTCTGGGAAAGTTTTCAGAATGCTATGGGGACTCACTTATCTTTTAGCACTACTTTATATCCTCAATCAAGTGGTCAAGTAGAAAGAGTGAATCAAATCCTAGAAGATATGCTTCGAGCTTGTGTTATATCATTCGGTATGAATTGGGAGAAGTGCCTTCCATTCGCCGAATTTGCTTATAACAATAGTTATCAATCAAGCTTGGGCAAAGCCCCTTTTGAAGTTCTCTATGGACGTAGATGTCGAACACCTCTTAATTGGTCAGAAACCGGAGAGAGGCAACTCTTCGGCCCAGATATGATCCAGGATGCACAAGAGCAGGTTCGCATTATTCGTGAAAGTTGAAAACAGCCCAGTCTCATCAATATGATCGTCATCATAAGGCTGTGACCTTTGAAGTTGATGAGAAGGCTTACCTTCGGGTTACACCTTTGAAGGGTACCCATCGATTCGGTATCAAGGGCAAGTTGGCTCCTCGTTACATTGGTCCTTTTCGCATTCTTGCCAAACGAGGAGAAGTTGCCTACCAATTGGAACTTCCTCCACATCTTTCCAAGGTTCATGATGTCTTCCATGTCTCGCAACTCAGGCGTTGCTTTTCGGATCCTATCCGTGAAGTGGACCACGAAACGCTTGCTCTCCAAGATAACCTTTCATACCGAGAATACCCTGTGCGTATTCTTGATCAAGCTGAGCGTACCACTCGACGTCGAAACCTCAAGTTTCTTAAAGTTCAATGGTCGAATCATTCTGAGACGGAGGCAACATGGGAAAGAGAGGATCGTCTCCGACTTGAGTATCCCGCGTTATTCCCGACGACTTCTAAATCTCGGGACGAGATAATTTTGAGTGGGGCTGAGTTGTCACATCCTTGGAACCCTAACCAAAGTATAGCATTGTGCTCATATCTTCTTTGCGTTGCATCCAATAAAATTGCAACAAGATCAAACCAAGTGGTGAAGCAAAACTCAAAAACTCTAGCCACTTCTCAATTTAAAGCAAATTCCAAACTTGTTAAAATCAATGAACCCAAAATGGCCTCAAGAAAAGTTCAACTTTAGTGATAAATCCTGAAAGCAAATAATCACTGAAGAAAACTATTTTCATAACAAATTTGGCATTTTATTTAAATACAAAAAGCCACTGAATTCAAGTTCAAATTCGAATTCAAAAACTTTAAGTTTTCAAAAATGTTGAAAACTTCAGGAATGGTTGGATATATTCCAACTAATATTCTCGTGTGTTCAAAATAATTTTATAAACTATTTTGGAGCTGAAATAAATAGCAAATCAAAATAGATAGCAAATCAGAAAACAAAACAAGAAAAAAAATGCAAAAGACTTACCTGTCGCTCACCTCAGCCCAGGCCCAGCTCCCTTGTCGTCTTCCTTCTCGCCAGTAGGCAGCAGGAGGTGGCCGCCGCGACGTCCGGTGCCTCCACGCAGCTACCTGCCTGCCTGGCCGCCGCTTCGCAATGGCACGCGAGGGGATAACCCTCCCGAGACGTGCCCGAGCTCATCCTCTCCTCATTCTTCCCCCTCTCCTTCGTTCCCCACTGCCGCCATTGGAGCCCGAGCAGAGCTCGAGCTCGCCGTCGTTCTAGCCTACCTCTTTCCCTCCTGAGCCGCACAATAGATCCGCCGCAGCTCCCTGAAGCTTTCTAGCCACGAGCCCGACGCCGAGACGCAGTGAATCGACGAGACGCATTCTTCTTCTTCCTCGGGTCACCGAAGTTCATCAACGGCGTTATCCCTCTCCAGGCCGTCCCCGAGCAAGCTAGCGCCACCACTGCACTCCCCGTGAGCTTGCGCAGCTTTTCCCCAAGTTTCCCCGTTCGATCCCTTCCTCTAGCCTTGATTTCACCGGAGCCCGATGAGATCCACCGCGGGAGCTCGTCGCCGGTAGCTCTCCGGTGAATGGCTCGTCCTTCTGAGGCCACCAGTAGCTTCAGGCCGTCGAGTAGATGCCGTAGGTGCTCACCCCCGTGCCTATCTCCTTCGGATTCGACTAGCCCGACGATGCCCGAGCTTCGACCGCCGCCAAGCTCGTCGCCGGCGTCATCTCCGGCCAGATCAGCCCCGGCTAGGTGCAAAAATGAACCTGCGGGAGACGTGTCGTTCCTCTGGTGCACTCCGCGAAGAGTTTGGCCGCCTGTGCGCTGTTTCCGAGCCTCTCCGCCGTTCTGGTGGTCGCCGGAGGCTCACCGCCGGCGAGGACGACCTCACCGCCGGTGGATCTCAGCTGCCCTGAGCCACTGACGCGTGGGGCCGGCCTCTGGATGATTATAGTTAATAAAAATAAAATTAATTAATCTAATAAGTCACTGACATGTGGGTCCAGTGCTGTTAATTAGCTAATTAAGTTTAAAACTAATCTAAAAAAGACCAGAGTCACTAACCAGTGGGTACCACTGGTCAGGTTTGACTTTCAACGGCTAGTTGGACTTGCTGATGTCATGCTGATGCAGTAAAGATTTTCTGATTTAAAAGAATTCCCGAAAATGCCCAAAACTTCTAAAAATCATAGAAATTAATCTGTAACTCCAATGAAAATAATTTATATATGAAAAAGTATCAGAAAAATCCAAGGAATCTGAATCTGTCATTTTCAAACATGTTTGAAAATGTCGCTGGACCAAACATGTAGAATAATGAATAGGTTAAATTTAATAATTGCTTTGGAGTTGGAATTTGAAAATCATTTGGATTCCACTTCAAATGCTATGATCAAACATTGTTAAATCACAACCAGCAACTTAACATATCATTCCCATGCATGTTAAAACAAGTTGATGTGAGCATCAGGTCGAATCAACTAAAATGGTATTCGAGAATACCTCGTTTGAAGTGATATTTGAATCTGATTCAAATCCACTTCAACCTAATAATGGTAGCTACATTAGCATACCACCTTGCATGTCATGCCATGCTCATGCATCATTTTGTTGCATATGATTGTTACTGATTGATGTCATTTCTATCGGTAGGCTCCGCTCCTCCGGATTCCACTGAATATCCGACTAACGGATATTGTCCCTCTACTGAGCAACAAGGCAGGCAACCATTTTGATCATCCCGATAAATCCCATGTTCTCGCTCCTGCACTTACTTATTGCATTAGGATCAAATGCTTCAAATGCTTTTGCCACGTTAGTTGAACCCACTTCCTTTGCATGACCTGTCTTTGTCAAAGTAAATAGCTGAACCTTGCAACCTAGCATACCTGGTAGATGCTTGAGCCATGATGTGCCTTATCCTGCTATGCATGCTATGCTTAGAGTTGTGTATGGTCTGTCATCTGGGTGATGAACAGGATTGTGAGAATGTGTTCAGTAAGTAAAGGTTGTGTGTTGAACCTGATTTGGTAAAGGTACCGGTGAAAGGCTATGTAGGAGTACATGGCGGGTTGTTTCATTGGAACCGTCCTTAGAAACTGAGTTTCGTGTATGTAATCCAAGACTAGATACTACCACACGTTGGGATACTTAATTGACCCTCTCGACTTATTAATCGCTTAGTACTCGGTCCAGGAGTTGCAAGTAGTTTCTGGTGATCATAGTCATGCTGGAGGCCGTGCATAGCGCTGACCTGAGAGGTGGGCTGTGATGCGGTAGGCAGTGGCACGGTGTACCAAGTGGCACCCGGATGGTGGGCTTGGGAACCCTGCGCACATCATTTGGGGCCGTGGCGGAAACCTCGGCCGGACTTCCGTGCGGGTTACCCTCAGATAGGCGATAGACATGGACCAAGTATTAGCGTGGTTAACGGTCGTGGCCGACTCCCTCGCTGGACTTCCGCTTGAAGGTTGCCGAGGTGCATGACGTGCACATGGCGATAAGTGGCGAGAGCATGTGTGAAGAAGTACACCCCTGCAAGGTTATGATCTATTCGAATAGCCGCGTCCGCGGATATGGACTACTTGGAGACATATGTTGTTAATAGATAACTTTAATGGCTACTTATAAAATTGTCAAGATAAGCGTGAGTGTCGTGGACTGCATTTCCGTATGGGGACGGAATGATTCCACGATGGAGTATTGTTGTGGTGTTAGTGGACTCGTGTGCGGGAAATCAATGTTGTCAAAATTATTTAAAAATACAAGTTGCCTAGCCACGAGTCAAATATTGGCTTTCCGCATGAAACCCCACAATTCCTTTTGATACATTGCATGAGTAGATAGTTATCCTAAAGTCTTGCTGAGTACCTCCGTACTCACGTTTGCTTAATAATTTGTTGCAGAGGTTGTTAATGACCCTAATGGAGGGTTCTACCTAGACATCGACGACGACGAGTAGCTGGTATCCCAGCTACGATCTGGCCCTAGGGTGGGTCTGTAGTATAGTCAGGCCATGTGCCTTCTAGTTTCATCTGTTTGTACTCAGACAGTTTAATTACTTCCGCTGGCTTGTAACTTGAATGACTGTTATGATGGGTCGTGAGACCCCTACTGTGTAATATTATGTGTGTGGCTCTTCCGAGCCTCTTAAATAAAGCTTGTATGTTTATGGTTATGTTGTGATGCCATCGATGTATCTATACATATCGGTATGCCATGCGTACGTGTGTCATACTTGATATGTATGGGGTTCAATTACCTAGCCGTGAACTTTAGTAGCACTCCTTACAGGGAAATGCCCCTTTGTGATCCAACGAGCCATTGTAGCTCGATACTGCTCCGGACACATTGGTTGACCGGCATGTGTCCTTCTTAGCTGATGTGTCTGTCCCCTCTGGGGAAATGTCACGCGAGGTAATGGAGTCCTTGTAGCTTGCTACGACTCATCTGCATTCGTTGATGACTGACACCTGCTTTGCTGGGTCATGTATGCATGTCCCTATTCGGAACTGCCGCTTTGGTTTATGACTAGACATGTCGATCCGGGTTCTCTGTCACTGGATTGCTAGCGACACAATTGCATACGCGAGTCAAAAGGCGCAAACGGTCCCGGCTAAGGTAAGGCTGCAGCCGTGGGGATAACCGTGCGTGAGATCGCAAAGAGATGCTATATGTTACACGCTGGATTCCTATGACTTAGGATCGGGGTCCCGACATTTTTTGGGACCAAAAGAGACCCCCGAAGCTTTGGAAGAAGGCCAGAAGAGCCACGAGGCAGTCACAAGCCCTGACGCCGCCACCCCCCCCCCCCCCCGGTACTGGCGACCAGGCTTGTGACCTCCTCGTGGGCCCAAATGACGCAATTCCACCGCTATAAATTCCTATAAATTCAGAAACCCCCAGAAAGAAACCTAGATCAGGAGTTCCGCCGCCGCAAGCCTCTATAGCCACCAAAAACCAATCTGGAGCCCGTTCCGGCACCCTGACGGAGGGGGAATCCATCTCCGGTGGCCATCTTCGGCATCCCGGCGATCTCCATGATGAGGAGGGAGTAGTTCTCCCTCGGGGGTGAGGGTATGTACCAGTAGCTATGAATTTGATCTCTCTTTCTCGTGTTCTTGAGATGTATTGATCTCGATGTACCATGGGCTTTGCTACTATAGTTGGATCTTATGATGTTCTTCCCCCTCTCCCTCTAGTAATGAATTGAGTTTCCCCTTTGGAGTTATCTTATCGGATTGAGTCTTTGAGAACACTTGATGTATGTCTTGCACGTGTCTATCTGCTGTGATCAACTTGCGGGTTTGTGACAATTGGGAACCTATGCATATGGGTTGGCACACGTTTGATTCATGTGAGTACTTGATGTATGTTTTGGTGATCAACTTGCGGGTTCGTGACATTGAGAACCTATGCATAGGGGTTGGCACACGTTTTGACTCTTCGGTAGAAACTTTGGGGCACTCTTTGAAGTTCTATGTGTTGGTTGAATAGATGATTCTGAGATTATGTGATGCATATCGTATAATCATGCCCACGGATACTTGAGGTGACAATGGAGTATCTAGGTAACATTAGTGTCTTGGTTGATATGTACCTTAAGGTGTTATTCTAGTACGATCTCTATGATGGATCGAACAGAAATAATAGCTTCGTATTATTTTACTACGGACTCTTGAATAGATCGATCAGAAAGAATAACTTTGTGGTCGTTTCGTTCCCAACAATAATCTCTTCGTTTGTTCTCCGCTATTAGTGACTTTGGAGTGACTCTTTGTTGCATGTTGAGGGCTAGTTATATGATCCAATTATGTTATCATTGTTGGGAGAACTTCGCTAGTGAAAGTATGAACCCTAGGCCTTGTTTCCTCGCATTGCAATACCGTTCGTGCTCACTTTTACCTTCTGTTACCTTTCTGTTTTTGTAATTTCAGATTACAAAAACCTTTATCTACCATCCTTATTGCACTTGTCTCACCATCTCTTCGCCGAACTAATGCACCTATACAGCCTACCATTGTATTGAGTGTGTTGGGGACACAAGACACTCTTTGTTATTTGGTTGCAGGGTTGCTTCAGAGAGACCATCTTCATCCTACGCCTCCCGCGGATTGATAAACCTTAGGTCACTCACTTGAGGGAAAATTGCTACTGTCCTACAAACCTCTGCGGTTGGAGGCCCAACAACGTCTACAAGGAGAAGGTTGCGTAGTAGACATCAACTACATGATAGTTCAGTGCATAATGCTTAAACGGCTTAGAATTGAGGCGTTGAAGACGTTTCAAACGTCACGGGACATACGAGATGTTCCAAGAGATGAAATTGGGATTTCACGATCGTGCCCATGTTGAGAGGTATGAGACCTCCGACAAGTTTTTTTTGTCTACTAAGTAAGAGAGAAAAGCTCAATCATTGAGCATGTGCTCAGACTGTCTGAGTACTACAATTACTTGAATCGAGTGGAAGTTGATCTTCCTGATAAGATAGTGATTTACATAGTTCTCCAAAGTCACTGCCACCAAGTTGTTGAGCTTCGTGATGAACTATAACATGTCAGGGATAGAGATCATGATCCCTGAGTTGTTCGCGATGTTTTACACTGCGAAAGTAGAAATCAAGTAGGAGCATTAAGTGTTGATGGTTAGTAAAACCACTAGTTTCGAGAAGGGCAAGGGTAAGAAGGGATACTTCATGAAAGGCAAACTAGTTGCCTCTCTAGTGAAGAAACCCAAGGTTAAACCCAAACCCAAGACTAAGTGCTTCTATTATGAGGGGAACGATCACTGGAGCGGAACTACCCTAGTTACTTGGTAGATGAGAATGTTGGCAAAGTCGACAAAAGTATATTAGATATACATGATGTTGATGTGTACCTTACTAGTACTCCTAGTAGCACCGGCGTATTCGATACCGGTTCGGTTGCTAAGCGTTATTAACTCGAACTAAAAGCTACGAAATAAACGGAGACTAGCTAAAAGCGAGGTGACGGTGTGAGTTGGAAGTGTTTCGAAAGTTGATGTGATCACCATCGCACGCTCCCTCTACCATCAGGATTAGTGTTGAACCTAAATAAATGTTATTTGGTGTTTGCGTTGAGCATGAACATGATTAGATCATGTTTATTGCAATACGATTATTAATTTAAAGATAATAATGTTTGTTCTATTTGCTTGAATAAATACCTTCAATGGTTTATTGAATCTCGATTGTAGTGATACACATGTTCATGATATTGGCGCCAAAAGATACAAAGTAGTAATGATAGTTCCACTTACTTGCGGCACTGTCTCTTGAGTCATATTGGTGTAAAACACATGAAAAGGCTCCATACTAATGGATCTTTGGACTCACTTGTTTTTGAATCGTTTGAGACATGTGAACCATGCCTATTGGTGTAAACGCATGAAGAAACTCCATGCAGATGGATCATTTGGACTCACTTGATTTTGAATCACTTGATACATGCAAAAAATGCCACATGGGCAAGATGACTGAAAGCCTCGTTTTTCAGTGAGATGGAATGAGAAAGTAACTTATTGGAAGTAATACATTTTTTATGTATGAAGTCCAATGAGTGCTGAGGCACGGAGTGGATATCGTTATGTTCTTACTTCATAGAATATTTGAGTTGATACTAGTATATTTATTTGATGAGACACACGTATGAATTATTGAATGGTTCAAGTAATTTCAGAGTGAATTGAAGATCGTCGTGACAAGAGGGTAAAATGTCTATGATATGATCGTAGATATGAATATCTGAGTTGCGAGTTTGGTACACAATTAAGACAGTGTGGAATTTTTTCCACAACTAATGCCACTTGGAACACCATAGTGTGATGGTGTGTCCGAACATCATAGTCGTGCCCTATTGGATGTGGTGCATACTATGATGTCTCTTATAGAATTACCACTATCATTTTTGGGTTAGGCATTATAGACAGCTGCATTTACTTTAAATAGGGAACCACGTAATTCCATTGAGATGACACCGTATGAACTATGGTTTGGATAAACCTAAGTTGTCATTTCTTAAAAGTTTGGGGCTGCGATGCTTATGTGAAAAAGTTGCAGCCTGATAAGCTCGAACCCAAAGCGGATAAATTCATCTTCATAGGATACCCAAAACAGTTGGGAATACCTCCTATCTCATATTTGAAAGCAAAGTGTTTGTTTCTAGAAATGGGTCCTTTCTCGAGAAAAAGTTCCTCTCAAAAGAATTGAGTGGGGGGATGGTGGAAACTTGATGAGGTTATTGAACTGTCACTTCAACCAGTGTGTAGCAGGGCGCAAGAAGTTGTTCCTGTGGCGCCTACACTAATTGAAGTGGAAGCTGATGATAGTGATCATGAAGCTTCAGATCAAGTTACTACAAACCTCATAGCTAGGTCGACAAGGTCACGTATTGCTCCATAGTGGTACAGTAACCCTGTCTTGGAGGTCATCATGTGGGTCAACAATGAACCTATGAGCTATAGAGAAGCGATGGTGGGCCCGGATTCCAACAAATGGCTGGAGGCCATGAAATCCAAGAGAGTATCCATGTATGAAAACAAAGTGTGGACTTTGGAAGAACTACTTGATGGTTGTAATACTGTGAAGTACAAATGGATCTTTAAAAGGAAGACAAACGATGATGGTGAAAATTCACCATTAAGAAAGCTCAACTTGTCGCAAAGATGTTTCCGACAAGTTCAAAAGGTTCATTACGATGAGACTTTCTCACGCGTAGAGATGCTAAAAGTCTGTTGGAATTATGTTAGCAGTTGCTGCATTATTTATGAAATCTTGCAGATAGGATGTCAAAACATTGTTTCCTCGACGGTTTCCTTGAGGAAAGGTTGTATGTGATACAACCAGAAGGTTTTGTCGATCCTAAGGATGCTAACAAGTATGAAAGCTCCAGCGATCCTTCTATGGACTGGAGCAAGCATCTCGGAGTTGCAATATACGCTTTGATGAGATTATCAAAGCATTTGGGTTTATACAAGGTTTATGAGAAACTTGTATTTCCAAACAAGTGAGTGGGAGCACTATAGAGTTTCTGATTAATATATGTGGTTGACATATTGTTGATCGTAAATGATGTAGAATTTCTGAAAAGCATAAAGGGTTGTTTTGAAAGGAGTTTTTCAAAGGAAAACCTTGATTGAGCTACTTGAACATTGAGCGTCAAGATCTACAGAGATAGATCAAATGCTTAATAGAACTTTCAAATGAATACATACCGTAACATGATTTTGAAGGAGTTCAAAATAGACCAATTAAAGAAAGAGTCCTTGGTTGTGTTATAAGATGTGAGTATTGAGTAAGATTCAAAACCTGACCATGGCAGAAGAAAGAGAAAGGACGAATGTCGTCCCCTATGCATTAGCGGAAGGCTCTATAGTATGATATGCTGCATACCACACCTGATATGTGCCTTGCCATGTATCTGTCAAGGGGTACTAGAGTGATCCAGGAATGGATCACTGGACAACGGTCAAAGTTATCATTAGTAACTAGTGGACTAAGGAATTTTTCACGATTATGGAGGTGCTAAAAGAGTTCGTCGTAAAGGGTACGTCGATGCAAGCTTTGACACTAATACGGATAACTCTGAGTAGTAAACCAGATTCGTATTGTGGAGCAGTCATTTGGAATACTTCCAAATGGCGAATGGTAGCAAAATCTATAGGATGACATAGATATTTGTAAAGCACACACGGATCTGCAAGGTTAAGACCCGTTGACTAAAAACCTCTCTCACAAGCAAGACATGATCGAACCCTAGAACTCTATGGGTGTTAGATTCATTTCAATCACATAGTGATGTGAACTAGCTTATTGACTCTAGTTCAAGTGGGAGACTGTTGGAAATATGCCCTAGAGGCAATAATAAATTGGTTATTATTATATTTTCTTGTCCATGATAATCGTTTATTATCCATGCTAGAATTGTATTGATTGGAAACTCAAATACATGTGTGGATGCATAGACAACACATTGTCCCTAGTGAGCCTCTAGTTGACTAGCTCGTTGATCAAAGATGGTTAAGGTTTCCTAGCCATAGACAAGTGTTGTCACTTGATAACAGGATCACATCTTTAGGAGAATGATGTGATGGACAAGACCCAAACTATGAACATAGCATATGATCGTGTCAGCTTATTGCTACTGTTTTTTGCATGTCAATGTATCTATTCCTATGACCATGAGATCATACAACTCCCGGACACCGGAGGAATACCTTGTGTGTATCTAACGTCGCAACATAACTGGGTGACTATAAATGTGCTCTACAGGTATCTTCGAAGGTGTCTGTTCGGTTGGCGTGAATCGAGACTGGGATTTGTCACTCTGTATGACAGAGAGGTATCTCGGGGCCCACTCGGTAATACAACATCACAATAAGCCTTGGAAGCAATGTGACTAAGGAGTTATTCATGGGATCTTGTATTACGGAATGAGTAAAGAAACTTGCCGATAACGAGATTGAACTAGGTATAGAGATACCGACGATCGAATCTCGGGCAAGTAACATACCGAAGGACAAAGGGAACAACATACGTGATTAATTGAATCCTTGACATAGAGGTTCAACTGATAGAGATCTTTGTAGAATATGTAGGAGCCAATATGGACATCCAGGTCCTGCTATTGGTTATTGACCGGGGAGTGTCTCAGGTCATGTCTGCATAGTTCTCCAACCCGCAGGGTGTGCACACTTAAGGTACGGTGACGTTTCATTATTTTTGAGTTATGTGTGTTTGGTAACCTAAAGTTGTTCGGAGTCCCGGATGAGATTCCATATGTCACAAGGAGCTCTGGAATGGTCTGGAGGTAAAGATTGATATCTAGGGAAGTTGCATTTGGCTTCCGGAAAGTTTTCGGGCATTACCGGTGAAGTACCAGGAGTGATGAATGGGTTTCGGGGTTTTACCGGGAGGGGCTACCCACCCTAGAGAAAACCTAATAGGCCTAAATTTGGTGCACCAGCCCTTAGTGAGCTGGAGCGGCCATCCCAATAAGGCTATTTCGGCCAAGGAGCAAAAGAAGCGAAAAAAACCCAAAGGAGAGGAGGTTTCCAAGTAGAAGGAGTCCTACTTGGAGTAGGATTGGAGGTGGACTCTTCCACCTCCACCTATTCGACCGAGCCAAGGAGGAGCCTTTGGGCTGCCTCCTCCCCTCCCTCCATCCTATATATACTAGAGGATAGAGAGGCATTTTGCACCCCAAGCAAAGGCGCATCCATCTCTCCCTCTAGATCGTTTACTCCTCTAGATTAGTTCCGCAGAAGCTTGGCGAAGCCCTACTCGATTAATTCACCACCACCACCACCACGCTACCATGCTGGATAACTCATCTACCCCTTCGCCCCTCTTGCTAAATCAAGGAGGTGGTGAACGTCATCGAGCTGTACGTGTCCTGAATGCGGAGGTGATGTCAGTAAGGGCAATAGATCGGCATGGATCGTGATGGGATCACGGGACGGATCGTGATGAGCTCGCGGGACGGGCTGCGATTTTGATTGCGAAGATTTTCCACTATATCAACCGTGTTATATATGCTTCCACTTAGCAATCTACAAGGGTATGTAGATTCACTCTCCCCTCTCGTAGATCATCATCACCATGGATAGGTATCGCATGTGCTTAGGAACTCTTTTTTCCCATGCAACGTTCCCCAACACAATCTAGTGGACATTTTCGGCACTTTGCGGGAGGGTCAACAATCATGGAGGGGTTCTTTGTCATCCTTGTTGGCCCTCCGATGATGCATGAGTAGTTTACCACAAACCTACGGGTCCATAGATAGTAGCTAGATGGATTCTTCTCTCTTTTTGATCTTCAATACAATGTTCTCCTCGATGGTCTAGGAGATCTGTTTGATGTAACTCTTTTTGCGATGTGTTGGTTGGGATCCGATGAATTGTAAGTTTATGATTTGATCTACCAATATTATTTGAGTCTTCTTTGAACTATTTTATGCATGACTGTTATAGCCGCGTACTTCTTCTCCGATGTATTGGTTTGGTTTGGCCAACTAGATTGATTTATCCTGCCATGAGAAGAGGTGATTTGTGATGGGTTTGATCTTGCGGTACTCAATCTCAGTGACGGAAAGAGACATGACACGCATGTATCATTGCTATTAAGGGTAAAAAGAAGGGGTTTATTCATACATGAGTTTATCTTCTCTACATCATGTCATCATTTTTAATGCATTACTCATTTTTCCATGAACTTAATATATTAGATGCATGTTGGATAGCGGTCGACGTGTGGAGTAACAGTAGTAGATGCATGCAAGAATCGGTATACTAATCTTTGACATGATGCCTATATACATGATCACTGCCTTGGATATCGTCATGATTATTCACTTTTCTATCAATTTCCCAATAGTAATTTGTTTACCCATTGTATGCTATTTTCTCAAGAGAAGCCTCTAGTGAAAACTATGGCCCCGAATCTATTTCCTATCATATATTAAAATGAAAAATACCTTGCTGTAGTTTTATTTTATTTATTTTATTTTGTGTTTTAATTAGATATATTTATCAAATCCTATACAATTTAATCTATCTCAATACCATTGAGAGATTGACAACCCCTCTACGTGTTCAGTTGCAAGTATTTGTTGTTTGTGTGCAGGTGATGTTTCCGTAATGTTGCTTGGTTCTCTTATTGGATTGATAACCTTGGTTTCGTAAGAGAGGGAAATACTTATCTCTAATGTATTGCATCATCCCCTCCTCTTTGGGAAAATCCCAACGCAACTCACAAGTAGCACCCAACATGGAACAAACTGCACTCGCAACTAGCAACGCTGCAAGAGGGGCTGAGTAAGTGGTAATATAGTCAAACCAAGGTTTGTTGGGAAGTTGGAGGTTAGAGTCTTATCATGACATTTTGAGAGGCTTTACAAACAAGTGGTAGGTAGAGAAACATAGCGATAGAGACGAGACACCTAGCATAGCAAACATAGTAGTGGTATCCAAGGTAATGGTTATCTTGCCTGAAATCACACTTGGAATAAGAATGAATCCGTGAAGTAGTCGAACAAGTGTAGTTAAATGAATCCTCACATTCAAAAATGTTTTTGGAACTCTAGCGAGGAAAAGCAAATCCGAAAACAAACATATGTCACGGTAAAC
Source organism: Hordeum vulgare subsp. vulgare (assembly GCF_904849725.1). Taxonomy (NCBI): domain Eukaryota; kingdom Viridiplantae; phylum Streptophyta; class Magnoliopsida; order Poales; family Poaceae; genus Hordeum; species Hordeum vulgare. Next base: position 279,416,733 of record NC_058519.1, on the reverse strand, counting down.
ACCACAACATATGGATGACAAGATGCACAATGAAATATGATGCATGTCCATTTAATTATGCATGACATGCCAAAGCACAACAATCAACTACTACACACAAAGTGAAGTTAAGTTTCCAACGGGTTGCATATTGATTAAACTTCACATTCAAATTATTTAGTTCAATCTCATTTAGGTGCTTGGCATGTTTAAATGTTTTTTATCCAGGCAAGAGGTGAAGGATATTGAAACTACACTATCTAGGCATTTTACATGTAGTCGGAAAAAAAATATAGTAATTCCAAAACAACCCCATATGTAATTTTCCAATTTGGTACTGCTCTTCCCTAAACATAATTTTATTCTTGTTAACCAGAAAGACAAAGTGATCATATTATTCTACACATTTTTCTAATCAAGTTACATATACAGTTCATTTAATTGAGAGCTACAGATATTTAGTTGTGGAATAAATCGTTTTAACATGTCATTTATTTAGATTAATGCAAACAACAAGTTTAAACGTTTTTAACACGGATGAATGTTGGTTCTTGTGAAAGTACATGAAATTCTGATCATTTTACATATATGACATGTTTCAATTAGATGCACACTTAATTAATTAATAACATTTTAAAATCATGGAATTTTCTGTAATTATTAATGTCTTGGAACCATACACAGATTAGTTTCACGGAAAAAATGTAACATAGGCCGAATCTAGAAGTTGGGCCAAATTATCGCATGGGCGCAAGATCGCAAATCACGCTATGAGCATTGGACGGAGTTTAGCGGGAGGCTCAGCATGGGCTTCGGCCCAGTTGGTGCAACGGTTGTAGGAGCTCGGTTGGGGGGCAGCGAAATGCGGCGTGGATGGTTCTTAGCGCTCCTGGGCCATCGGATAGGGTGCTCTGGAGGTGAACTCGCCCGGGTCGAGCGTCGTGACGAACAAGGCAATCACATTTATTGTGGTTCAAGACAAGGAGACTTGTGGCGGCCGACATCGGGCATTGTGGTGCACAAGACATCCTCTAAGAGTAAAACAAATCCAGCAAGACTGCCCGGCAAGCCAGATCCCAATAGGAGCCACGCATATCTCTTTCTCAGGGCACTACCGGATGATCAGTACGTAAAGTGGTATGATAGGAATCCCCCGAGTTGCCCCGAGGTGGCCCTGCAAGTAGCTCTATTTGGGACCGGCACCATCCGAACTCGCCCCCTATATTATGTTAAATTAATTCTCGGGTTCATGGCACCCTATGCTTTACTAGCGGTGTTTAGTATTATTATGTTGAGCAAATATAGAACCAATGTTCGGCCAAACCTCTTGCCAGACTCTTGGTAGATTAGTTGTATCTTTTTGAAGCATTGACTTTTGTATGAGAACCCCGCGCGCAGATGGACCCTGCTAGGATCAGTGCACTCTGACTCTGTTTCAAGCCTGCTCAACGACTTGAGCGGCCACCGAGCGCCCTTATCTCATTTCGAACTCGCTCAACGTTTCGGACGGCTACGTAGCACCTTATTTCTCCTCGAGCCGCGTTCGAAGATTTACATGGTTGCACTGAGTGCGACAAGGAGTCTTGCCGTTGACGACCTCCTCTGCCGACTTTTGTGAGGATCCGCTCCTCTAAGTGCTCGCGGCAGGATAAGTCAAACCGGCAAGCATCCGGAAAGTGCAAAGGAATAATATACAAAATGAGAGTCGAATAAAGGATGGAACTATTCATTCATTTGTCTGGGTACATTCGATTCCACTTACAAAGCATTTTTGTCCTAACGTAAAGACTATGTGTGTTAATGAGGGGTGACCTATGCGAGGAAAGTGAACTTCAAGAAGACAAAAAGCGAGTCAGCCCCCGGCGCAACCCAGGTTGGCTCCTCCTGAACGAGCATTGCACAGTGGAGAACAGCGCCGGAGGACAGGGCGACCGGAGGAGATGAAGGGGTCGGAGCCAATGGTCACGCCCCCTCAAAGACGAGGTGTCGATGTAGGCTCCGGCAAGATACCCCTGCTAGGCGGGGGAAAGGCGTGAGCGGGCCTCAGCGGCAGGGCCAGCAGTCAGTCGGAGCTCGGGGAGTCGTACTCCGACTTGACCCCCCAAGATCGTGGCCTGCCAAGAGCGCCACTGCTGTCGTTGTCCCCCTCGTCGCTATCGCTCGAGAAGGGACACTCGGCGTCGCTCGAGCTCTCTTCACAGTAGCTGAGATGCACAGTTGTGCGCCCGTAAAACTTGACGGATAGGATATATTCCTCCGCTAGCTTAAGGCGGAGGATATGCCCATCCTCCAGGTTGTGGGCGCGGGCGAAGGCTTTCAGCCCTGCCCGACCAACATGGAGTGGCGCTTCGGGTACTCCACGTGCTCCTGCATAGCGTCGTGGGAGCAACCGTGCGCCCGCAACCACAAGACAGGGGGCCTCGCAGCCTCCATCGCCGTAGCGAAAGGGCAGGGGAGATGAAAATGGCCCCGTAGGACGCCGTGCAGCTCCACGACGAACTCGAGCGTCGTCCCGTCCGAGTGCCTGCCAAGCCCAGGAGAAGACGGAGACGCTCGAGTAGCGCTCCGCCTCCCTCGGCCACGACCCTGGCGTCCTCGGCCCCTCGAGCCTCTCCCGCCACGGTCGACGGGGCTGCCGCTGGCTGTGGCTCCTGAAGCTGTGGCATGATCCGAGCGGGGTCCCCTTGCCGCCCTGGCGGCCGACGAAGGCCGGCCCCGTCCCCTAACCATGGTTAGGGGCGGGTGCCACCGGCAAAGCTAAAAGAAACAAGATAAGGCCAGGCGACAGGCGTTGAACGTTTCGAGAGTGAGATGGATGGGCAAAACCTCCGTGCAAACGCCCTAATTTACAGGCAAAGCTCGGAGGTCACCCTCCTCGCTCCAGAAGCCACCGCCCCTCTTGCCCAATCGCCCTCAAGTCACGAGCGGAACATGGAACCGCCGTGATGCACCAATGCATGCAGGGGCGGGCCCACTCACGCCCGCGGCTTTTGTGGCCATGATCGCCACTTGCTCGACCGCCCTGCGCATGTCCTACACGTGGCAGAGGCGTTTTCGGGAATAAAGAGGCCTCCACGCACACGCCGCACACCCTCCCACATCGCGCGTTCAATGCGCGACGTGGGGAAAGAAAGCCTGTAACGGCTCGATCCCGATAAGCCCGGAGCCCGCGAGTCTGTGCACTGCTTTGGGCCTGGCCCAACAACGCCTCGCATGCGTGTGTGGCCCACGCCCGGGGGCTCCTATTGGTGCACTAAAGACTGGGGTCTCAAGTGCCCTAGACTAGTGCGCGGACACCGGTAGCCCCTGCACAGCGGCAAGACGCGTCGCTGGGGCTTAGGGTGAAAGCAAGACTCAGAAACCACCAAGTGCTGATCGCAAGCCCCGGCAAGCACTTGCTTGCTGGAAAGGAAGAAGAGACCCCGGCAGGAGCTCCCTGCCGGGGAGATAGACATTGCCACGGCGAGACCCTCCCACCGAGGAAGAAGGACTGACCCTGGCAAGCCACCCTTGCCTGGAAGGCTAACAAGGCCTTGGCAGGCCATCACCTCCCTGTCAAGAGGAACAAGAAGAGCCCCGACAAGGTAACCCTGCCGGGAAGGAAGAGAAGGCCCGAGGAGAGGAGCTGGCCCACGGCGCCCCCGCGACCTGTGAACACCTCCACCGACGATGCATGAACCACGCGTCCACCCTCACGCCAGCGCAACACCCCGGAGTTACCACGTGTGGGTACGTCTCCAACCCCCCTGACGAAGCATTTAGTGCACCTCTGACAAGGCAGTAACACTGTAACTGTCGGTCGGCGTTGTTTCACTCGTGAACCCACTGATCACCCACTGAGCCACTGTGGTGACCCCTTCGCCTATAAAAGGAGGCACGAGGCTCAATAGTAGTGGATTTTTGCTTTTTGACCAATCGAAAGGCTGTAAAGCGGGACAGATCTACAGTAACCCAAAACGAATAACTAAATGCATGCAGGAGTTAGGTTTTACGCACCACGCGGCCCGAACCTGGGTAAAAAGATCTTGTTGGGCCTTGACTGTTGGTTCTGCTCTTGCCGCGACCCCTCTCCCCGCCAAACAAGCAAAAAAGGGACCGTTGAGGCCCCCATAGATGTCGAACCTTCACTGACACTCGGCCAGAGCATCGCGGGCGTGGTGACGGCGAGAGCTTGGAGGGGCTTACCTGGCGGCGGCGAGCAGAGAAGAGGGGAGGAATGGGTCGACGGTTCTCGGGGCTAGGGCTAGGACATGGCTATATAGGGAGACAAGGCTCTCTCCGGCCGTAAAATCGATCAGGAGGCCGACGTGGCTCTAGTAGATTTGTTGTCATACATAGGAGGGAGACGACACGCGATGGTCGGCTGAGGGGGAGCTGCTGGGCTCGTGCTGCGCTGGCCTATGGGCATTGCTGGCTGCTACTGCGCCACGAAGGCAAAGAGGAAAAGTTGGGGTGTTGCGCTCTCTCTTTCAGAGAAAACAAAATGATTTTCCTTTTTAACAAGACAACAAACAAGATAAAATGCCATGGAAGTTTGGGAAGGAAATGGAGTGAAACAAAAATAGTTTTGGAGAACTGGGAAAATCTATAATTTGATAAAATTGGCATAGGGAAATATTGAGAAAATAATAAAACCACCTATTTATTACCATTGATATTGTTTTGCAAAAAGATACAAAAGGAAAATAGCAACACATGGCCAAGTACTCCACAAAATCTTAGGAAAATTTGCAACATTTATGTGAGTGTAATAGGGAAAGCAAAAAATACCACTAATCATAGAATTGAATAAAAGAGAGGTGGAGGTGGCAAGCAAATGAATTCTAATGAAGGCAATCTACTAGAGCACTCCACCTCATGCAAGCACATCAACACCACCACACACATTCACACCACATAGCATGTGATGCAAAAGAATGATTATGGAATGATGACATGATGCCATGATGCAAAAGAATTATATGAAGCAAATTATTAAATCAAACCACATGATGGCATACATGGAAGGTTCCCACATGAAATATATTACAAAGATGGCAAGGATTGCACTTGGGCTGTTACATCATGCCCCGTGCAAATTTTATTAGATGTTAAGAAAATATAGTAACAATGTAGGGCCTTGCTAGAAGAGTTTTATCCCAAAATGAATAATCAAGGGGGTCCCCATAATAACCCTGAGCATGTTAGGAGCGCTCAATATGGAACATAACAACGGTACTTAGAAACTAAGGCGGCAAGGATGGAACAAAACATCATGCAAAATGTCGAGCCTTGCACCCTTTACCAAGTGAATGGATGCATTAATTAAATGGCAAGAATAATGTATATTCCAAAAATACCTATGTTATCAAAATTAACAACCTCTACCTACAACTAGCAATGCTATAAGATGGGTTGAGCAAGGGGTAACATAGCCAAACAACGGTATGCTCAGAAGGTGGAAGGTTAGAGGCTTATCATGGAATTTTGGGAGACGTGACAAACAAGTGTGAGTTAGAGATACATAGCGATAGAAATGAGACAACTAGCAAGGAGATGATAGTAGTGGTATCTAAGGTAATGATCATCTTGCCTGGAATCCTGCTTGGAAGAAGGATGAATCCGTGAAGTAGACGAACGAGCGTAGTGGAACGAATCCTCACACTCCGAAATGATTTTGGATCTCTAGCAAGGAGAAGCAATTCTGGAAACAAACAAATGACACCACGATCAAATAAGATGAATGTCCATTTAATTATGCATGGCATGGCAAAGTAAAACAATCACTTCTACACATTAAGTGAAGTTTAATATGCAACGAGATGCATATTCATGAAACTCCACATTCGAATTATTTAATACACTTTCGTTAGGTAATCGACAAGATTAAATGTTTTTATCATAGCAAGAGGTGAATCATAAATAAAATATCTATCTAGGCATGTTAAATGAGGTTGGAAACAACAAATAACAATTCCGGAAAATACCCATATGTAATTTTCGAAATTGGTATTGTTCTGCTCTAAACCAAATTTTATATTCATTAAACAGGAAAAAGTGCACCGTGTTATTGTACATGTTTTTCTAGTCAAGTTACATATGTAGTTGCATATTGCGAAACTACATGAAATTCTACACATTTTACATGTATAAAGTTTTTACATATGATGCACGGTTGGTGAGTTATGATATGTATGAAGGGTGGGATTTTTTCCGCAAATTTGTTGTTCATGTGGATAATTAGCAAATCCATAGCATGTGCACAAAATATTATACAATGACCATGGGCATCTAACACAGAAGGTGAGCTGGGATGGAGCGCTCACCTCATGGGCTTTGACCCACTTGGAGAGAGGCCGGGTACCTTGGTTTGGCGCGATTGCGCCCCAAGCTAGCGTTGGTGCCTTACGGGTGGTTGCGTCCCATGTGATCGATGCAGTCAACGCGAGCGGGAATCTAGGCGATGCACCCAGGCTCGATCGATCCAAAAGACGGTGGCGCTCGTGGTAGATCTCGGCGTCACTAAGATTAGCGGGAAGTGTGGCAGAACAACGAGGTGGTGGTTAGTTTGACCGGATCTGGCTCGATACAGGTCGAAGCAGAGGAAAACGGTAGCATCAAAGTTCCATGGGCATAGAGAAAATGGGAGAGAGAGAGGGAGCAAGAAAAATAAAGGAGGAAGGAAGGAAGGACAAGGCACACGGGAGTCATAAGGTGTCGGTGGTTGTCGACGGCCGGCTCGTCGGAGGTGAGAGGTTGGGGACGAGTTGTTTCCCGCGTGCGGGCGCTCGAGGAGCTCGGGAAGGTGGGGAGCAGCGCTTGGTGGCATGTGCTTGCCTTTGCATAGAGGTCGGGCTCCTGGTGGTGCTGGCTGAACATGGGCAACTGCTAGTCATGGCAGAGGAGGAGCTCCTCTCCTTCAAATTGGGTGGGCGGGGCAAAGGAGGTGCTGCACGAGGAGACTTGCGACATCTGATCGGGATGGAAAATGAGGACGATGTGGTTGGTGGGATGTTGAACCTGAGGTGGGAATGACTCGTGGGTGGCGGAGGCTAGGAGGATCCCTAGAAATTAGGGACTCGTCTCATATTGCATTGCTTAAATAGCGCAGAGTGATGACTATGGGGCTAATTGGACCCTTCGATTGAGATCAGACGGTTGAGATAAAATAGGTTAGGGGGTTTCCACACAGTTTTTGGACATCGAATTACGATTCAATGACTCCGAAGATAGCTAGATCTTAGATGGGCTAGTTGGGTTGTTTAGAGAGTCTAGGGCTGAGAAGAGAGGGAAGACGGGTAGGCCGGTGATAAGGTAATTCATAACGGGTAGCAAGTAACGATTGTAACAAAGGTGCAGCGAGGTGGCCCAATCCTTTTTGTAGCAAAGGACAAGCCTGGACAAACTCTTATATAAAGCAAAGCACTCCCGAGGACACACGGAAATTTTTGTCAAGCTAGTTTTCATCATGCTCATATGATTCGGGTTCGTTACTTTGATAATTTGATATGTGGGTGGACTGGTGCTTGGGTGTTTCCCTTACTTGGAAAAACCTCCCACTTATGATTAACCTCTCTCGCAAGCGTCCACAACTATAAAAGAAGAATTAAGATAAATCTAACCATTGCATGAAACATATGGATCCAAATCAGCCCCTTACGAAGCAACACATAAACTAGGGTTTAAGCTTCTGTCACTCTAGCAACCCAACATTTACTTATTACTTCCCAATGCCTCCCCTAGGACCAATGAATGGTTAAGTGTCATGAAGTCGACGTTCACATGACTCCATTAGAGGAGAGACAACATACATCTCATCAAAATATCGAACGAAAACCAAATTCACATGATTACTTATAGCAAGACTTATCACATGTCCTCAGGAACAAATGTAATTACTCACAGAGCATATTCATGTTCATAATCAGAGGAGTATTGGTAATCATTAAGGAACTGAACATATGATCCTCCACCAAGCAAACCAACTAGCATCAACTACAAGGAGTAATCAACACTACTAGCAACCACCAGGTTCCAATCTAAGGTTTTGACACAAAGATCGGATACAAGAGATGAACTAGGGTTTGGAGAGGAGATGATGCTGATGAAGATGTTGATGGAGATTGACCCCCTCTCGATGAGAGGATCATTGGTGATGATGATGGCTTTGATTTCCCCCTCTAGGAGGGAAGTTTCCCCAGTAGAATAGCTCTGTGAGAGCTCTAGATTGGTTCTGCCGAAGTTCCGCCTCGAGACGGCGGCGCTTCGTGCCGAAAGTTCTGATATGATTTTTTCCACGTCAAAACCTTTCAAATAGCAGAAGATAGGCACCGGAGGCCTGCTAGGGGGCCCACAAGCCTGCATGGCGCGCCCAACGGGGTAGGTCGCGCCCTCTGGCTTGTGGCCACCTGGTGGGTCCCCTGATGTATTTCTTTCGCTCAATATTTTTTATATATTCCAAAATAATTCTCCATAAGTTTTCAGGACTTTTGGAGTTGTGCAGAATAGGTCTTGCTCCTTTTCTTGTCCAGAATTCCAGCTGCCGGCATTCTCCATCTTCCTGTAAACCTTGTAAAATAAGAGAGAAAAGGCATAAGTATTGTACCATAATGTGTATTAGCAGCCCATAATGCAATAAATATTGATATAAAATCATGACGAAAAATGGACGTATCAACTCCCCAAGCTTAGATCTCGCTTGTCCTCAAGCGAAAACCGAGATCGATAAATATGCCCACATGTTTAGAGATAGAGGTGTCAAAAATAAAATACGGACATGAAGGCATCATGGTTTTCTTTAGAACAACAACACATATTGACATATAATTTCTTATGCTAAAGTAACAATTCATTCACAAGGTAAAATATGAATCAAGAACTCTATTGAGAACTAACAAACTATGATTTCAGTCATTGAAGCAATTCCAATTTATCGCAACGTAGGAAAGAGTCAATATAAGAGCTTGTAAAGCAAATCCACATACTCAATTATTTTATAGTATTTCATAATTGCTAACACTCGTGCGGTACCTATGAGGTCAAAGCTTTAATCGGACACAAAGAAAGATAGGGGCTTATAGTTTTACCTCCCAACTATTTACCTCAAGGGTAATATCAACAATAATAACTCATGATCACCCACATCTGAGTGGATATATTTGTCTAGATCATTCCCCAACACATTACGCTTGTCAAAAGATAAAGGTGAAATAAAGGAAATGGTGAAAATCACCACGACTCTTACATAAAGGTAAGTACTAGAAAGTAAAGGTAACAGATAGGCCCTTCACAAAGGGAAGCAGAGGTTGTCATGCGCTTTTATAGTTGGATGCGCAATCCCTTAATGCAAAAGAACGTAACTTTATATTGCCCCTTGGGATAAAGAACTTTATTATGCAGTATGTTGATTTTATTTCTTCTATATCACAAGTTCGTATAAAGTTTATTTTCCTCACACTAATAAATCACACTCATTTGAAGAGAAATTTTTATTGCTTGCACCGATGACAACTTACTTGAGTGATCTTACTCAATCCATAGGTAGGTGTGGTGGACTCTCAAGGCAAAACTAGGTTAAAGGTGTTTGGATGCACAAGTAGCATCTCTACTTGGTGTGGAAGTTTTTGTCTGATATGGGGTGAAAGCAAGCGACACATGTTGAAGGATCTATAACCATATAACTTTTATTCAGAAATAAGCAAACATAACTCATTATGGTGTCTTCCTTGTCCAACATCAACTTCTTAACATATAATATTTTAATGAGTGCTCAGAATAACAAAATATGACTAAGCTAATATATTTATATGTGAACCTCTCTTTCTTTATTACTTCCTTTTAATTTTAACAATGACCAGTAGCTTTGTTTGTCAACTCACAACAAATTTCAATCGACATACTTTTTATATGTGAAGTCATCACTCCCCATAAGATCATTATATATACTCTTTGCTTTTATTCTATACTTCTTTCTATTTCTATTTCTCAAGATTATAGCAAGCAAGCAAAGCCCTCAACTCAAAACTACTCTTTATTATATAACTCTCGGACTTGCTTACATAGGGGGAACATAAAGCAAAACTCAAGACTAGATGACACTAAAACTTTATTCTACTAGATCAAGATATAACCAAAAGCATCAAACGAGGAAAAACGAAGAAAGTAAAAGGTGTTGATGGTGATACGATACTGGGGCACCTCCCCCAAGCTTGGCACAAGCCAAGGGGAGTGCCCATACCCATGTGTTTAGTTGTCTTTCTTCGGAGGTGGAGATGTTGGAGTTGTTGGTGAGGTTGAGAGCTTATCAAGTTTCCTCTTAAGCATGAAATTTTGTTCCCTCAGATCGTCTACTTCCTGCTCGAGCCTCAATATCTTTTGACATAATTCATCCTTGATCTCATGCAGAAGACGAGATGGGATAAATACAACCTTGGGTTTTCTCCTTGTATTTGGGAGGCTTGACTTCCTGAACTCCACATGCATATCTTCGGGTCAAGGCAGGGGAATCTCCTCTTCGTCCGATCTTTCTTCCGCATACTTGCATATCTCCAGTCCCTCCTCCGAGAATAGTCCATAAGGATCTAAGTCCCGTTAGAGCTTGGGATTGGCAAGATGATGCGATACATAGCTCTCCCCATCGGAATCTTGGGATGACATCTTACTCTAAATCTGCCGCACAAACAACTCAAAACAAAAACATGACATATTGTCGTGATACGAAGGTCAAAACCTTCGGGAGATTATATAATGAATTTTTACCGACCCGAAAGAGTATACCACAAGAAAACAGAGTCCGGAGGGTACACGGGGTGGCCACAAGCCTGCAGGGCACGCTAGGGGGGTAGGCCGCGCCGCCCCTGGCTTGTCGCCTCCTTGTGCACTTTTTGAACTACTTTAAATTTTCCTAAATTTTTAAAAAGTCCAAAACTGATAAAAATGCCATTGGAAAAGTTTTGGAGTCGGTTTGCTTACCCTAACACATAGCTATTCCTTTTCGGAGTCTGAAACGTTCTCATAGGTCTCCCTTATGTACTACTCTGGAGTTATGGTGTTGATAATATTGGTTTCAACATTTGTGGGAGTGCCTGAGATATAATGTTTGATTTTTTGCCCATTTACCACCTTCGGATGTGTGCCTTTGGCGCTGTTGATCTTGATGGCACCGGAACGATATACTTCCTCGATAATGTAAGGCCCTTCCCATTTCGAGAGAAGTTTTCCTGCAAAAAATCTTAAATCATAGTTGTATAGCAAGACATGATCACCTACATTGAATTCACACTTTTGTAGCCTTCTATCATGCCATTTCTTAACCTTTTCTTTGAACAACTTAGCATTTTCATAGGCTTGGGTTCTCCATTCATCAAGCGAGCTAATGTCAAATAACCTCTTCTCACTAGCAAGTTTGAAATCATAGTTAAGCTCCTTAATTGCCCAATAAGCTTTATGTTCTAGCTCTATAGGTAAATGACATGCTTTACCATAAACCATTTTATACGGAGACATACCCATAGGGTTTTTGTAAGCGGTTCTATAAGCCCATAATGCATCGTCAAGTTTCTTAGACCAATTCTTTCTAGATCTATTAACGGTCTTTTGCAACATCAATTTAATTTCTCTATTACTCAATTCTACTTGACCACTAGACTAGGGATTATAAGAAGATGCAATTCTATGATTAACATCATACCTAGCAAGAAATTTACGGAAAGCACCATGAATAAAGTGTGAACCACCATCAGTCATTAAATATCTAGGGACTCCAAATCTAGGGAAAATAACTTATTTCAGCATTTTAATAGAAGTGTTATGATCAACACTACTAGTTGGAATAGCTTCTACCCACTTAGTAACATAATCAACAACAACTAGAATATGAGTATACCCATTGGACTTTGGAAAAGGTCCCATATAATCAAAAACCCGAACATCAAATGGTTCTATAAAAATAGAGTAATTCATAGGCATTTCCTGACTTCTACTAATATTACCAATTCTTTGACATTCGTCACAAGACAAGACAAACTTACGAGCATCCTTGAAGAGAGTAGGCCAGTAAAAACCAGATTGTAATACCTTGTGTGCAGTTCTATCTCCAGCGTGATGTCCTCCGTCGGCCTCGGAGTGACACTTGTGTAGGATATGTACCTGCTCATGCCCAGGTACACAACGTCTAATAATACCATATACTCCTATATAAAGGTGCGGATCGTCCCAAAAGTAATGTCTTAAATCATAGAAGAACTTTTTCTTTTGTTGGTATGTGAAACTAGGCGGTACAAATTTAGCAACAATGTAGTTAGCACAATTAGCATATCAAGGAGCCCTGCGTGAAGCATTTATGACAGCTAATTGTTCATGAGGGAAGCTATCATCAATAGGTAGTGGGTCATCAAGAACATTCTCTAATCTAGACAAGTTATCTGCTACGGGGTTATCAGCGCCCTTCCTATCAATAATATGCAGATCAAATTCTTGTAGCAGAAGAACCTGTTGGGGAACGTTGCATGGGAAACAAAAAAATTCCTACGCACACGAAGACCTATCATGGTGATGATCATCTATGAGAGGGAGATCGGATCTACATACCATTGTAGATCACTAAGTGGGAAGCATTAAGAAATGTGGTTGATGTAGTGGAACGTCTTCGCGATCCAAATCGCCGCCGTCCCACGATCTCTAGCACCGAACGGACAGCACCTCCGCATTCAGCACACGTACAGCTCGATGACGACCTCCGCCTTCTTGATCCAACAAGAGAGACGAAGAGGTAGCTGAATTCTCCGACAGCACGACGGCGTGGCGGTGATGATGGTGGAGCTACTCCGGCAGGGCTTCACCGTGCAGAACCGATCTAGCTACGACGTGTGACGAAGTAGTAGAGGGAGAGAGGTTTGCACAAAGGCTTGAGGTGCAAAAACCCTCTCAAACATCCACTATATATAGGAGGAACCAAGGGGTGTCTGCCTTGCCTCCTACACCAAGTAGGAGGGGTCAGTCGAGCCAAGGAGGAAGGTTTCCTCCTCTAATTTGGTTTGGAGGATGAGTCCTTTCCTTCTTGCCCACCTCCTCTCTTTTTTTTATTTCTTTTCCTTTATTCTTTCCCATCTTCGTCTCGGGACCATTCCGGAGACACTCGTGACGTCCGGGGTCTCATCCGAGACTCCGAACAATATTCCGTTACCAACATCAATAATTCAACTATACTAAAAATGTCACCGAACCTTAAGTGTGCAGACCCTGCGGGTTCGAGAACTATGTAGACATGACTGAGACACTCTCTGGCCAATATCCAATAGCGAGACCTTGACGTACATATTGGATCCTACATATTCTATGAAGATCTTATCGGTTGAACCTCTATGTCAAGGATTCACACAATCCCGTATATCATTCCCTTTTTTCCTTCGGTATGTTACTTGCCCGAGATTCGATCGTCGGTATCCCCATACCTATTTAATCTCGTTACCGGCAAGTCTCTTTACTCGTTCTGTAATACAAGATCCCTTGACTAACTCTTGAGTCACATTGCTTGCAAGGCTTGTTTGTGATGTTGTATTATCGAGTGGGCCCCGAGATACCTCTCCGTCACACGGAGTGATAAATCCCAGTCTTGATCCATGCTAACTCAATAGACACCTTCGGAGATGCCTGTAGAGTACCTTTATAGTCACCCAGTAATGTTGCGACGTTTGATTCACACAAGGAATTCCTCCGGTGTCAGTGAGTTACATGATCTCATGGTCATAGTAATGAATACTTGACATGCATAAAACAATAGCAACAAAATGACACGATTATATGCTACGTTTATAGTTTAGGTCTTGTCCATCACATCATTCTCCTAATGACGTGATCCTGTCATCAAGTGACAACACTTGTCTATGGCTAGGAAACCTCAACCATCCTTGACATCAACAGCATAATCACTGGCATCACACATAATTTCAAAAGGTAGGTTCCAATCAAGTGGTTGAACAACATGTGTAGTGATCAAGGCTCTCTTAAGAATTTCAAATGCTTCTACACAATCATCATGAAAAATGAATGGAACGTCCTTTTGCAAAATATTAGTGAGAGGCTTAGAAATCTTAGAGAAGTCTTTAATAAATCTCCGATAGAAACCAACATGACTAAGGAAACTTCTTATACCATTGATATATGTTGGACACGACATTTTCTCCATAGCATCAACTTTAGCTTTATCAACTTCAATACCTCTTTTGGAGATTTTGTGTCCCAAGACAATGCCTTCGTTAACCATAAAGTTGCACCTCTCCCAATTCAAGACAATATTAGTTTCTTCACATCACTGCAAAACTCGACCAAGGTTTCTCAAGCAATCATCAAAAGAAGTTCAGTAAACGAAAAAATCATCCATGAAAACCTCCACAATCTTTTCACAAAAGTTAGAGAATATATCCATCATACATCTTTGAAAGGTAGCAGGTGCATCGCATAAACTAAAAGGCATGCGTCTATAAGCAAAGGTACCGAAAGGGCAAGTAAAAGTCGTATTCTCTTGATCCTCTTTTGACATAGGTACTTGAGAGAAACCAGAATAACCGTCTAGAAAGCAAAAATGTGTATGTTTGGATAGTCTTTCTAGCATTTGATTAATAAAAGGTAGCGGGTAATGATCTTTCCTAGTAGCTTTATTTAATTTCCTATAACGAATTACCATTCTATATTCTATAACAATTCTTTGTGGGACCAATTCATTTTTATCATTGGGAACAATGGTAATACCTCCCTTTTTAGAGACACAATGAACGGGACTAACCCATCTACTATCACCAATAGGATAAACTATACCCGCCTCCAGAAGCTTTAGTATTTCATTCCTTACCACTTCCTTCATTTTCGATTTAATCGTCGTTGGTGATCAACAACTAGTTTAGCATCCAGCTCCATATTGATTTTGTGCTGACATAGAGTGGGACTAATGCCCTTAAGATCATCAAGAGTATATCCAATAGCGGCTCGGTGCTTCCTCAAAGTTTTCAATAACTCGTTTCTTCATGCTCTGAAAGGTTAGCACTAATAATAACATGATATATCTCCTTTTCATCAAGATATGCATACTTCAGAGTATTAGGTAATTGTTTAATCTCAAACACGGGATTGCCCTTAGGTGGAGGAGGATCCCCAAGTATTTGAACATGTAGGTTGTGTTTTAAAATAGGCAACAGATCAAAGAAAATCTTATCTATTTCATTTCTTTCATTCATATGCATATCATTTTCATGGTCTAGCAAATATTGTTCTAAGGGATCAGTAGGAAGCACAACGATAGAAGCGGGGCCAATAATTTCATCTTTACTAGGCAATCCTTTGTCATCGGGTTGTCTACGAAATTTAGAGAAATTGAACTCATGAGACACATCCCCAAAACTTACAGTAACCGTTTTTTCTCACAATCAATCTTAGCATTAACAGTATTCAAGAAGGGTCTACCAAATATAATGGGACAAAAAGCATCTTGTGGGGAACCAATAACAAGAAAATTAGTAGGATGCTTTATTTTCCCACACAAGACTTCAACATCTCTAACGATCCAATTGGTGCAATAGTATCTCTATTAGAAAGCTTGATGGTAACATCAATTTCTTCTAATTCATCTGGTGCAATATCATTCATAATTTCTTGGTATAAGGTACAGGGAATTGCACTCACACTAGCATCCACATCTCATAAGCCATGGTAACAATGATCTCCTATTTTAACAGAAACAACAGGCATGCCAACGATAGGTCTATGTTTACCTTTAGTATCAGGTCTAGCAATTCTAGCAGCTTCATCACAGAAATGAATGACATGCCCATCAAAATTATCAACCAAGAGATATTTAACCATAGTAATATTAGGTTCAAATTCAATTTGTTCATGAGGTATAGGTGTCCTATTACAACTCTTATGAATCACGGTTGAAGCTTTAGCATGCTCCTTTATCCTAACAGGAAAGGGTGGTTTCTCAATATAAGAGTAGGAATAACAGGATCAACATTATAAATAATAGTGTCTTCTTGAACTTTAATAGATTCAACCACTTTAACTTCAATGGGAGGATCATATTTAAACCACTTCTCCTTGGGAGATCAACATGAGTAGCAAAATATTCACAGAATGAAGCTTCTACCTCAGAGTCAAGTCCATATTTAGTGATAAAATCACAAAAAGCATCGATGTCTATAAAGGTTTTAACACAATCAAACTTAAGGTTTATACCTGACTCATTACCTTCATCGAGTTCCCAATCTTCAGAGTTGCATTTAATTCTTTCCAATAAGTCCCATTTGAATTCAATATCTTTCTTCATAAGGGAACCAACACAAGAAGTATCGAGCATGGATTGATCATTACGAGAGAGCCGAGCATAAAAATTCTGAATAATGATTTATCTCGGGAGCTCATGATCAGGGCATGAATATAACATTGACTTAAGACTCCCCCAAGCTTGAGCGATTCTTTCTCCTTCATTAGGCCAAAAATTATAAATACAATTCCAATCACGATGAACTAGATGCATAGGATAAAACTTCTGATGAAATTCCAATTTCAGTCGGTTGTAGTTCCATGATCCAATATAATCACATAGCCTATACCACATCAATGCCTTCTCCTTCAAAGATAAAGGACAGACCTTCTTATTGACATCATCCTCGGGCAGACCTGCAATTTAAAATAATCCACAAACTTCATCCACATAAATTAGATGCAAATCATGATGTAGTGTTCCATCTCCTGCATAAGGATTAGCTAGCAGTTTTTCTATCATACCCAAAGGAATTTCATAATAAATATTTTCAGTAGGTGCAGCAGGTTGAGGAGTATCTCTTTGTGCTTCCGGTTGGAGTGAAGATACCCCGAACAAGACCCTCAAAGGATTATTTTCCATAGTGACAAGTGATAGTAAATTTCAGCATAATCTATAAATTTTTCCTTACCAAGTTCCACTCACCAAAGCCATTTCACTCCTAGGCAACGACGCTAGAAAAGAGTCTTGATGACCCACAAGTATAGGGGATCTATCGCAGTCCTTTGGATAAGTAAGTGTGTCAAACCCAACGAGGAGCAGAAGGAAATGACAAGCGGTTTTCAGTAAGGTATTCTCTGCAAGCACTGAAATTATCGGTAATAGATAGTTTTGTGATAAGGTAATTCGTAATGGGTAGCAAGTAACAAATGTAACAAAGGTGCAACAAGGTGGCCCAATCCTTTTTGTATCAAAGGACAAGCCTGGACAAACTCTTATATAAAGCAAAGCGCTCCCGAGGACACATGGGAATTTCTGTCAAGCTAGTCTTCATCATGCTCATATGATTCACGTTCATTACTTTGATAATATGATATGTGGGTGGACCGGTGCTTGGGTGCTGCCCTTACTTGGACAAACCTCCCACATATGATTAACCTCTCTCGCAAGCATCCGCAACTATGAAAGAAAAATTAAGATAAATCTAACCATAGCATGAAACATATGGATCCAAATCAGCCCCTTACGAAGCAACGCATAAACTAGGGTTTAAGCTTGTGTCACTCTAGTAACCCATAATCTACTTATTACTTCCCAATGCCTTCCCCTAGGCCCAAATAATGGCGAAGTGTCATGTAGTCGACATTCACATGACACCACTAGAGGAGAGACAACATACATCTCATCAAAATATCGAACGAATACCAAATTCACATGATTACTTATAGCAAGACTTATCCCATGTCCTCAGGAACAAACGTAATTACTCACAAAGCATATTCATGTTCATAATCAGAGGAGTATTAATAATCATTAAGTATCTGAACATATGATCTTCCACCAAGTAAACCAACTAGCATCAACTACAAGGAGTAATCAACACTACTAGCATCCCCCAGGTACCAATCTGAGGTTTTGAGACAAAGATCAAATACAAGAGATGAAATAGGGTTGGGAGAGGAGATGGTGCTGATGAAGGTGTTGATGGAGATTGACCCTCTCTCGATGAGAGGATCATTGGTGATGACGATGGCTCTGATTTCCCCCTTCAGGAGGGAAGTTTCCCCAGCAGAATAGCTCTGTCGGAGCTCTAGATTGGTTCTGCTGAAGTTCCGCCTCGAGACGGCGGCGCTTCGACCCGAAAGTTATGATATGATTTTTTCCAGGTCAAAACTCCTCACATAGCAAAAGATAGGCACCTCAGACCTGCCAGGGGGCCCACAAGCCCGTAGGGCGCGCCTAGGGGGGTAGGCGCGCCCCATGGCTTGTGGCCACCTGGTGGGTCCCCTGATGTATTTTTTTTGTCCAATATTTTTTATATATTCCAAAATAATTCTCTGTAAGTTTTTAGGACTTTTGGAGTTGTGAAGAATAGGTCTCTCATATTTGCTCCTTTTTCGGTCCAGAATTCCAGCTGTCGGCATTCTCCCTCTTCATGTAAACCTTGTAAAATGAGAGGGAAAAAGCATATGTATTGTACCACAATGTGTATTAAAAGCCCATAATGCAATAAATATTGATATAAAAGCATGATGCAAAATGGACGTATCAGCCGGCAACAAGTTTCAAAACACCGAAATGTTTGTCATTTTACCACCTATAGTTCCGCTATATGTTTAACGATTGGAGTATCAAATGACCTCCGAATATGGCGGAATTTTGCACGCGGTATACCTACAATATTGCAAGACCGCACGTCAACTATGAACCCATTCCGGAAACATTTAATTCCCACTTTAAAACAATATTTTAGAGATGTCGCGGGCGCGTGTGAGTGTGTTTGGACTCGAAATGGTCAACGATGAGAACGGGAAGAACCAACGACTATGGATGGATGCAAGTTTTGGAAAACGATGGCGACGGAGTGCCGATACAATGCGAATGATGTGATGATGAATGCGATAAACAAATAAAACACACGGCAAAACTTGAAATAAGTGGAAGGTATCTGGAGCATCAATCTTGGGTTGTTACAACCACCGCAAGGGCCTCTGCCGCCTCCCCCGCCCGCTGCCTTGCACGGAGGGCACGCCACTCATGTTAGCGTCCAAGTACGTCCATGGTGCGCCCTCGGCACGCCAACGAAGGGGTTGCGCGTCCGCCACGACGTTTGAACACCAAACGGACATCACCGCCTCCGGTAAGATAGCGATGCCAGATTCGAGCATCAGTTCTGCCAACGCTGCGAGTCCGAGTGTTGTCGTCAGGTGGCCGCCTACCGGGAGCGGCGAAGCGCAAGCCTCACGACCATCTCCTCCTCGGGGCCGCATGGGATGAGCTTGTGGTCGACAGTTCTCGAGGTGAAGAACTCGGATCCGTTGTCCGCCATGCCGCAGAAGGACGAAGATCGTCGAGGATGAGCTTAGGTGGCGGATGGGAGTGGAATAATGTGGCTAGGGTTTGATACGACGAACGAATATAAACAATATATGTGGGGTCGAAGCGCGGGCCAAAGCGATGTGGCGGGCGTGTCGGACACGCCTGAACATCCCAGATCCATTCCATATGTAGGCTAAATATAAAGAGTGTCGGTCAGTACGGGTATTTAAAGTCTTTTTGTGTTACTAGCAAAAAAAACGTGTGTCGCAACGGAAGAAAAAACACCCATGCCAACAGGCTCAAACCCCTCCCCGCACAATGTATTCCATTTTAACATGGCATCCCATTAATGTCGTTGCTTATCCTACTTCCGACCCTTGCCAATGGTGGTCGTAATGTTCACGTAATCACAAATCCACAACGCATCCAGACATAATCAATCTCAAAGAGATGAATTCGACACCACATCACACACATGGCATTGAGCCGCGCTAGCGTAAAGAAATGTTTAAAAATTAATAAACAATCTCATCAAGCTCGGCGGGAGGCCCGCTATCACCGCGTACTTTGATGCAACGCCAACTTTGCGCCTGATATGCTAGTCTACCATAAAAAGTTGCATGTACATAATTCTATCAACTATGCATCTCGTGAGTGAAATATATCATTAGTTCCATCTGCCCACAACACATTTTTTTGAACAATGATCATTTAAGGTGACTATACACCTGGATTACATTCAACTTGTAAAAGCTATCTGAACTCACGTGGGACTGCTAGACTATATAAAGAAAACACCTTATCTATTGGCCCAATCGGCAAGACAGTGAGCAAACTTGTCTTGGTTCCTATAGACCCAATTAATCTGATGGAGTTTGAAGTGCTTCAAAGCCTCCTTGATGTCACAAGTAACAGAGATCAACCTGGACTTATTAACCGTTTCAGGTTCAAGTGCCTGCACCAGCGACAGACAGTCCAACTCCACAATGATATCACCATTAAACACCTTCGTCAGTTCCTTCAGCCCAACCAGTAGCGTTGTTGTGTTGTTGCCCACAACAAATTTTTTGATCATACATCAAAATATACAGCAAAAAATATTGGACAGTGACTCTTGATATCAGCTATAACATATATTTTGATAAATGGACATTTGGTCATATGTTCCCATTGTAACCGAAGCTCGCATTGATAGTACTCCTATGCAACAACATGGAAAACAGGACTCTACGTCGAGCACATTTCACAACCAGTACCATTGTGTATAAATCAGTTTATCAAAGTAACCTGAAGTTATGACAGCCAATACTCGGTGGTCGACTGCATAGATAAAAAGGCTGAATCTCTCCTCCACCACCGGCCATCACCGTGCCTTGCTATCGCTAGTAATCTACTAACATAGAAATTTCAAATAGACAATTTCCAGATCAGTAAATCCAATATCTCATCAATTTCTAAAACTATACAAATCATTAATTTGCTAAAACGAACCGGCACTAAGACAATTAAGGCTAATTAATTATGTAGTGGTAGCGGAATTAATCAAATAGGCGTAAGTTCCAACTTAGTAGTCTGGTATTGTTCTTAATTTTTGACAAGTGTAGTTGGAGTTGAATGATTTGAAAGTAATTGTATCCTAAGGGGACTAAATAACCAAAGTGTTGTATTATTATTTAATTCTAGAGATGAAGGTTGCAACCAATTGCTAGCTGATTATGCACATCTAACAAATGAGGCGTCAAATTAAGGCTCCCTGATCAAGCTGACGATAAGTTTAAAATCCATCATGGAAATTTCTTCTCTTTATTTCATTCTCTAAAGCAAAGTACTGAATTTCACACATGAACCACACCAATAACTTGTTCTTGTTTCTATATATTCTCTTAAATCAACTTAATAAAAAAAAAGAATGCATCATGCAGATCCAATTTGTGTCACAGAGTAGAGATGGATAAAGCTCACCTGTTAACTTGTCTAACGTATGTTGCTTACATATGAAGATCAAAGTCTTCTCACCATGACTGGCTAGAGTTGCCATTGCAAGGCCAAGAGACGCCTTTCACTGTAGCACTGATTCCATGTCACTATGTTCACGAGTACATAGCAACAGTATACACATGAGGATATGTACATATAATGAAGCAATTGTAATGAGCAATCATCCGCCTTCTCTGTACAGATGTGTAGCACAAAGCAAGCAACGACATGAACAAAATCGCAGCAGCTGCTGCTCTCCGCTCTGACCTGTCTATATATGCAATAGCAGTATAGCAGAACCTAAAAAATTAGCAACGACAGAATCAACCAGCACATAGCCTCAGTGTTTACCTTGTCCTCCGTAGTCACTCCCCAACGTCCAGACCCATGGCCATCTGGATCCCGTGGAAATATTCCAAGTCCGTCCGGAGTGGCGGCATGAAGGGGATCAGGCAGCTGCCCGTGGTGGGGAAGTAAATCCTCCCAGAAGCTTTGGCGGCGCTACGCTTGATGTGCGTGCTGCCCAATGTTGCACCACACCGCCCCGTTCCACATGCCCACCATCATCCCCCATCTCCATTAATTCCGACCGAGTGGCAGCCGAGCAACACCTGCGCGCCTCCACCCTCTCCAATGCTTTCGATGGAGGTCAGGGCGGACGAGGAGCGGGGGTTGGACTGGCGGATCCGGCGTGCCTCCGTAGGGGCGAGCTCGTCCCCCACCACGTCGTCTTCTTTTTTCCCCTGACCGATGCCTGAACAACCCGCTGCCCCCTCCCCTAACTTCAATCCAAATCAGAGAGCATGCATCGAAGGACCATGTCACGGGAGCAGGAGGTTGAAGATCAAGGAGGCTACGAATAGCACGGGAGAAGATTAGAGGTGGATGGCCGGAGAAGAAAACCGGTCGACGGCGGCCGGCTGGAGTTCTAGATTGGATGAGGAGGCAGGATGCGGCTGTTTTTTTTGTCCCACGTACCGGTTCAAATTGATTTAATACGAGGACTGCGGATTGAATACCCACAATCAAAAAGGCTTTTTTTGCAAAAATGTCCCAGAAACAGTAGCTGTTTTATTTTTATAGAAGGAAAAGATTTAATTAAATCAAAATTTCGTGTCTGATCAATAATCGAACTTATTGTCCGGGTGTTTGAAACGGCAGGGCACCGAAAGCGTCATAGCTAGATACGCCTCTAGCTTCATCGACCTTGGCGTGGAATGAATGGCCACTTCCATCTCATCCTCCCCTGGCCCCCTCGCACCCCTACTCCCGCCTCGTTCGCTCCTCTCCTTTCCACCCCCTCCTCCTCCCGCTACTACCACCAGCACTGCCATCCATGGCACCGCACCCCGCCTCCGCCTCCTCCCCAACGCGGCCGACCCCCGCGCAGCGCACGCCGTCGCGACCAAGTCTGGTACCGCCGCCCAGTTGGACGCGCGCCTGGCGAACGCCGTCATGTGCGGCTACATCCGCGCGGGCCGCCTCACCGACGCGCTTGAGGTGTTCGACCGGATGACCGCCCGTGACGCTGCCTCCTACAGCGCGCTCATTTCGGGCCACGCCCGGCTGGGTTCACCCGTATCTGCTGCCGAGGCGCTTTTCCGCAGCATGCGCCTCGCGGGACTCGCCCCCACAAAGTACACATTCGTGGGCCTCCTCACTGCCTGCATCCGCAGGGGCAATCCGCGGCTCGGGACCCAGGTCCATGCGCTCGCCGCCAAGGGACGGTACATCGGTGGCTCGCTCCTCGTCGCCAACGCGCTCCTTGGCATGTATGTCAAGTGCGGTCGCTTAGAGGACGCTCTCAGGATGTTCCACGGGATGGAGGAGCGTGACGTGTCCTCGTGGAACACGGTACTGTCCGGCCTGGTCGAGCTGGGGAGGTACGAGGAGGCGTTTGAGCTGTTTGGGGATATGCGGACGAGCGATGTTGCGGTCGACCGGTTTTCTCTGTCAGCGCTTTTGGCCGCGGCTACCGAAGGGTTCTGCCTGCCCCACGGGGCAGCGGTTCACGCTCTGTCTCTCAAGTCCGGGCTGGAGGTGGATTTGAGTGTGGGCAATGCGCTCATTGGATTTTATGCTGAGCATGGTGATTCTGTCGAGGATATGGTTGGTGTGTTTCAGAGGATGCCAGTGAAGGACGTAATTTCGTGGACTGGGTTACTCAATGGATACATGGAATTTGGTTTAGTTGACAATGCTCTGGGTGTGTTTTATCGGATGCCTGAGAGGAATTTTGTTACATATAATGCAGTTCTGACCGGGTTTTGTAGGAACAAGGAAAGTGCGCGAGTCACTTTTGCTAGGAAGGCTGGGCTGCAGGGGCTCGGGTTGTTTAGGCAGATGCTCGAGAATGGGTTGGAGATGTCAGACGTTACTGTTACTGGTGTCCTGAATGCTTGTGCTATTGCTGCGGATAGAAAGATTAGTGAGCAGGTTCACACATTTGTGATTAAGTGTGGCTGCGGTTCAAGTCCTTGGATTGACGCTGCATTGATAGACATGTGCATTAAATGTGGTAGGTCTGGAGATGCACGTCTGTTGTTTGAGCATTGGCGCCACCAGGAAAGTTTTCACATTGCTTGGAGCTCTTTACTGCTTTCTAGCTTTAGAGATGGAGAGTATGAGAAAGCGTTTTCTACCTTCCTTCAAATGTTTAGAAACAGTGATATTCAGTTCATTGATGAGTTCTTGTTGACTAATGTTCTTGGAGTTTGTGGTGCTTTGGGTTTTATGGAACTTGGAAAACAAATGCATTTGCTCGCTGCGAAATCTGGGCTTTTGCGTGCTTGTGGAGTTGGTAATGCAATTGTCAGTATGTATGGCAAGTGCGGACAGTTAGAAAATGCAGTCACTTTCTTTCAGCGAATGCCTCATCGAGACCTTGTGTCTTGGAATGCGCTGATCACTGCTCATCTTCTCCATCGCCAGGGAGATGAAATATGGGACACATGGTCTGAAATGGAGAGATTAGTCATCAAGCCTGACTCCGTGACCTTTCTTCTGATCATATCAGCTTGCAGTTGTACAAACTCAGATTCTGCAGATGCATGTATGGAACTGTTTCATTCTATGTCAAGCAAATACAACACTGAACCTGCTATGGAGCACTTTGCAGCAGTTGTGAACGTCCTTGGCCGCTGGGGTCATTTTGATGAGGCTGAGCAGTTTATAGCTAGTATGCCATTCAAGCCTAGTGCAATAGTTTGGCGATCTTTGCTGGAAACTTGTAGCAAGCAGTCCAATATGACACTGCGAAGGCGAGCTATGAATCATCTACTTGCCCTGGAACCACAAGACCCGTCCACATATGTTCTGGCATCTAATCTGTACTCTGAATCAGCAAAGTGGCATTGCTCAGAGAACACGAGGCTGGAGATGCGGGAAAAGGGTATCCATAAGATTCCAGCAAGGAGCTGGACATTTGATGACAATGCTATTCACTCATTTTTCGCTCGAGATAGATCACATCCTCAGTCCAAAGACATCTATGCTGGTCTGGACGTGCTAACTCTTGAGTGCATGAAGGCCGGGTATGAACCAGACACCACCTTTGTCCTACATGATGTCGAGGAATATCAAAAGAGGTATTTCCTAATGTACCACAGTGCAAAACTAGCAGCTACATATGGCCTCCTAATGGCAGGCTCTGGGAAAATTATCCGTGTCGTGAAGAACATCCGCATGTGTGGTGACTGCCACTCATTTCTGGAGCACGCCTCTGCTGCTACCGGAAAAGAGATTTCAGTCAGAGACTCGAATGGGTTTCATATTTTTAGAGCAGGGATTTGTTCTTGTAGAGAATAGACTGGTACCATAGCAATTTTGACTTCTTTGCAGTGTCTTTGTAGCACTGTAGAAACTATAGAAGATATCCTTGTTTTGAGGTCATGTACATTGCTATAAGTTTCTTCAGAAGCATTTATGCCAATAGCTGTTCAGTTGACATCATACTCAGACAAGTATTTTCTTTTGCTCCAAACACTTAGTTGAATATTTTTTGAGAAACTCTCAGTTGGATAATTGACTTGTACCATAAACAATTTGTGAAAATTGAACATTACAGATCACTTACTCAGTGGTCTTCAAATTTCCTGTTTGCAGTTAGCACACGTTACCTCGAATTTAACTCTATGTTCTTAACCTGTTTGCAGTTACTTTTGAGTTACGACCTTCACAAAATGTGAGTTTCAACCTTCACAAAATATAGGAAGATTAAGACAATGGGGTAGAGATATTCTAGTGCCCTAACCTAGCTGTGTACTTACAGTTAGCGCTAAACTTCCAGCAACTATTATTTTGTTCCCTGGTCTACATCACACCCTCAGAGGTAACTCCCACTTTTTCAATACTCCCTCCATCCCAAAATAATTGTCGTTCACTTATTATAAAATTTGTACTTGTTTAAGTAAAATCCCAGCAGGGTTTCTCACAGTAAAGATACAGACTACACTATGCTTGTAAGATATAGAAGAACTGCAGGACGTTTTACGCATTTCATCTACTACCTCCGTCATAGTTTAGAAGACACATTTAAATTTACATGCATTTCCACAATAGACAAGGTTTAGGGCGCATTGCATTTACTTCTAGCAGCTAATTAGTATTTCGTTGTACTACTTCTATATGCATGTGCAGTGTGAATGCTATTTTTCAGCTCATCTCACAGCCAATCAATAACCATTTAGGTTTCAGAGAATTGCAAACACGCCTTCTAAATCGTGACGGAGGGAGTATAAGACTATGGTAGACAAGAAGCCACCTATAACTGGAGAATAATTAGCAGATTTTAGTTCTATTTGCTTCTGTTGGACGGTATTATCTATGTTTGTGGAAGTTGTAATTTTTTGTGTTAATGTACGATTTTGGTCTTTGTATTTTTGTATGCGTTATGGTCTAATTTGACCATCTAAACTAGAAATTCAAATAATATAATATAATATAATATAAATTATACTCCCTCCATCCCGAAATCAATGTCGAGTCGTGTAGTTCACTGGCAATTTTGCAAAAAAAAAAACCCTCATATCTACAAAATTGTCTCAAACAAGCACCTCCGCGCCGCACAACGATTGTACTCCACCGCCGAGCTAGAAGTGCTCCGCCGCCGTCGCCAAATAATTGGTCCGTCGCCGTCGCCAAATAATTGGTTCGCCGCCGCCAATTACCTCCTCCGTCACCACATCCCAGATCTGCGCCGCCGGATCCCTTCCATCTGCAGTTACCTGCCGACATCGTCCTCGAGCTCCTGCCGGCGTCGGAACCTTCCGCCACTTCCTCCTTCGGCTCCCATGCATTATCCTCGAGCTCTCGCGCATCCTCCCCAAGCTCATGCGCATCCTCCTCGAGCTCACGTGCGTGCACCGCGACGATTCCTCCCGGCCACGATCCCCTACGGGCGTCGCCGAAACCTGTGCTGCTCCTTCTCCCTTGTCGCCGGTGCGTATGCTTATCCCCTGCCGCCGGTGGAGCTCCTCTGCACGTATTGCTGCTGGTCGTATGTCTGAGCTGCTGCTGCTCCTTTGCTGGAGTTGCTGCTCCTCTGCTCTGCCCGTGGTACTGTTGCTCCCTACCCGTCTGTACCTGAAGAAAGTATTGAAGAAACTGCTACCTGAAGTTACCGTTTACCGTTTATTGCTACCTGAAACTGTTGTTGTTTGAGAAACTGCATTGCGTGAGAAACTGAGGTTGGCATCTGTGTGTCTATGGCCGCCATGAACAACAATACCATATCACACTTCATTGTTTGGACATGTGAATTCAAATGCTAGTGTGAAGATTGATAAGATACAGTTTCATAATTCAGATTTTTCAGTTTCAGAATACAATGAAACATGGGTCTCTCTTCACTCCTACTGCATGAAACAAACAGGGCCTCTCTCTGGCTTCAGAACTGATGTTTTTCGCCCATGTGTCACTCATGATGATTTGTGTGTTGTTAATTTATCTAGCAAATTAAGATGAGCCAGCTCAGTAGCATGCGCAGTTTCCTAGCTTGAGAAACAATGGCATCTGGATTGGTCAACCCAGGCGGCTGAAAGCAGAATTGCTCCCTAGGGTGATTTTGATAATTGATCACAACATAGGCATCATTGAACTAATATGCTTTTCAAGTATATTTCTGAAAAGTTCAAAAGATGCCATGGCTAAAGGCTTATGTGGAGATGCCCCTTGATGAAAGAAAGGAATAATATTGGCTCAAGCTTCAAGCTAGAAGACTCTTTATTTTATATTTGTGAGAAACCACTTTTGAGTCCATAGGAAAGCTAATACTATTAAAAGGAGGTGAGGTAGTAAAATGAACTGATTGCTCAAAATGCTCAAAGTTAGCCACCAAAATACCCAGTCATTTCTCCCACATATCCACTCTGTCAAATTTACAATACATAAATTCTTTGTCACCAACTTTCACATATCGAACACATTGAGTTTGACCTCAGACAGAAACCCTAACCATTCCCACCAAATGGGGGCAACCGAATCCATATCGGTGCTACCAAGTTTGGTGACCAACTTTTGGGTGCCTCGGTACACAAAATCGTAATTTTCGAGTTTGAGTCGGTGCCATCGAGTTTGGCCATCTGACCGTGAGCCACCTTTTCGGTGCCACCGAGTTTCATATATCAGTCTCATCGAGATTCAAAGTTGCTACCTTTGTGCTAATCGGTACCACCGAGTTTTTCACTTTGGTGTCACCGAGTTTTCCACTTTGTGTGTAACGGTTGTATTTTGTGTGCTGCCTATATATACCCCTTCACCCACCTCTCATTCATGGGAGAAGCACTCAGAACACACACTTCATTGTCAAATCTATTTTCTGGGAGAGAACCACCTACTCATGTGTTGAGACCAAGACATTCCAATCCAATAATTTGAAAGTTGATGTCTAGCCTCCCAAACAGCTTTCCACCAAATCAACCTCTCCTACCCATGCATATTCTGTGAGAGAGTGATTTTGTGTTGATGAGACTATCTTTAGAAACACAAGAGCAAGGAGTTCGTTGTGTTAGAAATATGCCCTAGAGGCAATGATAAAATAGTTATTATTATATTTCCTGTTTCAAGATAATCGTTTATTATCCATGCTATAATTGTATTAAATGAAAACATAAATGCATGTGTGGATATATAGACAAAAAAATGTCCCTAGTAAGCCTCTAGTTGACTAGCGAGTTGATCAAGGATGTTTAAGGTTTTCTGACCATATGCAAGTGTTGTCACTTGATGACTGGATCACATCATTGGGAGAATTATGTGATGGACTAGACCCAAACTATAAATGTAGCATGTGATCGTGTCATTTTGTTGCTATTGTTTTCTGCGTGTCAAGTATTCATTGCTATGACCATGAGATCATGTAACTCACTGACACCGGAGGAATACCTTGCGTGTATCAAACGTCGCAATGTTATTGGGTGACTATAAAGGTGCTCTAGAGGTATCTCTGAAGGTCTCAGTTGAGTTAGCATGGATCAAGACTGGGATTTGTCACTCCGTGTGACAGAGAGGTATCTCGGGGCCCACTCGGTAATACAACATCACATATAAGCCTTGCAAGCAATGTGACTAAAGTGTTAGTCATGTGATCTTCTATTACGAAACGAGTAAAGAGACTTGCCGGTAACGAGATTGAAATAGGTATAGGGATACCGACGATCAAATCTCAGGCAAGTAACATACCGAAGGACAAAGGGAATGATATACGGGATTATATGAATCCTTGGCACATGGGTTCAAACGATAAGATCTTCGTAGAATATGTATAATCCAATATGGACATCCAGGTCCCACTGTTGGATATTGACCCAGGAGTGTCTCAGGTCATGTCTGCATAGTTCTCGAACCCGCAGGGTCTGCACACTTAAGGTTCAGTGACGTTTCTGTATAGTTGAGTTATAGGTGTTGGTGACCGAAGGTTGTTCGGAGTCCCGGATGAGATCACGGACGTCGCGAGGGTTTCCGGAATGGTCCGAAAACGAAGATTGATACATAGGATTGTTTCATTTGGCCTGCGGAAAGATTTCGGGCATTACCGGCAGTGTACTGGGAGTGACGAATGGGTTCCGGGTTTTTACCGGGAGGGGCCCACCCACCCGGGAGTGAACCTAATAGCCCATGGGTGGCGCACCAGCCCTTAGTCGGCTGGTGAGGCCAGCCCAAGTGGACTATTTCGGCTAAGGAAAAAAATCAAGGAGAAAAAAAAGAGGGAGGTGGGAAGGAAGGAAGGGACTCCTCCTTCCCCAAACTGAATTGGAGTTGGAGTCCCCTCCTCCTCCACTCGGCCGACGCCCTAGGGGCTCTCTTGAGCCCCAAGGCTAGACCCTCCCCTCCTCTTATATATACTAGAGGTTTTAGGGTTTTTTAGACACAACTTTAGCCACGTGCAACCCTAAACCTCTACTTCGTAGTTCTTCCTCTAGATGGTTTTCTGCGGAGCTCGGGCAGAGCCCTGCAGGAATAGACATCACCATCACCGATGCGACGTCACGCTGCCGGAGAACTCATCTACTTCCTCGTCTTTGTTGCTGGATCAAGAAGGCGGAGGTCGTCATCGAGCTGTACGTGCGCAGAACGCGGAGGTGCCGTCCGTTCGGTGCTAGATCAGGACGGATCGTGGGACGACGGTGATTTGAATCACGAAGCTGTTCCACTACATCAACCGCGTTTCTTAACGCTTCTCGCTTAGCGGTCTATAAGGGTATGTGGATCCGATCTCCCTCTCGTAGATGAACATCACCATGATAGGTCTTCGTGTGCGTAGGAATTTTTTTGTTTCCCATGCAACGTTCCCCAACAGTGGCATCATGAGCTAGGTTCATGCGTAGATGTAATCTTGAGTAGAACACAAAAGTTTTTGTGGGCGTTGATGTTCGATTTGCTGCCGTCCTTAGTCTTTTGTCGATTCTGCGGTATTGTTGGATTGAACCGGCCCGGACCAACATTATTCGTACGCTTACGAGAGACCGATTTCATCGACTAACATGCAACTCGTTGCATAAAGATGACTGGCGGGTGTCAGTTTCTTCAACTTTAGTTGAATTGGATTTAACCGAGGCGGTCCTTGGAGAGAGGTTAAATAGCAATTTGCACATCTCCGTTGTGGTTTTGCGTAAGTAAGATGCGATCATACTAGATACCCATAGCAGCCACGTAAAACATGCAACAACAAATTAGAGGACGTCTAACTTGTTTTTGCAGGGTATGCATGTGATGTGATATGGCCAAAGACATGATGTGATATATTGGATGTATGAGATGATCACGTTGTAATAGTTAAATATCGACTTGCACGTCGATGCTACGACAACCAACAGGAGCCATAGGGTTGTCTTTAAACTAATGTTTGTGTTTGCATATGCGTTTACTATATTGCTAGGTTGTAGCTTTAGTAGTAATAGCATAGATAGCACGACAACCTCGATGGCGGCACGATGATGGAGATCATGATGATGGAGATCATGGTGTGGCGCCGGTGACGATGAAGATCGTGCCGGTGCTTTGGTGATAGAGATCAAGAAGCACAAGATCATGACCATATCATGTCACTTATGAATCACATGTGATGTTAATCCTTTTATGCACCTTATCTTGCTTAGAACGACGGTAGCATTATGAGGTGATCCCTCACTAAATTTCAAGATAAAATTGTGTTCTATTGCGACAGTTCATCGTTTCGAGACACCACGTGATGATCAGGTGTGATAGACTCAACGTTCACATACAACGGGTGCAAAACAGTTGCACACGCGAAACACTCGGGTTAAACTTGACGAGCCTAGCATGTGCAGACATGGCCTCGGAACACAAGAGACCGAAAGGTTGAGCATGAATCGTATAGTTGATATGATTAACATAGAGATGTTTACCACTGAAATTACACTCAACTCACGTGATGATCGGACTTGAGTTAGTGAATTTGGATCATGCCACACTCAAGTAACTAGAGGGATGTCTATTTGAGTGGGAGTTTATTAGTAATTTGATTACCTAAACTCTAATTGTCTTGAACATAGTCTAAGTCCACTTTGCAATATTTTATGTTGTAGATCAATGGCTCACGCAGTAGCAACCCTGAATTTCAATACGTTCCTAGAGAAAGCTAAGCTGAAAGATGATTGTAGCAACTTTGTAGACTGGGCTCGTAATCTAAGGCTCATCCTACAAGCTGGGGAAAAGAATTATGTCCTTGATGCAGTGCTAGGAGATGAACCACCAGCTACGTCTGATCAAGATGTTTTGAACGCTTGACAAGCACGTAAGGAGGACTACTCAGTAGTTCAATGTGCAATCTTGTATGGCTTAGAACCGGGATTTCAACTACGCTTTGAACGTCATGGAGCATATGAGATGTTCCAGGAGTTGAAGTTTATCTTTCAGAAGAATGCCCCGATCGAGAGGTATGAGACCTCCGATAAATTTTATGATTGTAAAATGGAGGAGAATTAGTCTGTCAGTGAACATGTGCTCAAAATGTCTGGGTACTCAAACCGTCCAGCTGAGCTGGGAGTTGAACTTTCGCAAGAGGCTATCACTGACAAAATTCTTCAATCACTGCCACCTAGCTACAAGAGCTTTGTGTTGAACTATAACATCCAAGGGATGAACAAGTCACTCGACGAGTTATTCGCGATACTGAAAGTCGCGCAGTCAGAACTTCGGAAAGAACATTAAGTGTTGATGGTCAACAAGACCACTGGTTTCAAAAGAAACGACAAAGGCAAGAAGGGTAACTCCAAGAAGAGCGGCAAAACTGTTGCCACTCCGACGAAGAAACCCAAGGATGGACCTAAGCCAGAAACATAGTGCTATTATTGCAAGGGGATGGATCACTAGAAGCGCAACTGCCCCAAGTATTTGGCTGATAAGAAGGCGGCCAACGCCAAACCAGGTATATGTGATATACATGTTATTGATGTGTACCTAACCAACTCTCGTAGTAGTGCCTGGGTATTTGATACCAGTTCTGTTGCTCACATTTGCAACTTGAAGCAGGAACTGCGGAATAAACGAAGGCTGCTGAAGGATGAAGTGACGATGCACGTGGGAAATGGTTCCAAGGTTGATGCAATCGCCGTCGGCACAGTCTCACTTCAGTTACCATCAGGATTAGTTATGAAATTAAATAATTGTTATTTAGTGCGTGCGTTAAGCATGAACATTATATCTGGATCTTGTTTATTGTGAGACGGCTACTCATTTAAGTCAGAGAATAATGGTTCTTCTATTTTTATAGTAATATCTTTTATGGTCATGCACCCTATGTGAGGGGTTTGTTCATATTGAATCTTGATTGTGATGACACACATATACATAACATTGAGACCAAAAGATGTAGAGTTAACAATGATAGTGCCACCTTTTTGTGGCACTGCCGCTTAGGTCATATTGGTGTAAAGCGCATGAAGAAACTCCATGCCGATGGGCTTTTGGAGTCACTTGATTTCGAATCACTTGACACGTGCGAACCATGCCTCATGGGCAAGATGACTAAGACTCCTTTCTCCGGAACAATGGAGCGTGCAAGTGACTTGTTGGAGATCATACATACTGATGTGTGCGGTCCAATGAGTGTGGAGGCGCGCGGCAGATATCGTTATTTTCTCACCTTCACTGATGATTTGAGTAGGTATGGATATATATACTTGATGAAGCACAAGTCTGAAACGTTTAAAAAGTTCAAGAAATTTCAGAGTGAAGTTGAAAATCATCGTAACAAGAAGATCAAGTTCCTACGATCTGATCGAGGGGGCGAATATCTGATTTTCGAGTTTGGTGCTCATTTAAGACAATGTGGAATCGTTTCACAGTTGACACCGCCTTGAACACCACAACGTAATGGTGTGTCCGAACGTCGTAATCGTACTTTGTTAGATATGGTGCGATCTATGATGTCTCTTATCGATTTGCCATTATCGTTTTGGGGTTATGCATTAGAGATAGCCGCATTCACTTTAAATAGGGCACCATCAAAATCCGTTGAGACGACACCATATGAGCTATGGCATGGCAAGAAGCCAAAGTTCTCGTTTCTTAAAGTTTGGGGATGCGATGCTTATGTCAAAAAGCTTCAGCCTGAAAAGCTGGAACCCAAAGCGGAAAAGTGCGTCTTCATAGGTTACCCAAAAGAGACAGTTGGGTACACCTTCTATCTCAGATCTAAGGGCAAAGTGTTTGTTGCTAAGAACAGAGCTTTTCTTGAGAAGGAGCTTCTCTCGAAAGAATTGAGTGGGAGGAAGATAGAACTTGATGAGGTTGTGGAACCTCTGCTCCAACAGGATGGTGGCGCATTACAGAGAGAAATCTCTGTTGAGGCAACACCAGTTGAGGAGGAAGATAATGATGATGATCATGAAGCTTTGGATCAAGTTATTATCGGACCTCACAGGTCGACAAGATCACGTACTGCTCCCGAGTGGTATGGGAATCCTGTCTTATCTATCATGTTGTTAGACAACAATGAGCCTGGGAATTATGAAGAAGCAATGGTGGGTCCGGATTCCAATAAATGGTTAGAGGCCATGAAGTCCGAGATAGGATCTATGTATGAAAACAAAGTATGGACTTTGGAAGTATTACCTGAGGGTCGCAAGGCTATTCAGAACAAATGGATTTTTAAGAAGAAGACGGACGCGGATGGTAATGTGACCATTTATAAAGCTCGACTTATGGCAAAGGGTTTTTCACAAGTTCAAGGAGTTGACTACGATGAGACATTCGCACCGGTAGCGATGCTTAAGTCCGTCCGAACCATGTTAGCAATAGCTGCATTTTTCGATTATGAAATCCGACAGATGGATGTCAAAACGGCGTTCCTTAATGGTTTTCTTAAGAAAAAGTTGTATATGATGCAACCCGAAGGTTTTGTCAATCCAAAGAATGCTAACAAAGTATGCAAGCTCCAACGATCCATTTATGGACTGGTGCAAGCATCTCAGAGTTGGAATAAGCGCTTTGATGAGGTGATCAAGGCGTTTGGGTTTATACAAGTTGTTGGAGAATCTTGTATATACAAAAAAGTGAGTGGGAGCTTTGTAGCGTTTCTAATACTATATGTGGATGACATATTGCTGATTGGGAACAATGTGGAGTTTTTAGAGAGCGTAAAGGATTACTTGAACAAATGTATTTCAATGAAAGACCTAGGAGAAGTTGCTTACATATTAGGTATTAAGATCTATAGAGATAGATCGAGGCGCCTAATAGGACTTTCACAACGCACATACCTTGATAAAGTTTTGAAGAAGTTCAAAATGGAGCAATCCAAGAAGGGATTCTTGCCAGTGTTACAAGGTATAAAGTTGAGTAAGACTCAGTGTCGAGTAACTGCGGAAGATAGAGAAAAGATGAGTATCGTCCCATATGCTTCAACCATAGGGTCTATCATGTATGCAATGTTGTGCACAAGACCGGACGTCAGCCTGGCCATAAGTATGGCAGGCAGATTTCTAAGTGATCCAGGAGTGGAACACTTGGCGACGGTCAAGAATATTCTAAAGTACCTGAAAAGGACTAAGGAAATGTTTCTCGTTTATGGAGGTGACGAAGAGCTCATCGTAAAGGGTTACGTCGATGCAAGCTTTGACAGTCATCCGGACGACTCTAAGTCTCAAACTGGATATGTATTTATTCTCAATGGGGGTGCGGTAAGCTGGTGTAATTCCAAGTAGAGCGTCGTAGCAGATTCTACATGTGTAGAGGAGTACATGGCTGCCTCAGAGGCAACTAAGGAGGGTGTCTGGATGAAGCAGTTCATGACGGATCTTGGAGTTGTGCCGAGCACACTAAATCCAATAACTCTGTTATGTGACAACACTGGTGCCATTGCTTTAGCAAAAGAACCAAGGTTTCACAAGAAGACCAGAGACATCAAACGACGCTTCAAGCTCATCTGCGACTATGTCGAAGCAGAGGACGTAAATATTTGCAAAGTGCACACGGATGTGAATGTTGCAGATCCGCTGACTAAACCTCTTCCAATAGTGAAGCATGATCAACACCAGAACTGTTTGTGTGTTAGATTCATTCCAATGTAAATCGCATAGCGATGTGAGACTAGATTATTGACTCTAGTGCAAGTGGGAGACTGTTGAAAATATACCCTAGAAGCAACGATAAAATAGTTATTATTATATTTCCTGTTTCAAGATAATCGTTTATTATCCATGCTATAATTGTATTGAATGAAAACATAAATGCATGTGTGGATATATAGACAAAACAATGTCCCTAGTAAGCCTCTAGTTGACTAGCTAGTTGATCAAGGATGGTTAAGGTTTTCTGACCATATGCAAGTGTTGTCACTTGATGACTAGATCACATCATTGGGAGAATGATGTGATGGACTAGACCCAAACTATAAACGTAGCATGCGATCATGTCATTTTGTTGCTATTGTTTTCTGCGTGTCAAGTATTCATTGCTAGGACCATGAGATCATGTAACTCACTAACACCGGAGGAATACCTTGGGTGTATCAAACGTCGCATCGTTACCAGGTGACTATAAATGTGCTCTACAGGTATCTCCGAAGGTGTCCGTTGAGTTAGCATGGATCAAGACTAGGATTTGTCACTCCGTGTGACGGAGAGGTATCTCGCGGCCCACTCGGTAATACAACATCACATATAAGCCTTGCAAGCAATGTGACTAAAGTGTTAGTCACGGGATCTTGTAGTACGGAACGAGTAAATAGACTTGCCGGTAACGAGATTGAAATAGGTATCGGGATACCTGTTGGAATTATGCCCTAGAGGCAATAATAAATATAGTTATTATTATAATTCCTGTATCAAGATAATCGTTTATTATCCATGCTATAATTGTATTGAATGAAGACTCATTTACATGTGTGGATACATAGACAAAACACTGTCCCTAGCAAGCCTCTAGTTGGCTAGCCAGTTGATCAAAGATAGTCAGTGTCTTCTGATTATGAACAAGGTGTTGTTGCTTGATGACTGGATCACGCCATTAGGAGAATCACGTGATGGACTAGACCCAAACTAATAGACGTAGCATGTTGATCGTGTCATTTTGTTGCTACTGTTTTCTGCGTGTCAAGTATTTGTTCCTATGACCATGAGATCATATAACTCACTGACACCGGAGGAATACTTTGTGTGTATCAAACATCGCAACGTAACTGGGTGACTATAAAGATGCTCTACAGGTATCTCCGAAGGTGTTAGTTGAGTTAGTATGGATCAAGACTGGGATTTGTCACTCCGTGTGACGGAGAGGTATCTCGGGGCCCACTCGGTAATACAACATCACACACAAGCCTTGCAAGCAATGTGACTTGGTGTAAGTTGCGGGATCTTGTATTACGGAACGAGTAAAGAGACTTGCCGATAAACGAGATTGAAATAGGTATGCGGATACTAACGATCGAATCTCGGGCAAGTAACATACCGAAGGACAAAGGGAATGACATACGGGATTATATGAATCCTTGACACTGAGGTTCAAATGATAAGTTCTTCGTAGAATATGTAGGATCCAAGATGGGCATCCAGGTCCCGCTATTGGATATTGACCGAGGAGTCTCTCGGGTCATGTCTACATAGTTCTCGAACCCGCAGGGTCTGCACACTTAAGGTTCGACGTTGTTTTATGCGTATTTGAGTTATATGGTTGGTTACCGAATGTTGTTCGGAGTCCTAGATGAGATCACGGACGTCACGAGGGTTTCCGGAATGGTCCGGAAACGAAGATTGATATATAGGATGACCTCATTTGATTACCGGAAGGTTTTCGGAGTTACCGGGAATGTACCGGGAATGACGAATGGGTTTCGGGAGTTCACCGGGGGGGGCAACCCACCCCGGGGAAGCCCATAGGCCTTGAGGGTGGCCTTCCCCCCTTGGCTCGGCCGACCCCCTTGGGGCTCCTTGAGCCCCAAGGCAAGGCCCCCCCTCTCCCACCTATATATACGGAGGTTTTAGGGCTGATTTGAGACGACTTTTCCACGGCAGCCCGACCACATACCTCCACGGTTTTTCCTCTAGATCGCGTTTCTGCGGAGCTCGGGCGGAGCCTTGCTGAGACGAGATCATCACCAACCTCCGGAGCGCCGTCACGCTGCCGGAGAACTCTTCTACCTCTCCGTCTCTCTTGCTGGATCAAGAAGGCCGAGATCATCGTCGAGCTGTACGTGTGCTGAACGCGGAGGTGCCGTCCGTTCGGTACTAGATCGTGGGACTAATCGCGGGATTATTCACGGGGCGGATCGAGGGACGTGAGGACGTTCCACTACATCAACCGCGTTCACTAACGCTTCTGATGTACGGTCTACAAGGGTACGTAGATCACTCATCCCCTCTCGTAGATGGACATCACCATGATAGGTCTTCGTGCGCGTAGGAAATTTTTTGTTTCCCATGCGATGTTCCCCAACAGTGGCATCATGAGCTAGGTTCATGCGTAGATGTCTTCTCGAGTAGAACACAAAAGTTTTTTGTGGGCGGTGATGTGCGTTTTGCTGCCCTCCTTAGTCTTTTTTTGATTCCGCGGTATTGTTGGATTGAAGCGGCTTGGACCGACATTACTCGTACGCTTACGAGAGACAGGTTTCATCGCTACGAGTAACCCCGTTGCCCAAAGATGACTCGCAAGTGTCGGTTTCTCCAACTTTAGTTGAATCGGATTTGACCGAGGAGGTCCTTGGATGAGGTTAAATAGCAACTCATATATCTCCGTTGTGGTGTTTGCGTAAGTAAGATGCGATCCTACTAGATACCCGTGGTCACCACGTAAAACATGCAACAACAAAATTAGAGGACGTCTAACTTGTTTTTGCAGGGTATGCTTGTGATGTGATATGGCCAACGATGTGATGTGATATATTGGATGTATGAGATGATCATGTTGTAATAGATAATATCGACTTGCACGTCGATGGTACGGCAACCGACAGGAGCCATAGGGTTGTCTTTATACTAACGTTTGTGCTTGCAGATGCATTTACTATTTTGCTAGGATGTAGCTTTAGTAGTAATAGCATGAGTAGCACGACAACCCCGATGGCGACACGTTGATGGAGATCATGGTGCGGCGCCGGTGACAAGAAGATCGTGCCGGTGCTTTGGTGATGGAGATCAAGAAGCACGTGATGATGGCCATATCATGTCACTTATGAATTGCATGCGATGTTAATCCTTTTATGCACCTTATTCTGCTTAGAACGACGGTAGCATTATGAGGTGATCTCTCACTAAAATTTGAAGACGAAATTGTGTTCTCCCCGACTGTGCACCGTTGCTACAGTTTGTCGTTTCGAGACACCACGTGATGATCGGGTGTGATAGACTCAACGTTCACATACAACGGGTGCAAAACAGTTGTGCACGCGGAACACTCGGGTTAAGCTTGACGAGCCTAGCATGTGCAGACATGGCCTCGGAACACATGAGACCGAAAGGTCGATCATGAATCATATAGATGATATGATTAGCATAGGGATGCTTACCACTGAAACTATACTCAACTCACGTGATGATCGGACTTGAGCTAGTGTAAGTGGATCATGAACCACTCAAATGACTAGAGAGATGTACTTTTTGAGTGGGAGTTTAGCGAATAATTTGATTAAGTTAAACTCTAATTATCTTGAACATAGTCTAAGTCCACTTTGAATATATTTGTGTTGTAGATCATGGCTCACGCGACAATCACCCTGAATTTTAATACGTTCCTAGAGAAAGCTAAGTTGAAAGATGATGGAAGCAACTTTGTAGACTGGGCTCGTAATCTTAAGCTAATCTTACAAGCTGGGAAGAAGGATTATGTCCTTAATGCTGCGCTAGGAGATGAACCACCCGCTACGGCTGATCAGGATGTTAAGAACGCTTGGTTAGCACGTAAGGAGGACTACTCAGTAGTTCAATGTGCAGTCTTGTATGGCTTAGAACCGGGACTTCAACGTCGCTTTGAGCGTCATGGAGCATTTGAGATGTTCCAGGAGTTGAAGTTTATCTTTCAGAAGAACGCCCGGATCGAGAGGTATGAGACCTCCGATAAATTCTATGCTTGCAAGATGGAGGAAAACTCGTCTGTCAGTGAACATATGCTCAAAATGTCTGGGTACTCAAACCGTCTAGCTGAGCTGGGGATTGAACTCCCGCAAGAGGCTATCACTGACAGAATCCTTCAATCACTGCCGCCAAGCTATAAAGGCTTTGTGTTGAACTACAACATGCAAGGGATGAACGAGTCTCCCGGCGAGTTGTTTGCGATGCTAAAAGTCGCAAAGTCTAAACTCCGTAAAGAGCATCAAGTGTTGATGGTGAATAAGACCACTAGTTTCAAGAGAAACGGCAAAGGCAAGAAGGGTAATTCAAAGAAGAGCGGCAAGCCTGTTGCCAATCCGACGAAGAAACCCAAAGCTGGACCTAAGCCTGAAACGGAGTGTTACTATTGCAAGGGTATGGGTCACTGGAAGCGCAATTGCCCCAAGTATCTAGCAGATAAGAAGGCGGCCAAAGAAAAATCAGGTATATTTGATATAAAAGTTATTGATGTGTACTTAACCGGCTCTCGTAGTAGTGCCTGGGTATTCGATACCGGTTCTGTTGCTCATATTTGCAACTTGAAACAGGAACTGCGGAGTAGACGAAGGCTGGCAAAAGATGAAGTGACGATGCGCGTAGGAAATGGTTCCAAGGTTGATGCAATCGCCGTCGGCACAGTTTCACTTTAGTTACCATCAGGATTAGTTATGAACTTAAATCATTGTTATTTAGTGCCTGCGTTGAGCATG
Source organism: Hordeum vulgare subsp. vulgare (assembly GCF_904849725.1). Classification (NCBI taxonomy): domain Eukaryota; kingdom Viridiplantae; phylum Streptophyta; class Magnoliopsida; order Poales; family Poaceae; genus Hordeum; species Hordeum vulgare. The sequence continues at coordinate 279,376,747 of NC_058519.1, read as the reverse complement.
AACATTATATCTGGATCTTGTTTATTGCGAGACGGTTACTCTTTTAAGTCAGAGAATAATGGTTGTTCTATTTCTATGAGTAACATCTTTTATGGTCATGCACCCAATGTGAGAGGATTGTTCATATTGAATCTTGATAGCGATACACACATACATAACATTGAGACCAAAAGAGTTAGAGTTAACAATGATAGCGCCATATTTTTGTGGCACTGCCGCTTAGGTCATATTGGTGTAAAGCGCATGAAGAAACTCCATGCTGATGGACTTTTGGAGTCACTTGACTTTGATTCACTTGACACGTGCGAACCATGCCTCATGGGCAAGATGACTAAGACTCCGTTCTCCGGAACAATGGAGCGTGCAAGTGACTTGTTGGAAATCATACATACCGATGTGTGTGGTCCGATGAGCGTGGAGGCACGCGGCGGATATCGTTATTTTCTCACCTTCACTGACGATTTGAGTAGATATGGTTATGTCTACTTGATGAAGCACAAGTCTGAAACATTTGAAAAGTTCAAGCAATTTCAGAGTGAAGTTGAAAATCATCGTAACAAGAAGATCAAGTTCCTACGGTCTGATCGTGGGGGTGAATATCTGAGTTTCGAGTTTGGTGCTCACTTAAGACAATGTGGAATTGTTTCACAGTTGACACCGCCTGGAACACCACAGCGTAATGGTGTGTCCGAACGTCGTAATCGTACTTTATTAGAGATGGTGCGATCTATGATGTCTATTACCGATTTGCCATTATCGTTTTGGGGTTATGCATTAGAAACAGCTGCATTCACTTTAAATAGGGCACCATCAAAATCCGTTGAGACGACACCATACGAACTGTGGTATGGCAAAAGGTCAAAGTTGTCGTTTCTTAAAGTTTGGGGATGTGATGCTTATGTCAAAAAGCTTCAGCCTGAAAAGCCAGAACCCAAAGCGGAAAAGTGTGTCTTCATAGGTTACCCAAAGGAGGCAGTTGGGTACACCTTCTATCTCAAATCCGAGGGCAAAGTGTTTGTTTCTAAAAATGGAGCTTTTATCGAGAAGGAGTTTCTCTCTCGAGAATTGAGTGGGAGGAAGATAGAACTTGACGAGGTTGTCGAACCTCTCATCCCTCTGGAGGGTGGCGCAGGGCAAGGGGAAACCTCTGTCGTTACGACGCCGGCTGAGGAGGAAGTTAATGATGGTGATCATGAAACTCCGGTTCAAGTTTCTGTCGAACCACGCAGGTCGACGAGACCACGTGCTGCTCCAGAGTGGTACGGTAATCCCGTGTTATCAATCATGTTGTTGGACAACAATGAACCTGCAAATTATGAAGAAGCAATGGTGGGCCCGGATTCCAACAAATGGCTAGAAGCCATGAAGTCCGAGATAGGATCCATGTATGAGAACAAAGTGTGGACTTTGGAGGTACTGCCTGAGGGCCGCAAGGCTATTCAGAACAAATGGATCTTTAAGAGGAAGACGGACGCTGATGGCAATGTGACCGTTTATAAAGCCCGACTTGTGGCAAAGGGTTTTTCACAAGTTCAAGGAGTTGACTACGATGAGACATTTTTCACCCGTAGAGATGCTTAAGTCCGTCAGAATCATGTTAGCAATATCTGCATTTTTGGATTATGAAATCTGGCAGATGGATGTCAAAACGGCGTTCCTTAGTGGTTTCCTTAAGGAAGAATTGTATATGATGCAACCCGAAGGTTTTGTCGATCCTAAGAATGCTAACAAGGTGTGGAAGCTCCAGCGATCCATTTATGGACTGGTGCAAGCATCTCGGAGTTGGAACAAACGCTTTGATGAGGTGATCAAAGCATTTGGGTTTATACAAGTGGTTGGAGAATCTTGTATTTACAAGAAAGTGAGTGGGAGCTCTGTGGCGTTTCTAATATTATATGTGGATGACATATTGCTGATTGGAAACAACGCGGAGTTTTTGGAGAGCATAAAGGATTAGTTCAATAAAAGTTTCTCTATGAAGGACCTAGGAGAAGCTGCTTACATTCTAGGCATTAAGATCTATAGGGATAGATCAAAACGCCTGATAGGACTTTCACAAAGCACATACCTTGATAAAGTTTTGAAGAGGTTCAAAATGGAACAGTCCAAGAAAGGGTTCTTGCCAGTTTTACAAGGTACGAAATTGAGTAAGACTCAGTGCCCAACAACTGATGAAGATAGAGAGCATATGCGCTCCGTCCCCTATGCTTCAGCCATAGGTTCTATCATGTATGCAATGTTGTGCACTAGACCGGATGTTAGCCTGGCCATAAGTATGGCAGGTAGGTTCCAGAGTAATCCAGGAGTGGATCACTGGACGGCGGTCAAGAATATCCTGAAGTACCTGAAAAGGACTAAGGAGATGTTTCTCGTATATGGAGGTGACGAAGAGCTCGCCGTAAAAGGTTACGTCGATGCAAGCTTTGACACAGATCCGGACGACTCTAAGTCGCAAACCGGATACGTATTTATTCTTAATGGGGGTGCGGTAAGGTGGTGCAGTTCTAAGCAAAGCGTCGTAGCAGATTCTACATGTGAAGCGGAGTACATGGCTACCTCGGAGGCGGCTAAGGAGGGTGTCTGGATGAAGCAATTCATGACGGATCTTGGAGTGGTGCCAAGGGCACTGAATCCAATAACCTTGTTCTGTGACAACACCGGTGCCATTGCCTTAGCAAAGGAACCACGGTTTCACAAGAAGTCCAGACACATCAAACGACGCTTCAACCTCATCCGCGACTACGACGAAGGGGAGGACGTGAATATATGCAAAGTGCACACAGATCTGAACGTAGCAGACCCGCTGACTAAACCTCTTCCACAGGCTAAGCATGATCAACACCAGAACTGTATTGGTGTTAGATTTATTACAATGTAATTCGCATGATGATGTGAGGACTAGATTATTGACTCTAGTGCAAGTGGGAGACTGTTGGAATTATGCCCTAGAGGCAATAATAAATATAGTTATTATTATATTTCCTGTATCAAGGTAATCGTTTATTATCCATGCTATAATTGTATTGAATGAAGACTCATTTACATGTGTGGATACATAGACAAAACACTGTCCCTAGCAAGCCTCTAGTTGGCTAGCCAGTTGATCAAAGATAGTCAGTGTCTTCTGATTATGAACAAGGTGTTGTTGCTTGATGACTGGATCATGTCACTAGGAGAATCACGTGATGGACTAGACCCAAACTAATAGACGTAGCATGTTGATCGTGTCATTTTGTTGCTACTGTTTTCTGCGTGTCAAGTATTTGTTCCTATGACCATGAGATCATATAACTCACTGACACCGGAGGAATACTTTGTGTGTATCAAACGTCGCAACGTAACTGGGTGACTATAAAGATGCTCTACAGGTATCTCCGAAGGTGTTAGTTGAGTTAGTATGGATCAAGACTGGGATTTGTCACTCCGTGTGACGGAGAGGTATCTCGGGGCCCACTCGGTAATACAACATCACACACAAGCCTTGCAAGCAATGTGACTTGGTGTAAGTTGCGGGATCTTGTATTACGGAACGAGTAAAGAGACTTGCCGGTAAACGAGATTGAAATAGGTATGCGGATACTAACGATCGAATCTCGGGCAAGTAACATACCGAAGGACAAAGGGAATGACATACGGGATTATATGAATCCTTGACACTGAGGTTCAAACGATAAGTTCTTCGTAGAATATGTAGGATCCAATATGGGCATCCAGGTCCCGCTATTGGATATTGACCGAGGAGTCTCTCGGGTCATGTCTACATAGTTCTCGAACCCGCAGGGTCTGCACACTTAAGGTTCGACGTTGTTTTATGCTTATTTGAGTTATATGGTTGGTTACCGAATGTTGTTCGGAGTCCTGGATGAGATCACAGACGTCACGAGGGTTTCCGGAATGGTCCGGAAACGAAGATTGATATATAGGATGACCTCATTGGATTACCGGAAGGTTTTTGGAGTTACCAGGAATGTACCGGGAATGACGAATGGGTTCCGGGAGTTCACCGGTGGGGGGCGGCAACCCACCCCGGGGAAGCCCATAGGCCTTGAGGGTGGCGCACTAGCCCTTAGTGGGCTGGTGGGACAGCCCAAAAGGGCCCTATGCGCATTGGAAGAAAAATCAAAGAGAAAGAAAAAAAAGGAGGAGGTGGGAAGGGAAGGAAGGACTCCCACCCACCAAACCAAGTCCAACTCGGTTTGGGGGGGGGAGACCTTCCCCCCTTGGCTCGGCCGACCCCCTTGGGGCTCCTTGAGCCCCAAGGCAAGGCCCCCCCTCTCCCACCTATATATACGGAGGTTTTAGGGCTGATTTGAGACGACTTTTCCACGGCAGCCCGACCACATACCTCCACGGTTTTTCCTCTAGATTGCGTTTCTGCGAAGTTCGGGCGGAGCCGTGCTGAGACGAGATCATCACCAACCTCGGGAGCGCCGTCACGCTGCCGGAGAACTCTTCTACCTCTCCGTCTCTCTTGCTGGATCAAGAAGGCCGAGATCATCGTCGAGCTATACGTGTGCTGAACGCGGAGGTGCCGTCCGTTCGGTACTAGATCGTGGGACTGATCGCGGGATTGTTCGCGGGGCGGATCGAGGGACGTGAGGACGTTCCACTACATCAACCGCGTTCACTAACGCTTGTTCTGTACGGTCTACAAGGGTACGTAGATCACTCATCCCCTCTCGTAGATGGACATCACCACGATAGGTCTTCGCGCGCGTAGGAAATTTTTTGTTTCCCATGCGATGTTCCCCAACAATACCGACGATCAAATCTCGGGCAAGTAACATACCAAAGGACATAGGGAATGATATACGGGATTATATGAATCCTTGGCACATAGGTTCAACCGATAAGATCTTCGTAGAATATGTAGGATCCAATATGGACATCCAGGCCCCGCTCTTGGATATTGGTCGGGGAGTGTCTCATGTCATGTCTGCATAGTTCTCGAACCCACAGGGTCTGCACACTTAAGGTTCGGTGACGTTTCGGTATAGTTGAGTTATAGGTGTTGGTGAACAAAGGTTATTCGGAGTCCCGGATGAGATCAATGACGTCACGAGGGTTTCCGGAATGGTTCAGAAATGAAGATTTTTATATAGGATTGTTTCATTTGGCCTCCGGAAAGATTTCGGGCATTACCGACAGTGTACCGGGAGTGACGAATGGGTTCCGGGCTTTTACCGGGAGGGGTTGATATGTCTCCGACGTATCTACTTTTCCCAACTCTTTTGCCCTTGTTTTGGACTCTAATTTGCATGATTTGAATGGAACTAACCCGGACTGGCGTTGTTTTCAGCAGAACTACCATGGTGTTGTTTTTGTGCAGAAAAAAAATCTCGGAACGTCCTGAAAATTAACGGAGATTTTTTCTGGAATAAAAGAAAAATACGTGCGCAAAGAACCACCGAAGGGGGCGTGCGAGTGGGCCAAAAGCCCACAGGCCGCGGCCACCCCCTATGGCCGCGCCATGCAGGCTTGTGGGGCCCACGTGGCACCACCGCCCCCAATCTCAGCTCTATATCTTCTGTTTTGGCTGGAAAAAAATCAGAGAGAAGGCTTCATCGCGTCTTGCGATACGGAGGCGCCGCCACATCTTGTTCTTCATCTGGAGGGCAGATCTGGAGTCCGTTTCGGGCTCCGGAGAGGGGAAATCGTCGCCATCGTCATCATCAACCTTTCTCCATCGACAATTCCATGATGCTCTTCATCGTTCGGGAGTAATCTCATCGTAGGCTTGCTGGACGGTGATGAGTTGGATGAGATCTATCATGTAATCGAGTTAGTTCTTGACGGGGATTGATCCCTAGTATCCACTATGTTCTAGATTGATGTTGCTACTACTTGGCTATGCTTAATGCTTGTCACTAGGGCCCGAGTGCCATGATTTCAGATCTGAACCTATTATGTTGTCGCCAATATATGTGTGTTTTAGATCCTATCTTGCAAGTTGTAGTCACCTACTATGTGTTATGACCCGGCAACCCCGGAGTGACAATAGCCGGAACCACTCCCGGAGATGACCATAGTATGAGGAGTTCATGTATTCACCCGTGTTAATGCGTTGGTACGGTTCTTTATTAAAAGGAGAAACTTAATATCCCGTTGTTTCCATTAGGACCCCACTGCCACGGGAGGGAAGGACAATAGATGTCATGCAAGTTTTTTTCCCTAAGCACGTATGACTACATACGGAATACATGCCTACATTAGATTGATGAACGGGAGCTAGTTACGTGTTATAGCTGTTACATGATGAATCACATCTGTCACACTCATCCATCACCGACCCATTGCCTACGAGTCTCTTACTACTGGTTCTCGCTACGTTACTTTGCCTAGGCTTGTCCCTTGCTACCAAAGGGATTGGGCCACGTTGCTGCTGCTGTCACTACTGCTGTTACTTGTTACTTTGCTGCTGCTGCTACTACTATTCCTTACTACTCCGCTGTTACTTGTTGCAAGACTTTGTTCGCTCCGTTGCCGGGGAGGCTAGGTAAGCGGCACTAACATCCCGTCAGCAAGGCTTTTTTCTGGCACCGTTGCTATCATACTATCTTGCTACTGATACTTTGCTTGCACACACTAATCTTTCAGGTGTGGTTGAATCTGACACATTCAGCTGCTAATACTTGAGAATATTCTTTCGCTTCCAATCTTGGTGAATCAACAAATTTGGGTTGAATACTCTACCCTCGAAAACTGCTGCGATCCCATACGCTTGTGGCACATCAAGGCTTTTTCTCGCGCCGTTGCCGGGGTAGCACAGCTATATTCTCTGAGTCACTTGGGATTGACGTCTGCTGATCACTATGAGGAATCCAAAAGATCCAAGAACTAAAATCCTACCTTCCACTACGAGGAGAGGTAAGGAACTGACATCTAGCTCTGCACTTGATTCACCTTCAGTTCTGAGTAAGTTTGCGACTTCGCCTCTTGCTAGAAATCTTGATATGTCGCCTCTGCTTGATGATGCTACTTCTGCTGCTTATGATGCTATGCTTGATACTATGCCTGATGATGCTATGCTTGATACTATGCCTGATGATGCTATGCCTGATACTGCTTTGCCACTTGGTGCATTCCTTGATGCACATATTTCTAGAGTTGCTGCTAGATGTGATGATACTTCTGAAACTGCTGATACTATTGAAGTAGAGCATGCTATTTTGCCTGCTAGAACTAGCTCTCCTATGCCTGTTATGCCTGATACGCGCTATGTTATACAGGGAGAGATAGTTGAGGATTTTCTTGCGTGTAAGGATAGCTATGATGTTGAGAAACTGCGCAAGTGGAAAGAAAAATCTCTGAACGCTAGGATGAAATACGACCCGAAGTTTGCTACTTCGCCTATCTTTGTGACCGATAAGGATTATGTATTCTCTATCGACCTTGAGTTAATCACTCTTGTCGAATCTGATCCCTTTCACGGTTACGAGTCTGAAACGGTTGTAGCCCATGTTACCAAACTGCACGATATAGCCACCCTATTCACTAGTGAGGAAAAGATCCGCCACTACTATATGCTCAAGTTGTTTCCTTTCTCACTAAAGGATGATGCTAAGACCCGGTTCCATTCTATTGCTCCTGGTTGTGTGCGTAGTCCCCAGGATATGGTCTACTACTTCTGTGTAAAATATTTCCCTGCCCATAAGAAGCAAGCTGCCTTGCAGGAAATATACAACTTTGCTCAAGCTAAAGAAGAGAGTCTCCCACAAGCTTGGGGGAGGCTTATCCAGCTACTGAATGCTTTGCCTGATCACCCTCTTGAGAAGAATGAAATACTTGATATCTTCTATAATGGACTCACCGATGCTTCTAAAGATCACTTAGATAGTTGTGTCGGTAGTGTTTTAAGGGAACGGACCGTAGAACAAGTTGAGATTCTGTTGAATAACATCTTGTGCAATGAGAATGCTTGGACTATTCCCGAACCACCTCCTAAGCCAACTCCGAAGAAAATAGGTATTCCATTCCTCATTCCTGAAGATATGCAAGCAGCCAAGGAATCTATGCGAGAGAAAGGCATTAAATCTGAAGATGTCAAAAATCTACCACCTATCGAAGAGATCCATGGTCTCGATAACCCGATACATGTAGTAGAAGTAAATTCTCTGCGTAGGTTTGATGAGAGTGATATTCCTTTTGATAAACCTGCTAGCTTATGCTTCGATGAATTTGATAACTTCGTTGCCAAACAACAAAGTTTCAATGATTATGTTAGCAGACAATTGGAAAAGAATGCTCGTATGCTTTGTCATTTAAGTGCTTGTGTGGACAGAAACATCAATGATCTTAAGCTTCTGAGTAAACATGCCTTTATTGTTACTATTCAGGTAGAACAAGTACTTAAAGCTCAAAATGACTTGCTTAATGAGTTGAATGACAATTCCATCAGAGTCGTCACTAGAGGCGGTAGAATGACCCAGGAACCTTTGTATCCTGAGGGTCATCCGAAGAGAATTGAACAAGATTCTCAAGGAATTAGCACTGATGCACCTAGTCATCCTAGAAAGCAGAAGAAAGATGATAGGAACCTGCACGCTAGCAACCCTATTGCTGCTACACCTAAGAGTCCAAACGACGCCTCTATCTCTTATGCTGAAACACAATCTGGTGATGAACATGAGCCTAATCATGATATCAATAGTGATGTTCATGCAGATGCTCAACCTAGCAATGAAAAGGATGTGGAAATTGAACCTGATCTTGATAACCCACAGCCTACGAATAGAAGATACGATAAGAATGACTTCTCTACTAGGAAGCATGGTAAAGAAAGGGAACCATGGGTTCAGAAACCTATGACCTTTCCTCCCAAACCATCCAAGAAAAAGGATGATGAGTATTTTGAGCGCTTCGTTGAGATGATCAGACCTGTCTTTCTGCAGATGTGTTTGACGGATATGCTCAAGATGTCTCCGTATGCTAAGTACATGAAAGATATTGTGACTAATAAGAGGAGGATACCTGATCTTGAGATCTCCGCCATGCTTGCCAATTACACCTTCAGGGGAGGAACTCCTAAGAAACTAGGTGATCCCGGTGTGCCCACTATACCTTGCTCCATTAAAGGCAACTACGTTAGAACTGCGTTGTGCGACCTTGGAGCCGGTGTCAGTGTTATGCCTCTCTCTCTTTATCGTAGGCTTGAACTGGATAAATTGACACCCACTGAAATCTCTCTGCAAATGGCCAACAAATCAACTGCTTTCCCTATCGGCATTTGTGAGGATGTGCCTGTTGCGGTTGCTAACACCACTATCTTAACAGACTTTGTTATCTTGGATATTCCCGAGGACGATGCCATGGCAGTCATCCTCGGAAGACCCTATTTAAACACTGCACGGGCTGTTATAGATTGCAACAAAGGCAATGTCACTTTCCATGCCAACGGTAATGAGCATACGGTGCACTTTCCTAAGAAACAATATCGAGTACATTGCATCAATGCTATCGAAAAAACTTCATCGACTCTCATTGGGAGCTTTGAATGCCCTATTCCTCGTGTCAAGATGAAGTATGATTTGCTTGTTGGGGAGATACACATCCCCATTGAGGTGACCTAGTGACTATTCGAAAATTCTCCGTTCTCTTTTGCGATTCGAGAAAGTTTTGTCGAGAGGATTTGATCAACCCCATTGACGGAATTCTTTCGATGACCATGAGATGGATGAATCGAGGAGTCACAAACCTTTGTTCCAAGCTTTCACTTTAGGTTGCTTAGAAGAAAAATGATAGATTTAGTTTAGTTTTCCCTATTTTCTGTTTTAGCGTCCGGTGGAAAAATACCCCGAAAATAAAAGTTCTCGGAATGCTGTGAAAATCTAGTATGATTTTTTCTGGAATATTTGAAAAATACTGGGTAAAAGAGTCTGTCTGGGGGCCACACCAGTGGGCCACAAGCCCTAGGGGCGCGGGCACCCCCCTGGCTGCGCCACCCAGGCTTGTGGGGCCCACAGGCACCCCTCCACTCATTCTTGCTCCTATCTGCTTCTCCTACCTCCAGAAAAAATCGTTTCGTAGCTCAAACCCGTGTTCTTGCTCCTCTTGCTGGGATTTTCGATATCTTTGCTCAAATCACCGTTCTCTGAACTGTTTTGGGTAAATTACTCCTTCGTAAGTGACTCCTCCATTGGTCCAATTAGTTTTTGCTCTAGTGCCTTATACTCCGCGTATTTTTGCTGCCTTGGTGACCATGTTCTTGAGCTTTGCATGTTGATTTTAGCTGGTTCCAAGTAGTTTGATGCGTAATATGGTCTCTAGGCACTTGTTGGAGTAGTTGCTACTAGTTTAGTTGAACCTTGTTCACCTTTCCTTTGGGTCACTAAAAATTTCAGAAAAGGAAGATGTTCAGGAGAAACTTTCATGGTGGTTCCTCAAGCAAGAGAGGTCCCCGTCTTGCGATTCGGGAGCCTGATCCTTACCAACCTAGGGACGCGCAGGTACAACTATGTGAATGGCCTTCTGATGAATTTATGATTGAGGCAGGCTTCAAAGATGAGTTTGATGCATTTGTTCACAACGTCGGACTCGAAGAATTCATCTCCGATAAATGTGAACAATATGTTGCTCTCACTGCCTCTTTTGTCCATAGATTCAAATTTTCAGCTGGCCGTGAGCCATCCGTACTGTTTGATCTGTATGATAAATCGTATACCATGGATTTAGAGGATTTCAGTAGAATTTGCAAAATACCTACTTGGGGTAGCCTCAATGATCCTCCTATATCTTCGGTTAGAGATTTTTGCGCTGGTATTACGGTTGGAGAAACTAGAGACATTACGCAAGCTATCATGGGGAGTATTCATTTTCCTGCCTTGCATTATTTTGCTCTCTTCATAGGCAGATGCATCAATGGCAAGATTGAGCATTGTCACCTCTGCACACCCGACCTTAGTATCCTTAAGAGCGCAGTGACGGGTGACAAAAGCTTCAACATGGGAGCTATTATAGCAAGGAGGTTGAATAAAATGCTATTGAAGAGGATTTCTTTGGTGGGATCTATGCCACTCGCATAGCAAATTTCCTTGGAGTACCCATCCGCGAAGGAGATCCCCTGCTCCATACAACTTTCCTTGGCCGCGTCGCTTTGACACGCTACCAGTTCCTTGAGAGGGATGATGAATCCCTCCTATACCGATTGATATTTAACCGGCAGCGTGTTTTCCATATTACGCTTCCTGCTCCTGCCTTCTTTGACTTTCAGGTAAAACAGAGATACTACATAACCAGAGGAGAGGCAGAGGAGTATGAGAGGGAGGCAAAGGCTGCTCGTCTCCGTGAGGCAGCTATTCAGGCAGTGGCTGCAGCGCTCCCATATAACCCCCATTATGATTTTGGGTTTCGCCAGGACCATCCTTGGGAGTAGACCAAGTTAGGCCAAAAATCTAAGCTTGGGGGAGTACGTGTTCTCACCGACTTTATATTCTTGCTTATGCTTTCACCTTGTTAACCGGTGTTCACACTTTGCCACTGTATCATCCATGTTAGTTTATTTTCTTTTTCTCGTTTTCTTTTCGTGTGTCTGTCTAGTTTGAGAAAAACCAAAAAGATTTTCTTTTTCTTCTTTTGCTTGTTGGGAGATTTCCCGTGTAGATAGTTTTATTTTTCTTTGGGTCAAGATAGAAGATATTGGTTACAATGTTTAGTGGCTCTTGCATGCATACCTGTTTAGCTTTCAAAGAGCCATATTACTTTGTCTTCTCCTTTGTGTTTGCCTGTATATTCCAGCTTTAGTCCAATGCACGAGCATGCTTATTATTGTTCACATCGTTCGGTCGTGCAAGTGAAAGGCAATAATGATGATATATGATGAAGTGACTGAGCCTGGAAAAGCTGGTATGAACTCAATCTATTTTGTTTTTGTAAATATGACTAGCTCATCATGCCTGATTCAGCTTTGTTGTGAGAGAAACATGTGTGCAATGACAACTTAGAGATCATAGTTGCTTATGCCATGCTTATTTAGCTAGGAGCTTATAATGGTCTGTCTTGGTTGCCCACATGAATGTTGAGATGACTATGATGTAGTATGATAGGATGGTATCCTCCTTTGAATGTTTCAAGTGGCTTGACTTGGCGCATGTTCACGCATGTAGTTGAAACAAAATCAACATAGCCCCTATGATGTTCATGTTCATGGTGATTTATGTCCTACTCATGCTTGCACTCAATGTTAGTTACTCTCAATGCATTTTGATGACTGTTGTCGCTCTCTAGTTGGTCGCTTTCCAGTCTTTTGCTAGCCTTCACTTGTACTAAGCGGGAATACTGCTTGTGCATCCACTCCCATAAACCCAAAGTTGTTCCATATGAGTCCACCATACCTACCTATGTGTGGTATCTACCTGCCGTTCCAAGTAAATTTGCATGTGCCACTCTCTAAATCTTCAAGAAATAATCTGTTTTGCATGCCCGAACCGCTCATGTGGTGACAGGGGGCTATTGGTATCTTCCATGCTAGGCATGTTATCCTCGATATGTGTTTATTCACTATCATTCACGAGAAAGGGGCCGGTAATTGGAATTCCCAGTTCCATGCTCAAATCGAAAAGATAATTGCAAAGAAAACTCCCCCAGGGTTGTTGTTGGTATGGACGGTATCCGAGGATTCGGCTAGCCGTGGAGTGTGATTGATTGGTGGTGGGGGAGTCAAAACATTACTTTTCTATTTGGGAACCGCCTATAGCATGTGTAGTGTGGAAGATGTTGAGAACTCTTAGTCATTGCGTTGACAATGAAAGCATGCCACCCAAAATTATTATCTTTGTTTTCAAAGCTTGAGCTCTGGCACCTATGAAAATCAATGCTTCCCTCTGTGAAGGGCCTGTCTATTTATGTTCCTGTTGAGTCATCCTCCTCTTACAAAAGCACCAATAAGAGAGCACGTCTGTCATTTTTATGCTTTGCTTTTAACTGTGTTGAGTATGACTATGAATGGATCTTCATTGCCATGAATTACAATGTTTAGTCAGCCCTTGTTCTTTAAAGGTGCTCTGCATTTATGTTTTGTGGTCTCAGAAAGAGCTAGCGAGATACCATCTATTCGTACTGCTTCATGTTGTTTTGATTGAAGTGTTGACGTTTGAGACTTATTATTATTTGCTTGCTAGTTGATTATGCCATTGATATGAGTTTACCGTGAGACCTAGATGTCATTTTCTTATGTGGTTGGATTGTGATCTTGCTGAAATTCTGGTTGTGAGTTAGACATAGTTGCACCAATAAGATCAAACAAAGTTCGTCAAAGTTTTTGTTTTGTCTCTCTCAGTTTGTCAACTGAGTTGCTTGAGGACAAGCAAGGCTTTAAGCTTGGGTGAGTTGATACGTCTCCGACATATCTACTTTTCCGAACTCTTTTGCCCTTGTTTTGGACTCTAATTTGCATGATTTGAATGAAACTAACCCGGACTGACGCTGTTTTCAGCACAGCTGCCATGGTGTTGTTTTCGTGCAGAAATAAAAGTTCTCGGAACGTCCTGACAATTTACGGAGATTTTTTCTGGAATAAAAGAAAAATACCTGCGCAAAGATCCACCGGAGGGGGCATGCCAGTGGGCCACAAGCCCACAGGCCGCGGCCACCCCCTATGGCCGCGCCATGCAGGTTTGTGGGGCCCACGTGGCACCACCGCCCCCAATCTCAGATCTATATCTTCCGTTTCGCCTGGAAAAAAAATCAGAGAGAAGGTTTCATCGCGTTTTGTGATACGGAGGCGCCGCCACATCATGTTCTTCATCTGGAGGGCAGATCTGGAGTCCGTTTCGGGCTCCGGAGAGGGGAAATCGTCGCCATCGTCATCATCAACCTTTCTCCATCGACAATTCCATGATGCTCTTCATCGTTCGTGAGTAATCTCATCGTAGGCTTGCTGGACGGTGCTGAGTTGGATGAGATCTATCATGTAATCGAGTTAGTTCTTGACGGGGATTGATCCCTAGTATCCACTATGTTCTAGATTGATTATGCTACTACTTGGCTATGCTTAATGCTTGCACTAGGGCCCGAGTGCCATGATTTCAGATCTGAACCTATTATGTTGTCGCCAATATATGTGTGTTTTAGATCCTATCTTGCAAGTTGTAGTCACCTACTATGTGTTATGACCCGTCAACCCCGGAGTGACAATAGCCGGAACCACTCCCGGAGATGACCATAGTATGAGGATTTCATGTATTCACCGCGTGTTAATGCATTGATCTGGTTCTTTATTAAAATGAGAACCTTAATATCCCGTAGTTTCAATTAGGACCCCGCTGCCACGGGTGGGATGGACAATATATGGCATGCAGGTTCTTTTCCCTAAGCACGTATGACTACATACGGAATACATGCCTACATTAGATTGATGAACGGGAGCTAGTTACATATATCTCCATGTTATAGCTGTTACATGATGAATCACATCCGTCACACTCATCCATCACCGATCCATTGCCTACGAGTCTTCTACTACTGGTTCTCGCTACGTTACTTTGCCTAGGCTTGTCCCTTGCTACCAAAGGGATTGGGCCACTTTGTTGCTGCTGTCACTACTGTTGTTACTTGTTACTTTGCTGCTGCTCCTACTACTATTCCTTACTACTCTGCTGTTACTTGTTGCAAGACTTTGTTGGCGCCGTTGCCGGGGAGGCTAGGTAAGCGGCACTAACATCCCGTCAACAAGGCTTTTTCTGGCACTGTTGCTATCATACTACCTTGCTACAGATACTTTGCTTGCAGACACTACTCTTTTAGGTGTGGTTGAGTCTAACACATTCATGTGCTAATACTTGAGAATATTCTTTCGCTTCCCGTCTTGACGAATCAACAAATTTGGGTTGAATACTCTACCCTCGAAAACTGTTGCGATCCCATACGCTTGTGGGACATCAGGGGCCCACCCCCCTGGGAGTGAACCTAGTAGCCCATGGGTGGCGCACCAGCCCTTAGTGGGCTAGTGAGGCCCGCCCAAGTGGACTATTTTGGCTAAGGGAAAAAATCAAGGAGAAAAAAAAAGAGGGAGGTGGGAAGGAAGGGACTCCTTCCCCAAACTGAATTGGAGTTGGAGTCCCCTCCTCCTCCACTGGGCCGACGCCCTAGGGGCTCTCTTGAGCCCCAAGGCTAGCCCCTCCCCTCCTCCTATATATATACTAGAGGTTTTAGTGTTTTTGAGACACAACTTTAGCCACGTGCAACCCTAAACCTCTACTTCGTAGTTCTTCCTCTAGATCGGTTTTCTGTGGATCTCGGGCGGAGCCCTGCAGGAATTGATCATCACCATCACCGGCACGCCGTCACGCTTCCGGAGAACTCATCTATTTCCCCGTCTCTCTTGCTGGATCAAGAAGGCGGAGATCGTCATCGAGCTGTACGTGTGCTGAACGCGGAGGTGCCGTCCGTTCGGTGTTAGATCGGGACGGATCGTGGGACGACGGTGATTTGAATCACGAAGCTGTTCCACTACATCAACCGCGTTTCTTAATGCTTCCCGCTTACGATCTACAAGGGTATGTGGATCCGATCTCTCTCTCGTAGATGAACATCACCATGATAGGTCTTCATGTGCATAGGAAATTTTTTGTTTCCCATGCAACGTCCCCCAACACATTGATCTACCACATCTATTACATTTTGGAGGGTGGTGCCTCCTAGATTGGTTAGGTGTCGCTTGGGAGCCTCCTACTTCGTGTTGTGGAGTTGAACCAAGATCTTTGTAAGGGCAAGGAGACCGCCTACTTCGTGAAGATCTACGGTGAGTAAGGCTAGTCCTTCGCGGGCGGAAGCCGTGGTGGAATAGACAAGGCCGCTTCTTTGTGGACCCTCTGTGTGTGGAGCCCTCCATGGACTCTCGTATCTGTTACCTCCGTGGGTTGAAGTCTCCACTAACATGGACATACGATAGCGTCATCTATCGGAACCATGCCAAAAATCACCGTCTTAACCTCATGCGTTTGATCTCCCTACCTTACTCCTCTACTTTACACTTTCATGTTTTACATTCCATTGCTATACTCTTAGAACTGCATGTGTAGGGTGTACTTGACTTGCTATAACTCCCATAGCTTCCTCTCAACTAAAATTGGGAAAAGGCGAAAGTTTATCTTGTCAAGTAGTCTAATCACCCCCTCTAGACATACTTTCGATCCTACAAGTGGTATCAGAGCTTTGGTCTGCATTTCATTGGTTTAACAACCTAGGAGAGTATGGCGTCTAGTGAGGGAAATTATCATCGTAGAGGTCCATATTTTGATGGCACTAATTTTGCTAGTTGGAAACATAAGATGAAAATGCATATCCTTGGCTTTAATCCTCATGTTTGGGTTGTTATTCGTGCTGGTGTGCAAGGTAACTTCTTTGGAGAAGGACATGAACTTGATCGTGATGTGACACCTGATGAACTGAAGATGTTGCAACTCAATGCTCAAGCCTGCGACATCATCTTCAATTGTCTATGCCTCGAAGAATTTAACAAAATCAGTCGTCTTGAGAACGCAAAAGAAATTTGGGATACTTTGGTTGATATGCACGAAGGTACTGACTCTGTCAGAGAATCTAAGTTGGATGTGCTTCAAATTCAGCTTGACAAGTTCAAGATGAAGGATGGTGAAGGTGTCGCTGAAATGTACTCTAGGCTAGCTCTCATCACCAATGAGATTGCCGGCTTAGGAAGCGAAGAGATGACCGACAATTTCATCATCAAGAATATACTTAGAACTCTCGATGGCAAGTATGACACAGTGTGCACATTGATCCAAATAATGCCAAATTACAAAGATCTCAAGCCAACTAAAGTCATTGGTAGGATTGTTGGTCATGAGATGTCACTCAAGGACAAAGATGAGCTGCACAACAAGTCAAGCGGTGCTTACAAAGCTTCATGTGATGCTCCCGCTACTTCAAAGGACAATCTTTTCACTGATGAAGAGATAAGCCTCATGGTCAGAAAATTCAACAAGTTCTACAAGAGTAGAGGCAAAGAGAGAAGCTCAAGCTCAAGACATGATGAGAAGCGTTCGTCGAGTCGTGATCGAAACTGCTACAATTGTGGGAAGCCCGGACACTACTCCAATGAGTGCTCGACTCCCTACAAAAAGAAGAGAAGAGTCACCTCGAAGAAGAAGCTCAAGAGATGAGTCACCTCACAGAGATAGAAGGAGTAGAGAAGATTGCTATGAACGAAGACACTCATGGAGAGGCAAGGAATCGGAGAAGAAGGACAAATACACCAAGAGCAGCTCAAGAAGAAGACATCAAGCTCATGTTGGTGAATGGGTTTCTGGCTCCAAATCTGATCACCACTCCTAGAGAAGCTATCATCCCAACTTCGACTATAGTCAAGATGAAGGTGTTGCCGGCATTGCACTTGTTTCCTCAAACTCCTACGACCTATTTGACTCACCAAATGAGGGGTTCGGAAACTGCTTCATGGTTAAAGGCCCCAAGGTATTGCACCCCAAGTATCTTGATTTCAATAGTGATGAGGATCACTTGTTAGGAGAAGATGACTTGCTCTTTTATAAAACTAGTGATTGCGATGAAAATGAACTTGCTAATTATCATGCTAGTCAAGAGAAATCGAGTGATGACAATAAAAAGAAATTGAACGACTAACTCAAGAATTAAAAACTCTTAAGTTAGTTCATGAGACTACTTTAGAAGATCATAAAGATCTTGCAAGAACCCATGAGAAGCTACGCTTCGAGAAGCTCAACTTGAAGCTAGAGCATGCGTTCTGAAAAGCGATCAATGATGATCTTCGAAAGAAGAGTTCTTCTTATCTAGCTAAACGATTACTTTTGTCTAATTTTGTTCCACGAGTTAAACCTAGGAACACTAGTAACAAAGGCAAGGAAGTTTCTTCATCTAGTAATAACAATGCTAAAGCTAAATCCAATAATGTTGTTGCTAGTAGCTCTATTGATTCCACTAATGATTCTCTTAGCCAAGTAACACTTGAACAAGAAAACGATCTATTGAAAGGTATTATAGAGAGAGGTGTCTTCAAGAGTCTTGCCGGAAGTAAACAATTTGATGAAATTGTGCGCAAGCAAGGAGGACATCGGAAGAAGCAAGGTGTTGGCTACTTCAACGTCAACGATGATGATTGGGAAAAAGGTCCATACCCCATTCCTAAGTTTGTTCCCCAAGAAGAGAAGTATGATCCTACTCCTCCCGAAGGAAGAAGCTCACAAGATGGCCTTCTACCACAAGACCACAAAGCCAAGGGAAATCTTCAAGATGACATTGACCTATTTGAAGAAGAAACCCAAGCCAAGGTCAAGTGGGTTCCCAAGGACACTACTAGCTCTACCTCAACTACTACTACCACAACTCCAAGGATTCCCATCAATTTGGTGTGGATCCCCAAGATTAAGAACTAGGAAGTTCTTGAGGGGTGACTCCGCCAATGAAATTCACTCTTATTTATTTTGGCAAGAACTATTTGCAAACAACCTCAACCATATGCATTAGTTCAAGGAGTCACACATTCCCTCAAAGGTAAGTAAGGGACAAGGTAATTAATGCATCTTTGGACATTATCCCATATGTGATTCACTCCATGTCCATAGATATTCTTGCATATGTTCCTTGCGCTTTGGGACTAACCCATGTAGGTGAGAAGACTAAGAAAACAACAAGGATTTCTCCCAACTCAAGATAATCTTCATCAACTTCGAGCATCCAATACTTCACTTACTTGAAGTCTTGTACAACAAAACCCAAGGTTAGTTGATCCCTCTTAGTGGGGATGTCATATCAAGGGAGATCTTGTTGGAAATATGCCATAGAGGCAATAATAAAATAGTTATTATTATATTTCCTATTTCAAGATAATTGTTTATTATCCATGCTATAATTGTATTGAATGGAAACACAAATGCATGTGTGGATATATAGACAAAACAATGTCCCTAGTGAGCCTCTAGTTGACTAGCTCGTTGATCGAAGATGGTTAAGGTTTCCTGACCATGGACAAGTGTTTTCAGTTGATAACGAGATCATATCATTAGGATAATGATGTGATGCACAAGACCCAAACTATAAACATAGCATGCGATCGTGTCATTTTGTTGCTATTGTTTTCTACATGACAAGCATACATTTATATGACCATGAGATCATGTAACTCACTAACACCGGAGGAATGCCTTGCGTGTATCAAACGTCGCAACGTAACTGTGTGACTATAAAGATGCTCTACACGTATCCCCAAGGGTGTCCGTTGAGTTAGCATGGATCAAGACTGAGATTTTTCACTCCATATGACGGAGAGGTATCTCGGGGCCCACTCGGTAAATACGCATCACAAACAAGCCTCGCAAGCAATGTGACTACAGAGTTAGCCACTGGATCTTGTATTACGAAACAAGTAAAGAGACTTGCTGGTAATGAGGTTGAAATAGGTATGGAGATACCGACGATCGAATATCGGGCAAGTAACATACCGAAGGACAAAGAGACCGATATACGTGATTAACTGAATCCTTGACATAAAGGTTCAACCGATAAGATCTTCGTAGAATATGTAGGATCCAATATGGGCATCTAGGTCCCGCTATTGGATATTAACCGGAGAGTGTCTCAGTCATGTCTACATAGTTCTCGAACCCGCAGGGTCTGCGCACTTAAGGTTCGGTGACATTTCGGTCGTATTGAGTGATGTATGTTGGTGACCGAAAGTTCTTCGGAGTCCCAGATGAGATCCCAAATATCATGAGGAGCTACAGAATGGTCCAGAGGTAAAGATTGATATATAGGAATGTTGCATTTGTCTTCGGGAAAGATTTTGGGCATTACCGATAAAGTATCGGGAGTGACGAATGGGTTCCGTGGTTTTATCGGGAGGGGCCACTCACCCGAGAGAGGACCTAATAGGCCTATGGGTGGCGCACCAGCCCTTAGTGGGCTAGTGAGGCCAGCCCAATAACCTATTTCGGCCAAAGGCAAAAATAAAAGGAAAAGGAAAAAAGGGAAGGAGGTGGACAAGTGGGAAGGGAGTCCTCCACCAAACCAAATTGGAGGAGGACTCCTCCCGTTGGCTCCACCAAAGCCTTCCTACTCTGAATAGGAGGCAAGGCAACCATCCCTCTTGTTCCTCCTATATATAGTGGAGGTTTTGAGGGCAAACAACACCAGAAAAAGCCACATGTTGCCCTCTTCTCCACAGATCGTCTTCCTCGTCCAGATTAGTCCGGCATAGCTTGGCGAAGCCCTGCTGGATTAGTTCACCACCACCCCCACCATGCCGTCGTGCTGTCGGGAAACTCGTCAACCTCTCCGCCCCTCTTGTTGGATCAAGAAGGCGTAGGTCGTCCTCGAGCTGTACGTGTGCTGAACGGGGAGGTGCCGTCCGTTCGACGCTAGATCGGGATGGAGTTCGTGGGATGCCTGTGATTCGGATTGCAAATACGTTCGACTACGTGAACCACATTTCTTAACGCTTCCCTCTTAGCAATCTATAAGGGTATGTGGATCCGATATCCCCTCTCGTAGATTATCATCGCCATGATAGGTTTTGCGTGTGCGTATGCATTTTTTTGTTTCACATGCAACATTCCCCTACAAATCTTTACTGTAAGACTTGAGTATAAACATCTCCTAAGGATATGAACACGTTAATGCTTATGTAAAATTGGTAACCCCACTTGTTCTTAACGATGAGTCTGACCTATGATCAAGTATTCTTACTTGGCTCCTATGTCAATATACTCATATATAGATGACTTGTCATCGCCCAAGTGCTTGATAGCTGCTAGGATGTTTGTGCATGTTCACCTTGTTTTATCTGTCATTCTTATTGTGTGAGCATGTTAGTCTGCATGTATTTGATCATTTGAGAACATCCAATTGTTGTTATTTAGTTCTTAATTTATCTTTTGCCAATTGGATGGACAAGAATGTCTAGGACCCTTTTGTAGCTATCTATGCTATCTCAAGTCATATTCATGCTTTGTCACAAAACTTGAACAAGCACTTGTCGATCCCTTTGTGTGAAGGTGCACTCGGAGTTCCATATCGCCAAAGGCTGACATCCAAAACCTCTTTGATAATGTCGGTGAAACCAACTTCTTAAAATTGGTTCTACCGAATTTACAAACCTGATCTAGTTTTCCATCTTAGTACCACCAAAATCACAATCTCGGTTACAACAAGTTTCCCTGTCAACTGATAGTAGAGGAACTCGGTGACACCGATTTCATAATCTCCGTGACACCGATAGCGAACGAGTATATATTCCAGCGGACGGAATCTTTGATTTCGAATCATAAAATTCATCGTTTCCCAAACCCTACACTGCCCACTAGACCACTAGTCGTCGCCCTTGACTCCCCATGCATCTCCGCCACTAGGAATCACTGTCGCTAAGGGATTCTTCACCGCCATCATCGTCTTAGCTAGACGGTCGCCAAGTTAGGGTACAGATCAACCCCTTTCTTTTGCGCCTCCCCAATCTATCTCGTGCGCATTAGAAGATTCATCCACAAGCCACCGTGTGCAATCTCTCCATCCACCAGATGCTCCTGTAGATCAGAGATAGAGGAAATATTTAGGGTTAGCTGTCCGCATACCTCATCTTGGTGACACCGGTTTGCAAAAGTCGGTTCCACCGATTTTGAACCTAGGGTTCCTGAGAATGAACTCAGTGAAACTAAGTTGTCAATTTTGGTTCCATCAAAATGACGACCAAGTTTCTGTGAAGGAGTTCATGTGTCTCGGTGACTCCGAAAGTTCAAACTAGGTGCTCCCGAAATGTGATCTGCAGAAAGCTAAAACTAAGGATTTCTTTGTTCAAATTTTTCAAAAACATATGAATTTTGTGATGATCAACCCTTCTGTATTTCCTATATCTACTTCACAGGTTTTGTTGTCTGCTGCTGAGTTTCTGTCTGTGTGTCAAGATGTCTGGATCATATGATAGCCAAAATGATTTCGCAGAACAAAGTGTTGAGATGGACTCAGGCACTAGTCGAGAGAAGTCTGACTCTGACCCTGGATCCTACAACTCCCATGGCTTTCCCAAGGCAGGCACCAGGGAGAGGAAGAAACTGAATTCTGATGAAGAGGACTCAGACTTTGTGTCAGAGGAAATTCAGCTCCTCCTAAGGCTCCAAGGAAGACTATCAGGAAAGAGTACGCTAAACCTGTTGATCTGAGAGCACCTGAATCTGCAAGGTAGAGCACAACACTGTCCACTGACAAACTTGTCAAGAAGGCTGGTGTAAAGAGACCGAGGAAGCGGACATTTCATCTTGTTGGGAGAAGGACTTCCATGTTTGAAGACCCCGATGAATATGCTGGTGAAGATGAGATCCCAGCTCCTCCTCCTAAGAAGAAGCTTATGGTTGATGCCATGAAATCTGCTCCTAAGCCTCTTGCCAAGGCAAAGAAGGCTATAGATTGGAGAAAGATTACAAAGGATATTCCTGTACCTTCCAAGGAGAAAGGCCCTGCATCCAGTGCCCCTACTGCGGAGGAGGTGGAAGATGAGAATGCACCAGTTCTCAGGAAGCTTAGACCAACCTTGCCAATTCACAATGATGCTCATCTAGTAGCAGGGGATATGAAGAAGAGAAAGGATGTCGGGTTGGGCAAGTGGAGAGTTGTTGACCCATATGCTGTCAGAAGAAGAACTGCTGTTGATCCAAGGTTTCACACCAAAGAACAACAAGATTTTTTGAGACTGTCTTGTTTGACCAGAGTCCAGCTATCAATGATATGAGGTATGTTGACTGGGCATATATCAAGGAGAAAGAAGACTTCTTTCCCCATGTCCGAGAAAATTTCAGGTTAGTGGACATTGAAAAGTTTGTTGGAAAGGAGATGACCCCATGGAATGATGAGCTGATCATGCAATTTTACGCAACTGTTCATTTCTATGGAGATGGTTCTTTGGTTTGGATGACTGATGGTCACAGGTACGAGTCTATGATTGATGAGTGGGCCACTATCATTGGTGCCCCAAAGCAGGAAGATGGAGATGTTGATGTGTATTCTGAAGCAAAGAAGAGCCACAACTCTATGGCCAATATGTACAAGCCAATTTCTCACAAGTATTCGGCTAGTCACAAGATGGGCTCAGTGTACTTTTTGCAAGCAGGAATTCCCACTACTAACACTATTTCGAGACACACCTTGATGCCTAAATCAGGTGATGATAAGATGATCAGAGGACACTCCATCAACCTGCTGCACCTTTTGGACACCCACACTAGATTCAGCGTGATGGACTTGATAGTAGAGACTATCTATAGGACTGCTGCTGACCAGAAGAGATCATGTGGATATGCCCCTTACATTCAGATGCTTATCAATGCCAATCTAGGCAAGCATGTGTATCTACTTGATCGTCCCCATCTACCTCTTCAGCCAGAGTTTGAAGACAATGAAGTAGTAATGGATGACAATGATCCCACCTCGGCTGCAGCAAGAATAAGAGTAGAGGCAGCAAAAGCTGAGGCTGCTAGAAATAGTCCATCACCAGTTCCACAACTCAAAACTCAAGCTGAGCAAATGATACTTCTAGTTAGCTCTGTTCTAGGCATGGTGAAGAACATCCAGGAGATACTGCAAAGTCAGAAAAGCCTTAAGAGAGTCGTGGAAACAATGTTTCATGACCTGGATGTGAAGGTTACTGAGTTGACCACTATAGTCAAACAACTTCAACATGAAGTTGAATAAGTGGAGATCCCGCGCTCAGATGATGAAGATGAAGATGATGAAGAAGAGTCTCCTCCTCCCACTACCACACGATTCAACACTCATCTTAGGTCAGCTGTTGTTCCTGCTCAGGAGACAAGACAGACATCTTCAACTCAAGCATCAGCACCTTCAGCACCAACTCCAGCTCAAGCACCTCGAGTATCAACTCCTCCAGCTCCAGGATACTCAGTAGATGACTTTGTGGGCGCCCTTGTGTCGACTCCATCGTCAGCTCCCAAGAGAGATGATTAGTTTTATACTTTCTGAACTTTTTGGTAACTTGTTACCAACGGGGGAGAAATGTATAGATCATAGACTTTGAGAGAGAGAGAATTTATTTTTATTTGATCCCATTTGGTTTCAAAAACTTTGGTCTTTTGGATGACTTTATCCCGTTATCTGTATTTGATCATACGCTTTTGCTTGATTGAAGCTACAATATAATATTTTAGCTATCTATGTGATGATCATCCACTTATCTTATTGGTGTCACGTGCAATGCTATTCTTATCTTGTATGCGCACCACCAAGATGCATGTGACATGGAAGAGTGACCCATGATGCTAATCGATTGTGCATTTGCATTCAAACGCAAATTTTAAATAATGCACAAATTTAGGGGGAGCTCTTGCTTTTCACATACTTCTCAAAGCATCGATGCTAATCATTGATTATATATTTTGTCGAAGCTTTGATCTATATGTTGTCACCAATTACCAAAAAGTGGGAGATTGAAAGCACAATTGCTCCCTAGGGTGGTTTTGATAATTGATCACAACATATGCGTCATTGGACTAATATGTTTTCCAAGTATATTTGAGAAAAGTTCAAAAGATGCTATGGCTAAAGGCTTATGTGCAGATGTGCCTTGATGCAAGAAAGGAATAATATTGGCTCAAGCTTCAAGCTAGAAGACTCTTCATTTTATATTTGTGAGAAATCACTTTTGAGTCCATAGTAAAGCCAATACTATTAAAAGGGGGTAAGGTAGTAAAATGAACTAATTGCTCAAAATGCTCAAAGTTAGCCAACAAAATACCGAGTCATTTCTTCCACATATTCACTTTGTGAAATTCCATATACACAAATTCGGTGTCACCAACTTTCACATATCAGACCCACCGATTTTGACCTCAGACAGAAACTCTAGCCATTCCCACCAAATCGGTGCAACCGAATCCATATCAGTGCTATCGAGTTTGGGTGACCAACTTTCGGGTGCCTCGGTAGACAAAATCAGAATTTCCGAGTTGTATCGGTGCCACCGAGTTTTCCCATCTGACCGTTAGCCACCTTTTCGGTGCCACCGAGTTTCATATATCGGTATCACCGAGATTCAAAAGTTGTTATCTTTGTGCTAATCGGTACCATCGAGTTTTTCACTTTGGTGTCACCGAGTTTGCCACTTTTTGTGTAATGGATGGATTTTGTGTGCTGCCTATATACCCCTTCACCCACCTCTCATTCGTGGGAGAAGCACTCAGAACACACACTTCATTGCCAGATCCATTTTCCAAGAGAGAACCACTTACTCATGCGTTGAGACCAAGATATTCCAATCCAATCATTTGAAACTTGATCTCTAGCCTCCCCAAACAACTTTCCACCAAATCAACCTCTCCTACCCGTGCGTATTCCGTGAGAGAGTGATTTTGTGTTGAGGAGACTATCTTTAGAAGCACAAGAGCAAGAGTTCATTGATCTACCACATATTTTACGTTTTGGAGGGTGGTGCCTCCTAGATTGGTTAGGTGTCGCTTGGGAGCATCCTACTTCGTGTTGTGGAGTTGAACCAAGATATTTGTAAGGGAAAAGAGATCACCTATTTCCTGAAGACCTACGGTGAGTAAGGCTAGTCCTTCGTGGGCGGAAGCCATGGTGGAATAGACAATGCCGTTTCTTTGTGGACCCTGCGTGGACTCTCGCAGCGGTTACTCTCCGTGGGTTGAAGTCTCCACTAACATGGACGTACGATAGCGCCACCTATAAGAACCATGCCAAAAATTACCGTGTCAACCTCATGCATTTGATCTCCCTACCTTACTCCTCTACTTTACATTTGCATGTTTTACATTCCGCTCCTATACTCTTAGAACTACATGTGTAAGGTGTACTTGAATTGCTATAACTCCGATAGGTGCCTCTCAACTAAAATTGTGAAAAGGAAAAAAAAATATCTTGTCAAGTAGTCTAATCATCCCCCCCCTCTAGACATACTTTCGATCCTACAACGGCCATGAACAACAATACTGCATTGTTTGGATTCAAATGCTACTCATGATTGATAACATGAGCCAGCTCTACTCTACTCATGATTGGCTCAAGTAACATGACAACATATAAATTGTAGCATTTGATAATAAACTCATTTGACAACATATAAACTCATTTGATAATAAATGTTGCCATGACAACCAATTGTAGAAATGGTGCCATCGTAGCATTTCTTGTTTGGCTATCGTCGCAACCAAAGTAGAAATGATGCCATGGCACCAATTTCTTGGTTGACTTCAGTATTCTTTTTACGTGTGTATATATTCTTGTTACGGTACCATGGTGTACTCATCTTTTTTCATTGAATACACGAGTATGGATTTGAACATGGTACCTCAAGAGGAAGAGGATGAATGTATAAATTTGAACATGATGCCTCAAGAGGAAGATGAAGAAGCTCAAGAGGGAGAGGATGGAGGTATAGATTTGAACTTGATGCCTCAAGAGGAAGATGAAGAAGCTCAAGAGGGAGAGGATGGGGGTATAGATTTGAACATGATGCCTCAATAGGAAGATGAAGAATCTCAAGAGGGAGAGGATGAAGCTATGAATTGGATGCCTCAAGAAGATGAAGAGGAAGAGGATGAAGTTATGAATTGGAAACTTCAAGAAGATGAATAAGGTCAAGAAGGTGTAGCACGTAAACTGAAAAGAAAGGAATTGTAAAATAAGGAGAGGCATGGCGTTTAGTTTGCTCTGCTAGTAATCAAGCTCAAAGATGGATCGGTTCAACCAGACGATAAGTTGCTAGTCTCAATCCTGTTGAACATACATGTACGATCTGTTGAAAGAATTTGGTCGGACGCCAAAAAGCATATTGCCACGGGCCAAGAAGTAGATGTCTCCAACAACAAGAAAGGAAGAGCTGTCCGAAAAAGAAATCCGTTGGATATTGCAAGGACCCCAACAATCCCCCTGAATAGAAGAATGACAATTCAATCTCTGGCATTGTCTATCGGTGTGGCGTGCTCAATCCTACATAGGAGGTTCTAGTTAAAGGAGCTCAACCGCATCACAAACACTGTTAATCCTTACTTCAAACCAGAGCACAAGATTGCGAGATTGAAATATTGTATGTCCATGCTAGATGACAAATGGATCTCAACTTCCCAACCTATATTCAAACCAATGACTAATATGGTCCATATAGACAAAAAGTGGTTTGACATGACAAGAGTAAAGAACAACTACTATGTACTTCCAGGAGACCCTGCACGTGAGCGCACCGTGACAAACACTAACATCATTGGGAAGGTAATGTTTCTAAGGACTGTGGCCATACCTCGACACAATTATGATGGAGAGCTAACATTCGATGAGAAGATTGGTATTTGGGCATTCGTCGAAGAGTCTGAGGCGGTTGAATGAGTTACAATAGAGCAAGAGGAACGAGAGTGCTGAAACCAGTGAAAGTAACAAGACCTGTGTCCAGAGAAGATGTGATCAATAAGGTTATACCAGCAATTTAAGATAAATGTCCTGACGATGATGAGGGAGCAAAAATATTCATCCAACAAGATAACACAATGCCTCATGTCCTTCCGAATGATGAAATTTTTTGAGAAGCTGTGGAAGAAACTCATCTCGACATTCAATTGATGCAACAACCTCCAAACAACCCCGATTTCAACTATTTGGACTTGTGCTTCCACAATTCTCTCGAGTCTCTAACCGACTGCAGGTCACGTACAAACATCCAGGAACTGATACAGGGTGTGGAAGAGGAGCTTGAGAATTATGATCCTCACAAGTTGTACAACTGCTTCATCACATTGCAAGCAGTTATGTTTGAAGTCATGAAAGATCAAGGAGGAAACCAATATAAGCTGCCCCACTTGCACAAGGAACGTCTTCAACATGACGGTAGGAAAATAATCAATGTATATTGCGGCGGCCAGCTAGTTGCTGATACCAGGTCCATTATAGAAGAAATGCAATAGGAAAAGGAAAGGGAAGGGAAGAAGTAGTTATAGAAAGGAAAAGAAGGAAAAGGTGAGAGGAGGAATAGTGAATTTGAATTGTATAATCCTTGTGTATGTCTTATTTACTGCAATTATTTGGAATTATGTGAATTATTTGCAATTATTTGGCTTTATTTGGATTTATTTGGAATTATGTGAATTTTTTAATTTATTGGAATTACTTTGATTTATTTGGAATTATTTTGATTTATTTGGAAGGGAATAAATTTTGTTCCAATTGTATGACACGAGTTAAAATCCAATTGCTAGCTGTCAAACTGTTAATTACTCTGAATATTCAGTACATTATGGTCACTCGTGGAATTAGAGACAATATTTCTTATTATCACAATCATACATCACCATCTCAAAATTCGAGTACAATCAATCAGGAACCATATCATCAAATTTGATCATGCATAAATTCAGTGAGAAATCATATCATCAAATTTTGTTGATTGGTTTTTATTCCCTGAATTTCTGCAAATCTGGAGAATCACTTAGTTGTTGTCGTCTGTCATCGAGGCTACAACAAAGAAGTTGATTTTTCATGATGGCAACAACTAAGGAATAATATCATGATGGTAGCAACTGAATTTTACTCCAAAGGAGATTGTACTCCAAAGAATTATCCAAGAGGAAAATTCAGAGTGTATGTAACAAAAATGGAGTGCATAATTCAGTGATTCAAAAGGCAAAAATGGAGTACGTGCTGCTACTAGTAGTTCATTTTGGTACTGCCCTTTTGGAGTACAATGTGTGGACCTTGACCTTGGGTTCAGTTTGGTACCTGCTGCAGCATAATTCAGTGATACAAAAGACAAAGATGGAGTAACCTTGACCTTCAGTTCAATAACTTGTGTGGTGTGATGACAAAAGATCATTTTGTTGGTTTGATGAATTTAGAGTACATTGACTTGGAATGATCATGGTTCCATCTTGTTTTTTGGGTCCCTAGTTTGTAATCACGAAACTTTATTCCCTCCATGCAACATTCAGTCTCTAATGTTTTGACCAAAACTCTATCAACATTCTCAACATTCAGAAATGCAGCTTTGCGCAACGAATTTATCTAAATTAAGCCTTGATAGTCTTAAAGAAAATCATTAAACTTTACTCTTAATCTTTGAATTGCTATGTCTGAATCTGAAAGAAAGTTGACAGTTTTGACAGTACTCATTTCTGATTCTAAAAGCTTGATCAGAAGCTCCAGACGACGACGACCTTGATTGGGACCTCGAGTGGCTGGATGACGATGCCGTGGATCAAAGGAGTGGACGGGGAGATGGGGTTGATGGCGGTGTAGCCCTGCTGGTGTCGACAATGCGGGGTGGACGACGGTGTTGACCTGCTATCAAAGGAGAAGCATTGGGACAGGACTGCCGGCCGAAGCTGACTCGGGAGGAGCAGGGCAGAGCTTCGGCGAGAAGGTATGGGGTCGATGGATTTCATCCGGCGAGGAGCTGGTGGACGATGGGATCTCCAGGGGAACCAAGCGGCGACAAAACTGGAACATTTGGCAGAGAAACGAGGCGGTGGCATGGAGGAAGAGGCAGCGGCAATGTGGGGTGGCGGGGAGGTGAGAGGAGGGAGCAAGGCGGCATGGGCGTTGGACGGAGGGGGAGAAACCACCGTCGCTGGTGTGGGGGCATTGGACTAATGGGGGAGGAAGCACCGCTGCCGGCATGAGGCGTCAGAGTGAGAGGAAGAGTGCGAGCGAGGAAGGAGATAAGGTGTACTGCGGGTTTGGTCGGGAAAATTCGAAGGACTAAAATGCAAAATCGTCATTGCAACATTAATTTTGGGATTCCCTAAAGATTTGTTAACGTAGAAGGTAGAAGCATCATGTTTGCGACTCTTCTTTATATATGGAATGGTGTCTTTTGTCCTATTGAAGGATCTACAACCACAAACATTAAAAGACAGCCCGCGACCACCATGCCTAAAATGTTCGCCACAACCATGAAACTCAAATTTCATACCTCAAATCCATATTATCCATGCAAATGAAAACCTATATAATGCGTACATAGCTAAAACTACTCATCGTCGGAGACGTCAATGATATTCGTATTCTGTGCAAGTAGAATGGCAAGTGTGACAACTCTAGTGCATACGGGGTCCGACTCCTCTTCCATCTCCTCCTCCACCCCAATTTGGCAAACAATTCATCCGTCACTCCTTGTTCTTACCAGATGAACTTCTAGTTGGCTGCGACGTAGGCCTCGTCATGGATGGACTTGAGGATGGTGGTCTGCTCCGCCATCTCCATCACTTGAGCGGCCTCATGATCCGCATCCACGTCTGCCATAGCGAAGCCTGTAGCTGGTTCCCCCTCCTCCATCTGCACCTTTACTTCCGCCGCCTCCTTCATGGGCTCTATTTTCGACGGCTTCTCCACCTCCTTCTCCTCATTTCTTGCCCCATCCTCCTCCTCGTATGGCTGAGGTGAATCCTGAGGAAGGCCTGTAGCTAAATGAGCAGCTTGACACGCATGGATCTCCTCTAGGAGGTGCACACCATGCTCCAGAGTGAGCATGACGTAGGTGATGATTCGGCGCCTCGACATGGTGCAACGGGCCGTTTCAAAGTGGAGGAGGTGGATAGGAGAAAGGGGAAATGCGGCAGATAGGGTTTTGGTTGCCACCATCCGGCTAAAATAGCCTACCTCCTCCCTCGGGAGGCGCACCGAAGCATCGCCACACGACGTGGAGTGAAGGAGGTGCATATCAGACCAGTGGTCTCTCCATAGGTATGCATGGGACCTATTTGTCCGTCTGACATGGCGGTCATTCCCTGGGGCGTCTGGGCGAGCCCATATCCGCCATATATTTGGTGTGGATATGGGGAGTGCTTGTTAGTCGAGGCATTTAGGTCAGCTATGGGGACCTTGACTGGGTGGGAAAATGTTAGAGGCGCATGTGTCTCTATGTTTCGATGAGGTTGTTATCGTTTTCGGTGGAAGTCGACTTTGACAACCGGAATATGAACGGCGAAGACGCCGCGCCTTAGCAATTGTTAAACCATCCGCAAGAGATTATTTACCATGCACGAGCACGATCAACCTACCACGAGGGTCCATTTCCTGCACGCAAACGAAGAAAAAGCAAGAAATTGAGATTGCAATTTGGATATTGCGAATATAAAAGGAAACTTTATTGATGAGAGTGGGGTTCTATGATGTCTTAGTTTGGTCGTTGAAGGCGGAAGGACATGAGTTGCAACTATGTCGAACTTTAATCTATACAAAACCCAAGTCAAAACGGTGCTTTAAGGGCTATATTTATAGGATAAAAGGGAAGGGATTTCATCCACCCTTGGCAAGGTGGGACTAAAACACCTCCTAAGTCGTTTCCCCTATAATACAGACTCTATAAACAGCCTAATAAGAGGTATTTCAAAATTATATGGGTCTGACTCAAAAATGAGGTGGCACAAACACCTAAATAAATCTAAGTACAAAATTTGTGAAATGGCATCTTGTATATTTCATCCATCTTCTCGTATGTAATCATGGTGACCTCAAGGTGCTGAAATCTCCACCAGAAACCCCATGCTAGTTCCCTTCGCACGTGCCTTCTCCATGCTTGACAATGCTCCAATTTTCATCCGTCTTGTCCATGCTAGGCCCTTCGTTTGTAAGCAAAACAAATGTATCTAATTTAGGCAACACTATATTCTCATAAACATTAGAAACATTACTAGTAAACGAAATCACCTGATATTTTATTTGTCATGCGCAATGTCTAGTAGTTGGTCCAATATGTGTACCAGGTGGGGCTATGGGTGTAATTGTGGTTGTGATGTCCTCATAATCCTCCCCTTCTTGAACTCTGATAGTACTAAAAGCAATTTCTTTCCTAACTCAGCCCATAAGGATCTTCAAAAGTGGCATAAAAATTTAGTATCACAATCTAAAACAATAGTATGTGCACATCATGCAAGCAAATAATTTCATAAAAGAATAAATCAACAATATTAGTAGCAACATCGCTTTTATGACATTGTATAAAGTATGCCATTTTTGAAACTCTATCCACAATAAATATGCTATCTCTCCCCTTCTTTGTTCGAGCTAAACCTAAAAAAAGTCCCTAGATATGTCCTCCCATGAAAGACTAGGTACATGCAAAGGCATATATAAATCATAAGGATTGAGTCGTGACTTCACTTTTTGACATGTTGTGCAGTGAGCAACAAAACGCTTAATGGGAACTTTTTGACATGTAGTGCAACGAGCAAAAAACGCTCAACACCCCGTCTCATATTTGGCCAAAAGAAATGTGTAGCAAGTATGTCCTCCATCTTTGGCATGCCAAAGTGTCCCATTAATCCTCTTACAGGCACCTCCTGCAACAACAAAAGACAAATGGAGTTAGCTAAAATGTATACCTTATTAGAACGAAACACAAATCCATCATTGACGACAAACTTGTTCCATGGTATTCTTTTTTATATAATTGTGCATCACAATTTTAAATGTAGCATCATGCACATATTGATCTTCGATGGTTTCCAAACCTAATATTTTATAGTCCAGTTATGAAAACATAGTATAACAACGAGACAATGCATCAAAAATAACATTTTTTACCCTTCTCGTGTTTAACGACATAAGAGAAAGTCTCACTGAATTCACTCATTTATCATGTGTACGGTTTAGTTGTGCTTGACTTTTGATATGTTTCAAACATTCATGATTAGAGTGTATAATGATTTTTTTGGGCCATAAATAATGTTGCCATGTTTCCAAAGTCTGAACAAGAGTATATATTCCTTATCATAAGTAGAATAATTTAGACTTGGCCCACTCAATTTTTCAGTAAAGTATGCAACAGGTTTACCATATTATAATAACACACCTCCTAATTCAATTCCACCAGCATCACATTCAAGCTCAACGGTCTTATTAAAATTAGGAAGTTAAAGCACATGAGCATGTCTTAACTTATCATTAAATATTATGAAGGCTTCTTTCTGTGTGATACCCCAAACAAAAGGCATATCCTTCTATGTAATTTCATTGAGAGGTGCGGCAAATGGTGTCAAAATCTCTCACAACACTCCTAGAGAAACCAACAAATTCAAGAAAACTCCTCACTTGTATGACCATTTTGGGCTGCGACCAACTCTCAAAGCTTCAATCTTGGCTTTATCAACTCCAATTCCATGTGGTGTAACATCATAGCCAAGTCGGTGCAAAAGTTTCACTTGCAAAGTTTACTAAACAAACATGCATGGGGTAGGGAAATTAAAACAACATGTAAATGTTCCAAATATTCATCCAAAGATCTTTTATAAAATGGTATATCATCAAAATAGACTACAACAAATAGTCCATTGAAAGCACGTAAAACTTCGTTCATTAATCACATGAATGTGCTAGGTGCATTTGTGTGAGTACCGTTAATAGCTATGGTTGATGGATCCACTATGACGGGCAAGAGTGCCCCTTTTTGCATGACCAGAAGGGTCATAGAAAGCAAGACCCGGGAATGAAGCTCCCAACAACAATTGTGCTTCCTTACTTCCTAAGGCATCCAGGTCAAGCTGTCCAACGCGTGGCACATCGGTTCTGCCCCATCAGAACCAATGAGTAGGTAGGGAGGGCGGTGGAGATAGATCAGTAGCCACATGTGAGTAACCAGCTCGCTGGCTGTGGAGGTGACACGTGCACGAGCATGTGGAGTCCCTAGGCCAAGATGCCACCATGGGTAACTATGGCATGATATGCGTTTGTTCCTTGAAGACACAAGGTGCCGACACATCATCGAACATTTAATGTGTGTACCTAACCTGTCGGCTTAGGGTAGGCTCCTTAGCAACTAAGCCAATGTGGTATCGCTTGAGGTATCAAAGGGGGACCGGGCTATGGAAAAAAATGGTTGTACACTTGGTAGAACACTAGTAGGACTACACAACGCTTCCCATTCCCTGGAAGTACTTGTAGCTTAAACATTTGTGAAAGCACATATGCTCCCTTGGTGGTTTTGATAATTCATGATAACAAACACTGTCTCTTGGACTAACACTTTTACCTAGTATATTCCAGGTATAGTCCAGAGAGACCATTGGTAAGGATTGTGAGGAGAATCCGCTTGATGCAAGGAAAGGAATAGGATTGGCCAAGCTTCATGCAAGAAGACTCTACATTTTATATTTGTGAGAAATCACTTTTGAATCCATAGGAAAGCCAATACTATTAAAAAGGGGTGAGGTATCTTTGATGAATTGGTTGCTCAGGTGCTTAGAGATAAACACCAAAAATACTCAGCCATTGTCTAACAAAATTCTCTGTCCAAAGCCTAAACATCAAAATCGATGCCACCAACAATTTCCACTCGGCCCTACCTATTTTTTGAGAGACGGATCCTATGCCAAACCCTAGAATCTTGGTACCACCAACTTTCACTTTGGTGCCAGCGAAAATCAGTGACCAACTTTTTGGTATGTCGATTTCAAGAATCAGACCTTCTGAGTTTTGAAATCGCTCTCACCGAGATTTGGAAACTACCCTAGGTCACCATATAGGTACCACCGAGATTCCTATACCGGTCTCACCGAGAATTTGAAAGTTTCCACATTTAGTGCAACTCGGTACCACCGAGATTCATGTCAGTGTCACTGAGTTGGGCAATAATGTTGTAACGGTTGGATTTTTGGAGATGCCTATATATACCCCTCCACCACCTCTCATTCATAGAGGAAGCACTCAGAATACACATACACTTACGAGATCCATTTTTCTGAGAGAGAGCCACCTACTCATGTGTTGAGATCAAGATATTCCAATCCATCCACTAGAAACTTGATCTCAAGCCTCTCAAAGTTGCTTTCCAGCAATCAATCTCTTCTTCCCATGCCAAATCTGTGAGAGAGTGATTGAGTGTTTAGGAGAATATATTTTGAAGCACAAGAGCAAGGAGTTCATCGTTCTACCACATCTATTACCTTTTGGAGGGTGGTGCCTCCTAGATTGGTTAGGTGTCTTTTGGGAGCCTCCTACTTCGTGTTGTGGAGTTGAACCAGGACGTTTGCACACACAAGGAGATCGCCTATTTTGTGAAGATATACCCCGAGTGAGGCTAGTACATCGTGGACGTAAGACATGATGGAATAGACAAGGCTAGTTCTTCGTGGACCCCTTGTGGGTGGAGCCCTCCATGGACTCTCGGAGCCGTTATCCACCATGGGTTGAAGTCTCCACTAACGTGGACGTATGATAGCACCACCTACCGGATCCACGCGAAAATCACCATGTCCCTCTTTGCGTTCGATCTTCCTAACCTCTACTCCTTACTTACATGTGGAATGTATTTACTTTCCTTTGGCATATATGTTAACTAGCATGTGTAGGGTGCACTAGACTTCTTAGAATTGCTAAATTCTGCAAACAATTAAAATTGTGAAAAGGCTAGGATTTTAATTTATGCAAGTAGTCTATTCACCCCCTCTAGACATCCCTTCTAGTGATCCCACAATTTGGCGCGCTAGTAGTGGCGCGCTCATGCGGATCTACATCCACAATACCGTTGACGTCTCTAACCACACCAAGACAACCGCCTCCCTCGCCGAGCTCGTTGTCAGTACTAGGTCGGGATGGCGCTGATATGTCTCCAACGTACGATAATTTTTATTGTTCCATGGTATTATATTATCAATCTTGGATACTTTATATACAATTATATGCTATTTTATATCATTTTTGGAAACTAACCTATTAACCTAGTGCTTAGTGCCGATTATTGTTTTGTGTTTGTTTTTGGTTATGTAGGAAATTAGTACCAAATGAACTCCAAATGCTACGAATTCTTTTATTGATTTTACCCTGGAAGCTTTGGTAGACTAGACGATAGATGAGGAGACGGCAAGGCAACAGGGTGCGCCCAGGAGGGGTAGGCGCGACTTGATGCCTTATGGGCCCCTCATGGCCCGTCTAACCTAATTCCACCTCCATGAGTTCTCTAAAATCGGGAAACCAACAAAGAGCCACCCCAAACAATATTTTCACCGCCACAAGATTTTGTACCAACAGGAGGCCATCCGAAGACTTTTTCTGGTGCCCTGCCGGAGGGGGGAATCAATAATGAAGGTCATCTACATCAACCTTGTTGCCTCCATGATAATGTGTGAGTAGTCCACCATGGACCTACGGGTCCGTAGCTAGTATCTAGATGGCTTATTCTCTCTCGCTCTTTGATCTTCAATACAAAGTTCATCGTCCTTCCTGAAGTGATATATCTGATGTAACCCTCTTTTGCAGTTTGTTTGTTGGCATCAGATAAATTGTGGGTTTATGATTAGATTATTCATGACTATATATTGAGTCTTATTTGGAGTATTTTATGCGTGATTATTATAGCTTCATAATTCTCTTTGATCTATTGGTTTGGCTTGGCCAACAAGATTGATTTATCTTCAGTGGGAGTGGTGCATTGTGATGGGTTTAAACTTATGATGCTCAATCCTAGTGACAGAAGGGGACATGACACATATTTGTATTGTTGCCATTAAGGATAAAATGACGGGGTCTGAATATATTTCTTTTCTTACTTTGTGTACATCGTGCCATCTTGCTCCAAGCATTACTCCCTTTCATACTTAATATGCTAGATGCATGCTAGATAG
Source organism: Hordeum vulgare subsp. vulgare (assembly GCF_904849725.1). Taxonomy (NCBI): domain Eukaryota; kingdom Viridiplantae; phylum Streptophyta; class Magnoliopsida; order Poales; family Poaceae; genus Hordeum; species Hordeum vulgare. Next base: position 279,340,199 of record NC_058519.1, on the reverse strand, counting down.
CGGTTGATGAGTCGAGTAATAGCAGCAAATGCAGGTAGGAGTCGGTCTACTTGTTTATGGACATGATGCCTATATACATGATCTTTGTCATGAATAACATGTCATAACTATGCGCTATTATGCCAATTGCCCAACAGGAATTTGTCTACCCACCATATGCTTTCTTAAAGAGAGAAGCCTATGGTGAAAACTATGCCCTCCGGCTCTACTCAAAAACATTTACTAAAAGTCATTTTATTTTTCTGCAATTTATTTACTTTTATATTTAACCTATCTATATATCAGTATTTAATCCTTGTAAGTAACGAGTTCAAGGGGCTTGAGAACCCTCTTGCCCGTGTTGGGTGCAAGTATTTGGTTCTATGTGTTTAGGTGCTGCTAAAATAGCTTTGCATGGTTCTCCTATTGCTTCTATAATGTTGGTTCTCACTGAGGAAAATACTTATATCTACTCTGCTGCATCTTCCCTCCTCTTCAGGGAAAAAGCCAATGCAGTTTACAAGTAGGAGGAATAATTTCTGGCGCCATTGTCGGGGAGACGTCATCAAATTCTTTTCAGGTCCCTTGACAAAAATACCATTCGCTTGATCTACATTTTGTTAGCTTCTATATTTTCTTGTGCAAAAATATCAAAAACACAAAAAATATTTACCTTTGCTAGTTTACTTGTTTTCTCTTTGTCTCTTTGTTAGTTTGCTTGTTTTATCACTATGTCTCGATCCTACAATTGTTCTTGCTAGAGGCAAAGTTGTCCATGTCTTCCGATGAGATGTGACTATAGTTTATGGTGGAGTAGACTTTAATGATCCGACTATGAACGTGTGAGGAGCCGTGCATTAGCAATCGCTAAACCAATTCTGAGAGGTTATTGACCATGCCGGAGCACAATCAACCTAAGCCCAAGGGTTTGTTTCCTGCACGCACACGAAGAACAAGCAGGAAACTGAAATTGCAATCTAGATATTGCGTATATAAGAGGAAAGCTTTATTGATGAAAGTGGGGTTCGGTGAGTCTTGCTCTGGTCGTAGAACACAAATGAAGGACACGGAGTTGCAGCTATGGAAAACTTGTAATATAAACAAAACCTCCCATCTAAATGACGCCCTATGGGTTGTATATATGGGGGTAGAGGGGGAATTTTGTGACCTCTTGGAGAAGGGATCTGAAACCAACCTAAATAAGTTTCCCCACACATACGGACTCTAAAAACAGCCTATAATATGGCATTTCAAAATTACATGGGCCTGGCCCAAAAATAAGGTGACACAACACTTATAATAGCCTACGGACGAAATTTGTGAAGTGGCATCTTGTATATTTCTTCCAAGCCTTCATGCTCTCCTTATGGTGGCTTCAAAGTGCGAAAATCACCACTAGCAACTCAATTGTTCTTTCGTGAGTGCGCACCTTCTTCTCCTTGCTTGATCCTCCTCCAATGGCTATCCTTCTTGTCCATGCTAAGTCCTTCATTCATAAGTAAGACAAAAGTATCTAATTTAGGCAGAACCATATATTCATGAACATTAGAATGATTTCCAAGAAATGAAAGTAAGTGCTAATTCAATTAGCATGCACGAGCTCTAGTAATTTGTCCAGTATGTATAGCAGCATGGGCTATGGGCGTAACAATTGTATTGATGTCCTGATTATCCTCCCCTTCTTGAAATGAAGTCATCCTCGACAGAAGCTCATCTTCCTCACCGAAATAAGGCTTTTAAATTTGCAATGTTAATAGTGGGACTAACCCCAAACTCTATAGGGAACTCAAGCTTATATGCATTATCATTTATTTTCTCTAACACCATAAAAGGACCATCACTACGTGGCATTAGTTTTACCTTGTGCAAATCAAGAAATCTATCCTCACACAGATGTAAACAAACATGATCTCCAGGTTCAAAGACAACATGTTTTCTACCCTTATCTCTAGCAAGTTTGTATTTAGCACTCATACGCTCGATGTTTTCCTTAGTTACCTCATGCATTTTTAAGATCAATTCAACACGTTTTTACTGTGAAAATTAACCTTCTCTGAAGATGGAAGAGTGTCGGCGATGCTAGGTCGACACCTATGGGAATCAACGTGAAACCCTTGTGATCGTAGGGCGGCGAAAGACGACGTCAAGAGCAGAGCTAACGATGAACACCCAACAAGCCTTTTTACCCAGGTTCGGACCGCTTACACGTAAAACCCTACATTCTGCTCGTCTAGTTGTATTAAGTGTTTTGTTGTTTCTTACAGTGACTGACGATAACCGTCTTCTAGCCAATGTCCAAAGAGTCTAACCCCTTGTGAATGAGCTAAGGGCCTCCTTTTGTAGGCAAAGGGGTCACCTACAGTGCTCGGTGGTAGGTTCACGAGAAGTTACAGTCAACCAAGAGCGGTGCTTATCCATCTACCGCTGTCAGGTGCATTAAATGCACGTCTTGTCCTTGTCAGCAACGTGCTGGTGAAGATGCGTGTCGAGGCGTTTCAACACCTGGAAGCCGCGCTGGCGCATGAGGAATGCGCTGGAACTTGGGGGGCAGTGGCACTGTGGCAAGGGCGGTCGCCCTCCAATGCCTAGCCTCGTCATCCCGGCAAGGGAGCTTGCCGGGGCCTTGGGTCTTCGTCCCGGCAAGGAAGCTTGCCGCGGGCTTCAGTTGTCATCCCGGTGAGGGAGGCTCGCCGAGGTCTTGTGCTTGGTGAGTTCATCACGCTCGCTAAATTTGCGTGGCCTTGGTTATCTTCCCGGCAAGGCAGGCTAGCCGGGGCCTTGGTAATCTTGGGGGTGTATCTTCTCTGGATCCTGCCATGCCCCTTGCCATCAGGGGATCTTTGTGCCCGTGCACAAGTCTGGGGCACTAGGGACCCAAGTCTTTAGTGCACCGACAGGAGCCCCCGGCCTGGGCCACACATGCGTGCGGAGAGTTGTTGGGCCAGGCCCAGAGAGGTGCACGAGCCTTCATGGTTGGATTTGCTGGCAGTTGCTTTTCCCACGTCGCGCATCGGATGCGTGAAGTGGGAGGTCGTGCGCGGAGTGGCCTCTCCGCCTCCTGAAACGCCTCTGCCATGCGCGTGGCATGCACGGTCATGGACGGACAGGTGGCAGACGTGGCCACGAAAGGCGCAGTAGTGGCTGGGCCCGCCCATGCATGCATTGGTGCAGCAAGGCGGTTCCCTGTTCGACCGTGAGCTCGAGCGATTGGGCGAGAAGGGTGGTGGCTTCTAGAGTAAGGGAGGCTAGTCCTCGCGCCCCATCTTATAAATTGGGAGGGTTTGCAAGGGGTTTTGCTCACCCAACTCCTCCTGAATCCACCAACTCTTCAGCTTTGGTCTTTAGAATTTGCTTCTGTCTCCAGGTGGCACTCGCCCCTAACCATGGTTAGGGGACTGGGTCGGCCACCGTCGGCCGTCATGGCGGCGAGGGGATCCCGTTCGGATCATGCAAAATATTTTGGGGGCGCCGCGGCGGAAGACGGCTCGAGCGCCTGTGGTGGAGGAAGGGCGAGGGGCCGTGGCCGTCGTGGAGGCCGAGGCCGGGGGAGGCGGTGTGCTACTCCAACGCCTCTGCCTTCCCCGGGGCTTGCTCCTAAGGCGGTCCTCCATGTTGCTTTAGGGGCCCCCACGTGTGTTTCTCGGCTGCTGCGAAGGTTGCTCGAGCGGCATTGGGAGCTCCGCTTCGAGCAACGGTGATGGGGGGGACGACGGCTGTGACGGTGCCGGGCCTAGTCACAAGCCCAGGGGAATTGAATTGGCTGGCGATTCCCCCAGCTGGGACTGAGTAATTCCTACACTGACGCGGCTCGGTCACGCTCCTCCCCTGCCATGGAGGGGGGATCTCAACCGGATCCGTCGCCCCTTCTCGCGACTTCACGAGGCCGAACCCGTTTCCGTCGGTACAACGCTGGGGGAGTCAGCATGGATGTACCGTGGGCCTTGCCGCGCCTTGTCTTCATGAACTCCAATTCCTCCGCGTAGGTCGATCCTCGTCAAAAGACAGAGTCTTTAGGTTAGGATAACAAAGCTTTGTAAGTGAAGCCCAACATATCCATTCGAATGAATGAAAAGACTATATTCCCTGTCTTTGTATGATTCGCCTTTGCATAATCTAGGAGCTTGCCGGCAACTAACGGCAAGGCTCCTTGCCGCGTTCGGTGCAACCATGGAAATCGCCAAGCCCAACTTGAGACAAAATCGGGTGCTACTTAACCGCTTGCTCTGTTGATCAGGTTCGCAACTGCTTGAAGGCGCTCTGTGGCCGTTCAGGTCATTTGAATGAGTTCGAAACAAAGACAAGGTGCACCAAACTTTGGGAAGGTCCCAGTACACGCAAACTCCACACACAAAGATTGGAAACTTCCAAAGGGAAAAAACAGAGAATCTATCCACCTCAGATCTGAATCTTAAACTTAAAAACTTATCTATTCACGCCGTGGTTGCGGGGCGCTTGAATGTTTTGCTGGGGCGTCGGAGCCCTCGGCATGCAGGAAATCACCGCTCCTGGTGGCCTTTTCTTCGGCAAAGACTTCTTGCCGACGGTCTGTGACCGTCGTTTGGAGAAAAAGCCAGCCAGGGTGTAAACCCTTTGCCTTTCTCTTGCTAGTCTGTGCTTGCAGAGTCCCCGAGCGCGTCTTTGGGCGAAGATGCAACGCTCTCAGGGGCGCAACACTCACGCTGGAGTGCGCCGAGGCTTCAGGACCGTGTGGCGCATCCTCAATAACTACGCATCGCTCTACGGAGGTGCGTCTGCCAGAGTATGCACCGAGGCCTCTGTGAAGCGCCCGGGCACGCCCTCGACAGCTGTGCGTCGGCCCCGAGCGACGCATCGGCCTGACGACACTGCTCTTGGAGCCTACGCCTCCCTGCCCCCCGCGCGTGTGTAGCAACGTGCTCGTGCGGGACTTGGGAAGCCATAGCAGAACAGAGCGTCCGCCGCGGTACCCTGTTTTCGGGGGAACCTGACGTAGCACCCAAACTTCGAAGTATTCGGTGCTGAGCGTGCTTTGATTCATGCACAACTCCGCACCCCCTACCTGGCACGCCGAAGATGTCGACGATGCTAGGTCGACACCTATGGGAATCAACGTGAAACCCTTGTGATCTAAGGGCGGGGAAAGACGATGTCAAGAGCAGAGCTAATGATCAACACCTGACAAGCCTTTTTACCCAGGTTCAGGCCGCTTACACGTCAAACCCTATGTCCTGCTTGTCTCGTTGTATTAAGCGTTTTGTTGTCTGTTACAGTTACTGATGATAACCGTCTTCTAGCCAATGTCCAATGAGACTAACCCCTTGTGAATGATCTAAGGGCCTCCTTTTATAGGCAAAGGGGTCACCTACAGTGCTTGATGGTAGGTTTACGGGAAGTTACAGTGAACCTAGAGCGGTGCTTATCCATCTACCGTTGTCACGTGCATTAAATGCACATCTTCTCCTTGTCAGCAACGTGCTGGTGAAGACGCCTGTCCAGGCGTTTCGAGACCTGGATGCTGCACTGGCGCATGAGGAATGCGCTGGAACTTGGGGACGGTGGAACTGTGGCAAGTGTGGTCGCCCTCCAGTGCCTAGCCTCGTCATCCCGGTAAGGGAGCTTGCCGGGGCCTTGGGTATTCGTCCCGGCTAGGAAGCTTGCTGGGGGCTTCGGTTGTCATCCCGACAAGGGAGGCTCGCCGAGGTCTTGTGCTTGATGAGTTCATCAAGCCGGCTAAACGGGCATGGCCTTGGTTATCTTCCCGGCAAGGCAGGCTTGCCGGGGCCTTGGTAATCTTGGGGGTGTATCTTGTCTAGATCCTTCCATGCCCCTTGCCGCCAGGGGCTCTTTGCGTTCGTGCACAAGTCTAGGGCACTAGGGACCCCAGTCTTTAGTGCACCCACAAAGAGGTAACAAATCAATAGGTGCACGAGGTATGAAACCATACACAATTTCAAGAGGGCACATCTTAGTAGTAGAATGCAATGAATGATTATAAGAAAATTCAGTATGAAGCTAGCATTATTCCCACATTTTCAAGTTATTCTTCAAAACAACCCTAAGCATAGTAGACAATGATCTATTAACTACTTCAGTTTGTCCATCAGTTTGGGGGTGACATGTAGTACTAAAAAGTGGTTTATTCCTCAACTTAGCCCACAAACATCTCCAAAAGTGGCTAAGAATTTAGTATCATGATCGGAAACAATAGTATTTGTCACACCATGCCAGCGAATAATTTCATGAAAGAACAAATCAACAACATCTGTGACATCATCACTTTTAGGACATGGTATAAAGTATGACATTTTTGAAAATCTATCCACGACAACAAATATGCTATCTCTCCCCTCCTTTGTTAGAGATCAACCTGAAACAAGACCATAGATATATCCATCCAAGGAACACTAGTTAGAGGCAAAGGCATAAAACCCCGAGGATTGAGTCGTGACTTACCTTTTTGATATGTAGTGGATCGAACAACAAAACACTCAACATCCCGTCTCATCTTTGGCCAAAAGAAATGTGTAGCAAGTACGCCCCCATCTTCTTCATGCCAAAGTGTACCATTAATCATCCTCCATGCACCTCTTGCAACAACAAAAGATGAACAGAGCTAGCTGGAATGCATAGCTTGTTAGAACGGAACACAAATCCATCATTAGTGACGAACTTGTTCTATGTTCACCCTTCTTTACAAATACAAGACACATCTTTAAATTCAACATCATGCACATATTGATCTTTGATAGTCTCCAAACAAATATTTTAAAATCAAGTCATGAAGCATAGTATAATGAAGAGACAATGCATCAACAATAAGATTTTTCCCTTCTTGTGTTTAATGACATAAGGGAAAGTCTCAATGAATTCGACACATTTTGGCATGTCTATGGTTCAATTTTTCTTCACTTACAATACATTTCAAAGAGTCATGGTCAGAATGTATAACAAATTCTTTGGGACATAAATAATATTGCCATCTTTCCAAAGTCCGAATAAGATCATATAATTCCTTATCATAACTAGAATAATACAGACTAGGCCACTCAACTTTTCAGAAAAGTATGCAACAGGTTTACCATCTTGTAATAACACACCTCCTAATCCAATTCCACTAGCATCACATTCAAGCTCGAAAGTCTTATTAAAATCAAGAAGTTGGGATAAAGGAGCATGTCTTAACTAAGTTTCAACACCGTGAAGGCTTCTTTGTGTGTGTTACCCCAAGTAAAAAGGCACATCTTTATTTGTATGCTCATTGAGAGGTGTAGGTGGATAAATTTCTCTCAAAACGCCTATAGAAACCAGCAAGGCCCAGAAAACTCCTATAACAACCCAAGTGCACTTTCCAAATATTGTAATATTTTTCCATGTGTGAACCTTCCATGTTATGCCACCTTGTGGTTTCAAATATTGAAATTTGCTTCATGACTTCATTGCATCATAATATCATATCATAATGTCATGCATCATTTTATTTTCTTCTTGGTGTTGTGATAGTTAAATTGAAGTATGTTGGTGTGATGGAGTGCTTTGCATCCAAGTGGTGCTTGTGGTGTGAAAAACATTCCCTTCGAATGCTTTAGTATCCCCCATCTCTCTTTATTTCAAAGTATTGTGATTTGGTGAAATATTGTTTAGGCCAACACATTCTTAAAAATCTTGCAAAATCTGTAATAATTCTGTTGGTAATTTAGTAATAAGTCTCAGGTGTGTTCTATTTTTCCTGCTATTTATAAACCTGTAAAGTACTTTCAAATGGAAATAAAAGGGCATTTATTTTCTGTACTAATTTTATTAAATAAGCCATATTTATGTGAGTTCAAAAACTTATTACTTTCATTCAAAACCTTCCTCTAATTCTGTGGGTAGTTTTGCTTTTCCCTATTTTAAAATAAAAGGAAAGAGGTTTCACGAGAGACACGCCTACTTGGGCGTTTGCTACCCCCGCAGGCCGAGCCACCACATAGCAGCAACGCAGTAGCAACGCAGCATACAGTTGAAGCCTAGCTCCCCCGCGCGGCCCAGCCAGCCCCTCCTTGCTCAGGTTGTCTTCCCTCTATACGTCGCTCATCGAGGAGGTCCACGTCGATGCTCTGGTTGATTTGACGGTCATCCGACGCTCTCGGCACCAATAAATCATGTCCCGGTGCCCTTGGCTCTACCGTCAACCCATTCCTCCCCTTACCTTCCCTCTCTGCCACGGGTAAGCCTCTTCCTTGATGCGTCGATGCCCTTCTCACCATGCTCCGCCCGGGCTCGTTCTAGAGCTTGCGGTGACCTCCATGTGGTGCCTCGGGTCCTTTAGTGCCGTGGGAATGGCGTCTCTGTAGCACCTCTTCTTCTTCGATGACAAAGGCGACGCCAAGGCCCCAGATCGAAGCAGCCCTCAACCCCTTATTCTTCATCTCCTCGGGATGTACCAGCTTCGGTTCTCCTCGATTACCATGACGTATCCATCGATCCTCCGGCTACACCGTCTTGTCCAGTGGACACTAGGTGAGATGTGACTCCTCCCCGTCCTTTACTTCCTAAAGATTTCATCCCGTGCGCCTTGTTGTGTCCATGTGTTGCCCATGCTCTCGGTGCTCCGGCGAAAGTGCAGTTTTTGTGTGTGTGTGTGTGTTCTTGTTGATATGCAGCCAAGACCATGTCCCTCCGTTCCAGCGCCCCTAGATGTTGTTCCCTTGCTCGTATGCACACTGGTGCTTCGCCCCGCTTCGCCTAGCTTGGCCTCCATGCCCATGAATTGCGCTCATCGGCGAGCCGTGCCACGCCCGAGTCAAACACGAGCCCATGCTCGAGTGCACACACTTATGTGCACATACACGACCAACCTCATCGCAAACACCCAACCCTCGTAGCATCCCGTAGTCCCACCGTAGATCGCCATCGCTTGCCTGAGCTCCGACGACGCCGGTGTCGTTCCTGCGCGGAAGTGTAGAGCTAGCTTTGTTAAGAGAGCTAGCTCAAAAGGAGCACAACCCCCCATGTTTCGAACACACCGCCTAGCCCAGTGGCTTGGGCCCCTTGCTTCATCTGGGGACACCCGAGTTCGACCCCCAAGAGCACCATTAGCCCCCCATTTCCCCACATATTGCGAGCTGACAGTTGGGCCCCCTTTATCATCCACCCAGGGCCATAGTGCCACTAGACGGTGGGCCCTAAGCTTTATTTTATTTTGTTTATTTTGGTAATATTCCACTTAGGGTCATTCCAAATCTGGTAAGTCCATTTTGGGCATATGCGAGTTCTGGCATATACTAGGTTATACCTAGTTAAATTCATTTTCGTTTGCAGTTTGTGGAAGATTTTTCTACTGTAATATCTGCTTATGATATCTGAATTTGGGGTAGAAAAATCCAAGGAATCCAATGGTTACATTAATTTTGTCTTTTGAGCAAGTTGATGTGCATGCTATTTTACACAAAGATGCCTATTTGTTATTTTTGTGTGGAGCAACCCTTGCACCCTTTTTCTAACTTGTCAACATGAAAGTTGTAGTGGATTGGGAGTACTAGGCCCTATTATTTTTATTTTCCATGAAAACCTTGTATATTTGTGGCTTTCTTGTTGTGAACATGTCATCTCAATATTGTTGTTTTGGATATGTTGAATATGACTAAGTCTGAAAACTGTTTCAAGTAGCTTTATTGCCATGATGATTGTCAAGCATCTATAAGTTCTTTGTGTTGGTAGTTTGGTGTGATTTGAAGAGTATGTTTCCCTTAGTTCAATGGGGCCATTACTTTGCAAATAGGTTTTGCATCTTGGCTATTCTTCCTACCAAACATGCCATGTTGATGTAAATTGATGTGAATGCACCTTGTGAAATTTGGCTAGGTCTGAGAGTCTGCTTATATCATCATGCCATGTTGATTGGATGCTATCATTGATTCTATGTAGTATTAGCTTATGGGTAGTGGGAGGAAATTGTAGTATTTGTTGCCCTCTATCACCCAGTTATGTTTCATGCCCTGAAATTTACCGTAGCATAGAGTTTTATTGTTGTCAACGTGCCATCATGATAAATCTTCTTGTGCACAACTTATATTTTCACGAAGTCCTAATCTTTATAATTTTTGCCATGTTGTGAGCTTGATTGCCATTGAACCAGGACTCTATCCTTGTTGCTATTAGTTGGGGGTTGTTGTACTTTGTGTTAGCTTAATATCCATGTCTTGCATGATCTAGATAGGTGGTTGTAGCTACTAGTTTTAATATGAGCAAACCGGTATGCTATTGTTTTTGGACACATTGCTTGTTGGATTGCTTTTTTGCTTTGTGGGAGTTGTGCCCCTTTGTTTTGCATGAGATTTAGGTTTATTTCACCTAGAATTTTGTTCCCAATTGAGTGGCATACTTGGGATGCCAAGGAATTGCCCATAGCCTCTCTCAAATTCTGTGTCATCGTCGTTGCCTTTCGTACCATGTAGTGAGAGTTCCGAGAGTTCCTGAACTCGATTTGCGATGTTCTTTATATGAATTTGTATCATTTTATCGTTATGCATTCATTTTTCCCATATTCATGCATGTTCAAATAATTAATCTTGAGGTTCTATCCAGAATGGTAATCACTAAATAATTGCATGAGAAAGATGACTAGTGTAGCATTGTCATGCTTCATTCACATCATATTCATGCATCATATGTTTGAGCATCATGCCATGGATGTGTGTTCTTTGGATGTTGTATTTTCTTGTGGGATGAACCGGTTGTCGAGTATGAGTAGGAGGATACCATTTAGAATGTTCCTGAAGAGCCAGAGTTTTATCCCGCAGAAGAAGTTCCTGGCAAGATGATCGTTGACCTTGATATCGTTTCTAATTTTGTTATACTGAGCTGTCTCGTCTCCATTGCTACTTATCTCTTCCTACCACCTGAATATCAATCCTCCACAAACACCATGAAAAGCCTCTAACCCCTCCACATCCTAGCGGAACATTGATTGGCTAAGTTAGCGCTTGCTCAACCCTTCTTGTAGCGTTGCTAGTTGTAGGTGCAGGTTGATCCATGTGCTGATATTAATATTTGGATTATAATCCTATTTTTTCTATTTAATTTAATGCACCTATATACTTGGTAAAAGTTGGAAGGCTTGGCCTTTTGCTTGGTGTTTTGTTCTGCTTTTGTTGCCCTAATTTCGGTTATCGATGTTATGTTCCATATTGAGCGCTCCTAACACGCTTGGGGTTGTTAGGGGACCCCCTTGATAATTCATTTTGAGTTAAGACTCTTCCGACAAGGCCCAACGTTGGTTTTACATTTTCTAAACAACTTAATAAAAGTGCATAGGGAATAGCTACCGCGTGGATCTTAATCAACAACTCGGGCCAGTGCTCCTCATGCGTGTTGGTACAAACCGGGTGATGTCCGGCGCCCCCTGGTCACCTGTGGTTTGTGCAAACCCGAGGTCTTGCCCATCTAGTAGTGCCGTGAGAAAGAGATACACACGACTCCTAATGGGGTCTGGCCTGCCTAGTGGTCTGGCTGGAATTGTTTTACTCTTAGCGAATGTCTTGTGCACTTGTATATCGGTGATATCTAGGCCTATCTCGAGGTTGAGGTTTTCTCTCCATGGCATCTTGTGATAGTTTGTGATGGACTAGTTGGAGCACCCCTGCAGGGTTAATATCTTTCAAAAAACATGCCTGCAGTTATGTGGCAACTTGGAAACTTGTTTACCATATGGTTATGGAAAACTTAAAGTAAACTCAATTAAAATATGCCAACTGTGTGCGTAACCGTGACTATCTCTGCTCGTGAGTTTCTACTCCGAGAGAGGACACGGTGGGGTTATGTGTGACGTAAGTAGGTGTTCAGGATCACTTCTTGATCATTACTATCTCACGCCCGTTTATGCGTAGACCACTCAATTTTAGTTATGTTCTCGTAATATAGCCACCAAATAATTCTTAGTGGTGCTGCAACCTCACCACTTAAACCTTGCCTTACCCAAATAACTAATTAGTCCCGATATCTTGGTCATGATATTGCTGAGTTCGTGTGGCTCACAGATTACTACAACACCATAGGTTCAGGTACCGCGGATTCTGAGGCAGTCTATGCTTTGCAGTTGCAGTGGGAGAACGATGATGAGAGCATGCGCATGTATGTGACGTACCCCGACGAGTAGAGGGCCTTGGTCGTCTCGTGGGATAGCAAGGCAAACTCATTGCATTTTATCAATTGATTACTTCCATAGTCGAACGCTTCTCGATGTTTGAAATAAATGTTGTATGACTTGTAACTTAGCATGTGGCGAGTATAAGCCAATCCATATACTCATCTCTTCTTTAAATGTATTGCAATGCTTTTTGTACTTGCGAAACGCTGAGATGCGCTCGTATCCATATTAAGGCCTCATCCCGAAATATGGATAGTGTTGCATCTTGGACATTAAGAGTTGGTAATCAGAGCCATACGACCTTAGGAGCCTTTGCTTGATCGAACTTGGCCGACTCGAGTCTAGTGAAAAACCATTTTTAGTCTAGTTATATCGGAGAGTAGGATTCTTTTTACTGCTCTCCCTTTCTTTGGTGAGGTTTACGACTTATGAATTTTAATTCAATAGCTCTTCTAACTCAAAAAAAATTAGGATCACACGGGTATTTTGGAATCTATATGATGCCAATGTGACAGAATTCTGGCTAGGTGCCTCCTGTTATCATGGAATAGAGCTCCAAGGGGTTTTGATACATCGTTATTATTCGGCTTCCTTAGTTTCACATGACGTGGACATCGAAATGCATCTATACATGCTTGGTGGCAAATAGTGTCATGGCTTTTCCCCAGTACTGGTGGAGATAGCTTGGATGATCTACCGGGTTTGGTATCGTTGTTGTTACGAAGGTCTGAGGTAGAAGAATTTGCAGAACTTCTCGGATATGTGTTGACAGTTGTGGGAAAGGTCTTGCAGCTGATTATATTGAGTAGGTTCTCGGACCAACCTGATATCATAACCAAGAAAGATTTTGGAAATTCTCACGTGGGAATTCAACTAGTCACCAAGGAAATTCTTTCATCGGATGTATGTTGGGATATACATTTTCTCCGAGCTATTCTTAGCTCAAAAACTTGACAATTGCAAGTGCTTTTCAAATTGTATGATGTCATCACTAATTTTATGGAAGCGCTCTTACTAATTCTAGTTTGAATGCAAATTGCTAAGACTTCATGTTGCAATATTTCAAGCCTTTGATTCAACTTATCAGCTTCATCTTTCATTTGGGGTCTAGTATTCATGTCCGTTTCTAGGATGGCTCCGGGAACTCGCTAGAATCTGGGTTGTGATGGGGAGCAGTCAGACCCTCCGCCACCCCTCCTCCTCCCAGGAGGCATGGAAATCTTTGATGGCCGCGAGCAATGCGAACACTCAGATGCTGCTTCAAATGATGTAAGACAGGAATCAAGGCCAACAAGGGAATTTCAACAACCAACACTAGTTTGCTTCGCTCAATCAGTTCCTTCCAAATAAGCCCAAGTCCTTCACATGTTGTAATTACCATTTGATGCGGAAAATTGGCTACGTGACATGAACAAGCATTTGGAGTGCAGTAATGTCTGGCTTGAGGACTATGTCAAGTTTGCAACGTTCCAGCTGAAAGGTGAGGCACCAGAGTGGTGGCAGCAGCTCAATGATTCCAAAGGTGACCAGTTGATCAGTTGGGATGGCTTTTGTCGTGACTTCAGAGCTCATCATATTCCTTCAAGCTTTGTTGAGGGCATGCATGAGAAGTTTAGTAATATCAAGCAAGTAAACTCATCCGTTTATCAGTATAACATCGACTTTCAGAACTTGGCCCGCTATGCTAAGCAGGATGTTCCTGATGAGAAGAGCAAGATTTATCAGTTCAGAGGTGGTCTCGGGGAAGATCTTCACCTTCCTTTTGCACTGCACGAGCCCCCTGAGTTTGATTAGTTCTATAACTTGGCTCTCATGGCTAGGTCAGTCTCTACTCAGGGTCAAGAATTCGAGAAAGCAGTTCAGGGACTCTCATTCGTCTTTGTCCTCATCTCAGATTGTTCCAAAGCAGCAAAAGTATTGGGTTCCTCCTCTGCCTCATCCTCCTCGGCAGTTCAAGAAAAACGGTGGTCGTGGATCTTCCCACCCACCCAACCTAGGTTTTCAGCAGAAGTCTCAGCCGCCTAAGTCTGAAGCTCCTCTAGCTCACTTCCGTCTGCTGTCAGAGGTGACTTGTCACAAGTGTGGTCAGAAGGGACACTACTCCAACAAGTGTACCAACCAGCGGCGTCTTCCGCCTCCTCCTCCTCCAATCAGGCCCTCACGCAATGCAATGGTGAAGTATAATCCCAAGTCAGCAAGAGTGAAGATGGTCAATGCAACTGAAGCAGAGGATTCCTTAGAAGTGATCATGGGTATCTCTTGGTTAATTCTATTCTCACAAAGGTTTTATTTTGGACAATGGTGCATCACATTAATTCATATCAAACCTTTTGAAACCAAGCATCATCTGCATCATGAGCAGTTGCCTAGACATCTATGAGTGGTTTCCCTAGGGTTATTCATGCATGCAAAGATGGTAGTTCCAGATGTTTTTGTCAAGATGGGCAATAATTCTTTTCCAGCCTCTCCAATCGACAATTTCGATATTGATCTTATTCTTGACATGGATTTTTTGGCGATGAACAAGGCTTATGTCGATTGTGCAGCTAAAGAAGTCAAATTGACTCATCCTTATGAAGGCCTGATCATTTTCGCTGCTCATAATGACACGATTCATCTATTATCTCTCAATGAGAAGGGTGAAATCTCACTCCTTTCTCAAGTTCATGTTGTATGTGAATATGAAGATGTCTTTCCACAAGAATTGCCAGGAATGCCTCCTCACCAGTCAGTAGAGTTTGTTATTGAACTCGAGCCTGGAACTGAACCGGTTTACTAGCGTCCTTATAAACATGGTCCCAAAGAGTTGAAGAAGCAGCTAGATGAACACGAATGTCTGGGTTTGATCAGACCAAGTTCTTCACCTTGGGGTTGTGGTGTTCTTTTTGTCAAGAAGAAAGATGGCACATACCGGCTTTGTGTCGATTAACGTCTATTGAATAAGAAGACAATCAGAAACAAGTATCCACTTCCCAACTATAATGAATTGTTTGAGCAATTGAAAGGGGCCAAGGTTTCCTCCAAGCTTGATCTTTGGATGGGCTATCATCAAAAATCCGCATTCGTGAAGAAGATATTCCCAAGACTTCTTTCAGGATAAGCTTTGGCTTTTATGAGTACACAATGATGTACTTTGGTCTCGCAAATGGTCCTCCGCCTTTCTCTCGCATGATGAATTATGTCTTCTCTCCCTTCAAGAATGAATTTGTCTTGGTGTATATTGATGACATTCAAGTCTTCTCAGAGACTAATGAAGACCTGCAGAACATCTCGTGCTTGTGCTTGATAAGCTAAGAGAGCATACGTTCTATGATAAGTTCTCAAAATGTGAATTTTGGCTCAATGAAGTGGTGTACCTTGGTCATATCATCTTTGCCGAGGGTGTCAAGGTGGATCCTAAAAAGGTTCAAGACATTGTGAAGTGGGAGCCTCCTTATAATGTCAAGAAGCTTTGAAGCTTTCTCGGGCTTGCAGGCTATTGCGGAAGGTTCGTTGAGAAATTCTCCAAGATTGCTAAGCCTCTATCCAACCTTCTTCACAAGATCGTAAAACATGTCTGGACTCCCGAGTGTGATTTGGGTTTCAGTACACTCAAGGAGAAACTCACTTTAGCTGTGGTTCTAACTCCTCCTGATGATCCCAAGCGATTCCAAGTTTTCTGTGATGCATCTCTGCAAGGTCTTGGAGGTGTTCTTATGCAAGACAAGAAAGTGGTACCTTATACCTCGCGTCATTTGAAGCCAAGTGAGAAAAACTACCCCACTCACGATCTTGAGTTGGGAGAAGTTGTCCATGCTTTGGTGACTTGGAGACACCTCTTGTTGGGAATACATGTTGAAGTATACACCGATCACAAGAGTCTAAAATATATCTTCACTCAACTGAATCTCAATCTTCGTCAAACACGTTGGGTGGAGATGATCCAAGATTACAATCCAAGCATTTACTATACTCCAGGCAAATCAAATGTGATTGCAGATGCTTTGAGCAGAAAGGCTTACCACAATAATCTCATTCTCAAGCTATTGCAGCCTGATCTCTATGAGTCTTTCAGGAAGCTCAACCTTCAAGTAGTTCCTTAAGGGTTTCTTGCCAACTTTCAGATTTCTCCTACCTTGGAGGACCAAGTCCGCCAAACTCAACTTCTTGGTGCTACGGTGAAGAAAGGAAAGATAGGCTTGGCAAAGAGAATTCTAAAGTATAAGTGCTTCTGTGTTGATGACAAAGACACTTTGTTCTTCGAGGACCACCTCGTGGTTCCACAAGGAGATCTCAATTTTTTTTATCATGGATGAAGCCCACAATTCTCTCCTCTCGATACATCCAGACAGTTCTATGATGTATCAGGATCTTAAGCAAACCTTCCAGTATACTGGCATGAAATGTGAGATTGCTGAGTTTGTTAACGAGTGTGATGTGTGTCGGAGAGTGAAGGCGGAACATCAACGTCCAGCAGGTGTTCTTCATCCTTTACCTATACCCGAGTGCAAATTTCATCACGTTGAGATGGATTTTGTCAGTGGGTTTCCTATGTCCAAGAGGGGCAACGATGCCATCTTTGTGGTCATTGACAATCTGACTAAAGTTGCCCACTTCCTTCCGGTCAAAGAATTTATTTGGCAGGTCAGCTGGCAAAGTTGTACATGTAACAACTCGAGACCGACGCTCCAGAAGATTCCCCTTTTATTCCATTGCCGTTGTCTGATTAATCATTGCATCATTCACATCATCTGCACTGCATCGGCACTCTGTTGCTGCCAGTTTTCAACACTTGCATCTGTTGCTAGCTGCTGGTTCTCTCCGTTTTTGTTGTTGACCGTTTTGAGACCAACCACACATGCACGCGCCCGCGACACCGTTAAAATCTTGTTTTTAAAAGTGTGTATACAAAATTCTTGGATTGGGTTGAAACTTTGCATGCGGTCTTATTTTAATGCAGGTAGAACGCGTGCCAAATTTCGTCGCAATCGGAGTCCGCTTGATACCCGAACGGTTGACTGTAGCGGCACCGTCATCGGTTAATCGTCGGACGTTTTTTGGTGTTAAAAATCTCGTTGCCGGGCCGCAAACCTCCCTCTCTTCTTAGCCCACCACCACTCTACACATACACCAACCCACCTAGCCCTAGGGTGCAGCCAAGACCGTCCGGTTGCGATCCTACGGTTAAAATCAGATGGAAAAACCCTAACTCTAGCCCCGTATCTATAAACAGACATCCATACCATCCTCTCCTCGAAATCCACGCCACCAAAACCCTTGAGCCTTGTCCCACCTCAGGATCCAGCCACCGCCAGCCACCTAGCCTCCTTGTTTTCAGCACCACCCCAGCCGGCATCCTCCAACTCTCCCTGCAGCTCCAGCCCCTCACCCGATCTGGACCACCGGATTGCAGATCTAGCGGCCACGACACTCCTCGCAGAGCCCGTAGTGAGCCCTCCCAGCCTCCCGCAGCTCTCGATCCCATCTGGGTTGAGGGAAGTGCCTCTGCCTGAGGGCCTCGTCCAGCGCCGCCGTATTCGTCCGACTCCGGCAGCCGCGCCGGCGAGCGCCGTCGTCGGAGCAGCCCCGCAGCAGAACCAGGCCAGCCACGCGTCCGTGGTCTCTCTCCTTTCCTGTGCTCTCTCCCCCCCTCTATTTTTTTCTCTCTCTCCTGTTCTCTTACCTCACCCCCTCGTTTCTGCAGGTGCAGCAGACATGGAACGCCATGGAGCCCAAAACCTCAAGTTCGTCATCCCCGCAGCTACAGCACCCATGGCAGAGCCAGGCCTCGAGGTCCCATCTCCGTCATCTTCTCGAGCTACAGCTCCGTCGCCTTGCCCGTCGGTTGGAGGTTCCCCACATCCCGAGCAAGGAGCTCCAACGCCTATGGCCTCGTCTATGGTCAGGAATCTAGCCAGATCGAGCCCCTCGCCCAACTCCATGCCTCCTCGAGCTCATCCGCGATCCTCCCGTGCGTCTTTTAGCCATGGCCGCGTCTTTGTTTTTCCACATGTAAGTAGTTCCTTCCGGTCTGAAGTTCTTTTTATTTTTTGCCAGATCTGGTATGCTTGTTGAGCTTATTTAAAATAGCTGCTATGTTTTCCCACGACCACCTGAGTAGCCGAGTTGGCTAGCGGCGTCACCTTGCATGCAAGCAGTCTGGGTTAGAATCCCATGCACCCGTATTTTCGTTTTTGTTATGTTTCGTTCAGGTTGGCTCCTTAGCAGATTTATATTGAGCAAACCCTGGTTTTGTTAGTAGCACATGGCGTAGCCGAGCTGGTCAACCCACAACGCTATCAGGCAGGAAGACCTCGGTTCGAGTCCCTTGTAGTTCACATTTTTTTGTGACACGCACACACTCTTTGGTATCTCACGCACTCGGTTCGGTAACCGGGTTCGCCCCATCATTCTTTGGTATGACACGCACACACTCCCAATTCATTTGCACAGGTATCTCATCAAGTTATCGAAACCGGAACGTGCCATGGCTGTCTTTTGCACGCATGTTGCATTCATGGCATAATATCTTGTGCTGCACGTATCTTTTAGACCACAACTCCGTTGAAGATGATCCATATATGTAAATCGACTAGAATGACACGTACAATCACGTGAACCACTTTACTTTTCCGTTAAACAAACATAAAGTATGTTTAGGTGATATCTGGTAGATTTTGAAGTTAACACATGTGGTCGTCAAATGCTATATGTCGTTTCCGACCTCATTTAAAATGCCTTGATATGTAGTTTATTTGTGCTTAATGTCTGGCATGTTTAAACAACATTTAATATTCCATGTACCTAAACGGGAGTTAACTAAATAATTCGTTTGTGGAGTTTCGTCAATATGTAACTCGATGCATATTGAGCTTCACTTAATATGTAGTATTTCATTGTTGTGAATTGCCATGCCATGCCTTGCATAATTGAAATGATCATGCATCATACGTGTCAGAGGCGGAGGACAAAAATAAATTAAGGTGTGGCGGACTCTTAAACATAATAACACGCAATTTTTTTGAATCCTTTTGATCTTGATAAGTGGCATGTACCGTAACCTACGAAACATCTATAGAGACACGAACACGATGATACATATATGAAAATTTCTAGATACAACCATACGAAACATCTACATGCGTCGCTCGGCATTGTCATAGGCCCAATTAGGGAGGCTGCGTGTCCCTTTTGTTTTTTCAGCAATTCTTTTCCATCAAGCAAGAGCCAGCAAGCTAGCAAATGATGATATGCATACATGTATTAAATTTTTTGAACCAAATCAAGGTGTGGCGGCTGCCACACCTTGCCCACCGGGGGCCTCCGCCACTGATACGTGTTGTGCATCATGTCATGCATATGTTGTGGTGTATTGTGTGTTGATTGCTGTTACGGTTGCTTCTTCTCGATAGATTTCTGAACCGTTTCAGAGTGTGAGGATACGTTCGACAACGCCGGTTCGTCTCCTTCACGAATTCATTCTTCTTCCAATCGGGATCACATGCAAGATGATCATTTCCCTAGATACCATTACTATCATTGCCATGCTAGTTGTCTCATTTCTTTCTCTATGACTTGCTGCCTACCAAGTGTTAAATAAGCCTCCCAACATTGCCATGAAAACCTCTAACCTTTTCACAACCCAGCAAACCACTGTTTGGCTATGTTACCACTTGTTGCCTTTTGTTAGCATTGCTAGTTGCACGTGCAGTTGCTTCCATGTGCCAACATGGGTTCCTTGTTATATCACCATATTATTGCCATTTAATTTAATGCATCTATATACTTGGTAAAAGGTGGAAGGCTTGGTCTTCTAGCCTGGTGCTTTGTTCCACCTTTGTTGCCTTAGTTTCGGCTATCGGTGTTATATTCCGTAAATGAATGCTCTTAACATCCTAGGGGTAGTTATGGGGAGCCCCTAGATTTTCTTTTTGGGATAAAACTCATCTGGCAAGGTCCAACATTGGTACTATATTTGCCCAACATAATAATACTGAAAAACATAGGGCGTCAAGAACCCGATGAGTAATTCAACATAATACAGGGGGCCGTGCTGCTGGTGCTGGTCCAAAATAGAGCGCCATGTGGGGCTAACCCGGGGCAACTCGGGATATGTCTATCAGGCCACCGTACGCTTTGCTTATCCGTCGTGTCCTGAGAACGAGATACACGGCTTCTATCGGGATCGTCGACACGTCGGGTGACCTTGCTGGACTTGTTTTACCTTTCTCGTGCGTCTCGTGTATGGGATTCCGAGGATACTCTGGGCTATCTCGAGGTTGAGGTTTTCCAGTAGGAACCCGACAAGATCACGGGTTTCCCTGATCAAGGTCATTCCGGCGCAGCGTGTGGTAGTTTGTGATGGACTAGTTGGAGCACCCCGACAGGGTTAAATCTATCGGAAAGCCGTGACGGCGGTTATGTGGCAAACTTGGAAACTTTGTTTAACTTTCGGTTCTAGATAAATTGAAGTAAACTTAATTAAAACTTGCCAACTATGTGTGTAACCGTAACTATATCTGCTCGTGAGTTCTATACCCGGAAGAGGACACAGTGGGGATATGCTTGACATAAGTAGGTGTTCAGGATCATTCATTTGGTCATTATTAGTTCACGTCCATAATGCATAGAACATCCCCCTTTAATCTTGTACTCCTAAGTTAGCCACCTCAAATAAATGCGTAGTCGCTTGCTGCAGCCTCACCACTTAACAATACATCACCCATTAAGCTTTGTTAGTCTTAATACCTTTGGAAATGAGATTGTTGAGTCCCTGTGGCTCACAGATTACTACAACACAAGTTACATGTACATGTAAATATATTCTTTGACGTGGACGTAATGATTTTTCTATTTGGAGTTTCTTCTTCTTTTTCTTGATCGATCTAGGATGGGTTCTAGGACGGCAGCCTTGGATAGCAAGGATGGACGTCGTTCTTTTGTCGTTTGTTTTCATCTGTAGCCGGACTGTGCTCTTCTACATGATGACTGTATATTGCTGTATTGATGTGATCTTGCTGTAGCTTGTGGCGAGTGTAAGCCAATTTCATATACTCATTTGTTTTGTACATGTACTTGTAACGATATACATTCTTGCGAAACGACGAGATGTGCTTCTATCCCTGTCAAGACCCTCATGCCAAACTAAGGATAGGATCACATCTTGGGCGTTACAAGTTGGTATCAGAGTAGAACCGACCTAGGAGCCCCTTTATTAATCAAACTTGGCCGAGTCGAGTCTAGTGAAAAACTGTTTTGAGTCTAGTTATATATCAGAGAGTAGGATTCTTTTTTCTCCTCTTCTATGCTTTGGTGAGGAATCTTGACGTAAGAATTTTAATTGTACTCTTCTTCTCACTCAATTTTTTTATGATCACACGAGTATTTTGGTATCTATGTGATGTTGATGTGACGGAGTTCTGTCTTGGTGCCTCTTGTTTGAATTGATTTCTTCCAGGGAGTTGAGCTCCAGAGGATTCTTGAGCACATCGTTATCATTCAGATTTCTTAGTATCTCAAGATGGAGGATGTTCGAAATTGCTTCAATACTATTAGTGGCGAGAGGAGTCCGGCATCCCTAATACTGGTGCAGAGTGTCCGGATGTACTGCCATACTTAGTATCGTTGTGTTTTCGAGGTTCTGAGGTAGATGAGTTTCCGAGATCTCTGGTTGTGTGTTTACAGATGTGAGACACTAGACGGGTCAGTGTTATTTCTAGGATTTGAGTGATGGATTTTACTCCTTGTATCCGTGGACCCAATTGCCTGACCAGAAAATTTCGGGAGTTCTTAGGTGGGAATTCAAGTCATTACCTATAGGATTATCTTCCAACAGATGCATGATGTGAGGTTGGGGTTCTACATCTAGTGGATTCGTTTGTTCACGGTCGTCTTACAACATTTCTCGTTGTGTCTTAAAGAGTCCTTGTAGCTTGCTACTATTCGGGGACGCTTCGTATGTCGTGTGCACTGCCTTGTACATGATGGCTACTGTAGGATAGAGCCCGTACGAAGCTTACAACGAAAATATCGAGCGAAATCTCTGTCATGAATTTGTTCTGGCTTGTTTCATAAGCCTCATCCTTTGTTTTGTTGGAGTATGGTAATTCGAGTTGCTTCAATGTCAAGTGGTGACTTCATATCTTTCCAAAGTGCTATTCTCATATTTTTTATGAGAGTGCTAATTCTTTTGCTCAATCAAATTGTCTTATCAATTCTTGCCAAACGGAGTTGTCATGTCAATTCTTTACCAATCGGAGTGCTTCTCTTCAATATAATTAAGTACTCTCCAATATTTGCAAGATCAATCTCTCATTTCTTTCCGGAGGTCGTCTCATCTGTCCCAAGTTATCTTTGTTTTTCCCCACCGTTCCACCCTTTTCTTTAGTGTTTTAATTGTTATCCAAGTGCATTTCTTTTCATGTTGCTTCCGCTATCGTCTCTTCCGTTTTGTATTCGGTGATTCATTGTGAAGATTCTCAGGAGTTGCTAGTTCATCATTCTTTATTCTTGTTTTTTCTTTCCAGTAAATTCAATTCAAGCTGTGAGTGCTCATCATGTTCTTTTTATCCTGTAAATGATTTTCCATGTTCAAATTCTCATCAAGCTTCCCTTGTTATTCATCCATCTCTGTTCTATCCGGAGTGTTGACGGTATCTCAGAAGTTTCGTGTTTTCAATCCGTTCAAATTTTTTAGGTTCTCACCTCATCAAGTTTTCATTTGTACCAGTGCAATATCTCTCTTTCTTAGCAATTGTTTCAATGGTGGTTTCTTTTGAGTGGACCCATAACCCACAGGTTTTCCTAGGATCTTACCTTGCTCTTCTAATCTTTTCCGAAGATCTCTTATTCTTTTTAATTATGATGTAAGTATGAATCCCATCAGTCATATTCCTTCTCCAAGATCGCTTCAAATTTGTTTTCATCATTGGCTCAACTTTTCCTTATTCATTAATCCAGAGTGTGAGTAATTCTTGATGGTGTTCCTGGCTACCATTCTCTCCATTGAAGACGGAAGGAGAGTTTCTCTTAAATCTTGTCCATTCTTTTGAAGATTGTCATCTCAGCTTCGCGCTATCTTCTCAATTTTTTCCAATCATGAGAAATTCCTTCCATATCTATCCGGTGCTTTGCAGAGTTGTTTCTTTTCTTGATCCTCCGAAGGCCATCATTTCAGAAGATTTCTTCGTTCTCAGCTTTCAGCTTTCATTCTCAAATTCTTCTCAATTGTGTCTCTTCGTCCGTCTCTCAATTATTCCAGTTCCTCATTCAAGTTTTCTGTTAGTCGGCTCAAGATCTCTTCATTCTCATGTTTTCCATTCATTTTTAATATCCCCGTCTGTTCTAATTCTTCAGGTTGATCATGATCTCTTCGTTCTCATGTATGTTCATTCATTCATGGTATTCCCATTCATTTCCAATTCTTACCAGTGTTTCTTCCAAGACTTCTTCAAATTTGTGCTCTTTCTCTCTATCTTTAATCTTTTTCAAGAAGGATAAGTGGTATGTTAATCTGTTGCTTGTCATCAATTTAACTTCATGAAGGATAAGCATAACATAATTCTTATTCTTCTTTCTTCATGGTGATTTCAATTCTTCTTCTGAAGTGGCTCATGATATCAAATTCTTTATCCCAAGTGCTTCATCGTTCTTTTCTGGAGCTCATGTTTTTCTGAATTTTATCTTCGTGAAGTTCCATCTAATTCTTTGCAAGGCCATAATCTTATTCTTTCATCCTTTCATTGCGGTGTTCTTCAAGTGATCTTCATGGTGGTTCTTCAAGGATTTTATTCATTCTCAAATATTCTTCAAGATTCTTGTTGGAGAACCTCAAGTATTCTTTCTCTTGCATGTCAAAGTCCAATTCTTCCTCCTTTATCCTTGTGGTGGTGTTATAGGATTCTTGTTAGTGGAGGAGTCTAGAAGAGAGTTTGTTTCAAGAATGGGATAATTAAACCCACCAATTCTTCGATCATGAGATATTTTCAACGCATGATTTCTTCATTGATCTATCTTGGTTTAGATTTCACCTAATTGTTTTTCTAAGGATTGCGGCTATTATGGTGATTATCATTGATCCAAGTTCTCGATATATCCTCTTGGCGAAAGAAGTTTTGCATATCTTGTTGTTCTTAAGCAATCCTTGTCTCCTTTAGTGACTGGTTGTCACCTCATTATTTTGAAATGGTTTCCATAAGCCCACAACAAGCTTATTCTTTTCTATGTTAGTTTTCCAACAACCCCGTTCAATTCTTCTTGTTAGGATTCTTGTCTAATTCAATTGTGGTAGAAGTAGTCATTTTCTTATCCGTTCTTTTCTTCCAAGTGATCTACTTTCTATTTTCTTGTTCTCGAGTTGTTTTGATGTTACTTTCTTTTATCCATTATCTAGTTTTGTCAAGATCATGTTCTTTCCTTTCTTATTCATTGAACTGGAGTATTGTGTCTTCTTTCAAGTTCTTTCCTTGCTATCAATTTAGTTAGTTAGTTGTGAATCTTCTCAAGATCTTTTCATCTTATCAAATTTTGCCTCAATTTCCTATTGAAGTGCTGCTGAAATTTCTTTTCAATTCTTGCTTATTCCTCATATCGTTCTTCATCTTGTTGGAACCTCTAAGAGTCATTGGCTTCACTCGTTTGTTAAAGATGCAACTAAGTTCTACCTATTGCTCTTCCTCTTTCTCTTCCCCATTTCATTCTTAGATCTCGGGGCGAGATTTCTTGTTAGTGTACGAGAGTTTTAACAGCCTAAGACCAAAGATCCAGAAGATTCCCCTTTTATTCCGTTGCGCCGTCTTATTAGATTGTTTGTCACATTCGTCATCGCATCATTCACATCATCCGCATTGCATCGGCACTCCTTGCCGCCAGTTTTCAAAACTTGCATCCGTTGTTAGTTGTCAGTTCGCTCTGTTTTTGCCGTTGACCGTTTTGAGGCCAACCACACACACACACACGCGCGCGCCGTGACATCATTAAAATCTTGTTTTTAAAAGTGTGTATAAAACATTCTCGGATTGGTTTGAAACTTTGCATGCGGTATTTTTTAATGTAGGTAGTCCGCTTGCCAAATTTCGTCGCAATCGGAGTCTGTTTGATACCTGAACGGTCGACCGTAGCAGCACCGCCATCGGTTAATCATCGAACGTTTTTTGATGTTTAAAAATCTCGTTGCTGGGCCGCAAACCTCCCTCTCTTATTAGCCCACCACCACTCTACACAACCACTAACCCACCTAGCCCTAGGGCGCAACTGAGATCGTCCGATTGCGATCCTACGGTTGAAATTGGATGGAAAAATCCTAACTCTAGCCCCCTGTCTATAAATAGCAGCGAAACCAGCCTCTCCTCAAAATCCGCGTCACGAAAACCCTAGAGCCTTGTCCCATCTCGGGATCCAGCCGCCGCCACCCCCCTTGCCTCCTCGTTTTCAGCACCACCCCAACCGACAGCCTCCACCTCTCCCTGCAGATCCAGCCCCTCACCCGATCTGGACCGTCGGATTGCAGATCCAAC
This sequence comes from Hordeum vulgare subsp. vulgare, assembly GCF_904849725.1. Taxonomy (NCBI): domain Eukaryota; kingdom Viridiplantae; phylum Streptophyta; class Magnoliopsida; order Poales; family Poaceae; genus Hordeum; species Hordeum vulgare. Next base: position 279,314,621 of record NC_058519.1, on the reverse strand, counting down.
GACCACGTCGCTCCCCTCAGACCCCGCAGTGAGTCCTCGCAGCCTCCAACAGCTCTCGATCCCATATGGATCTAGGCAACTGCCTCTACTCGAGGTCCTCGTCGAGCGCCGCTGTCTTCGTCCGACCCCGACAGCCGCGCTGACGAACGCCGTCGTTGGAGCAACCCCGTAGCAGAACCGATCTCTCTCCTTTCCCGCGCTCTATCCTTCCCTCCAGTTCTTTCTATCTATCCTTTTCTCATTCCTCACCCCCTCATTTGTGCGGGTGCAGCAGACATGGAACACCATGGCACCCGAGACATCAAGTTCGTCATCCCCGCAGCAGCAACGCCCATGGCAGAGCTGGGCCTCGAGGTCCTATCTCCTTCATCATCTCGAGCTGCAGCTCCGCCTCCTTGCCCGTCGGTCACCGGTTCCCCCACGTCTCGAGCAAGGAGCTCCAGCGCCTATGTGAAAGTGTAGTCATGCCCTTAATCGAGTTTTGGTGTTAATGAAAACACATACATAGGAAACTAATCTTATTTGTTGAGTATATCTCAGGATGGCTTTTAAAGTACTCCTAGTAGATCGAGAATTATGTGTCAAGGTGGCTTGAGAAGATCGGGACTTCTATGTCAAGAAGGCTCGGGATTGAGAAAAGATGATGTAGCCTATCCTTTAATTTACTATTCTTGGGTATAGGGATCCCGCACTAGTAAGAGGAGATCACAGGTTTTGCGATGAATTTGCTCAAACTACATCTCTACTTTTCTGCTCATACCACACCTTCATTGCTTTGCTTTGATCTCAAAACAGAACCAACGCCTCAGACATCCGGCTTCCTCCGGACGTCCGAGGGCCGGACGCCGGATCACTTCGGAAATCCGGAACCTTATACCAGAGCCAAAGTCTCGGACATCCGGCTCCCTCCGGACGTCCGAGGGCCGGACACCCGACCACTTCGGAAAACCGGAACCTTGCACCAGAGAAATCCAGAATCAAATAACTCGGACTTCCGGCCTCCCCCTGTCGTCAGAGGTCCAGACGTCCGACCGCTTTCGGAAATCCGGTGCCCTTGAACAGAGCCAAAGTCTCGGACATTCGGCTTCCTCCGGACGTCCAGTCCTTGTTCGACTACACAGTGGTTCCTGATATATACATCCCCGGACGACCGACCCCTGTCGGATGTTCGACCCCTTGTGGGCGTCCGGACATCCGAGAACTGCCGGATGTCCGACCACTGTCAGACTTAAGTGAGCCCAACGGCTACTTTAGACTCCCCACTATATATAAACCCCCTCCCACTTCGTGAGAAGTTGACTAACACAGCAAGAACACTTACAAATACACCTTCTTCCTCACTCACTCTTGCCCACACCCAATCTTAGATCCCAAGAGCATTTGTGAGCCCCTTTGAGTGTTGTTGCAATCAAAAGATAGATCGTCTCCTTCTCCTCCTCTCTACCAAAGCGATTTGTGATTTGAGCAAGTTTTGAGCAATCCCCGTGATCTGGTTACTCTTGGAGGTTGGAGACTCCTAGGTGGTAGGAGTCTTCGGAGAGGAATCAAACCTTTGTGATTACCCCCGAAAAGTTTGTGAAGGTTTGGAAGACACCTCAAGTCTTACCACTAGTGGTTGAGAAACGCCTTCGTGGTGTTGTCTCAAAGGGAGAATAGGGTGAGCCTTCGTGGCGTTGGTGTGCCTTCGTGGTAACATCCGCCCCTCTAACGGTGACGTAGCTTCCCTCCAAGGAAGTGAACACCGGGATACATCCTCGTCTCTCTTGGAGTTTTGGTTATCCCTAACCCTAATTCTCTACTTGTGTTAATCCTTATTACGTACTTGCATTTGATTATAGTTTACCGGTTGCCTTACTTTACTCTAAATAGCTTACTCTTTGGCTTTGCAATTATTAGGCTCACTCTCATCTTCCTCACAATTGCCTAACATTGCTAAGTAACTATTAAAATTTGGAACTGTACCTATTCACCCCCCCTCTAGGTCCATATCGATCCTTTTCAATTGGTATCAGAGCCTCGTGCTCTATTCTTGTGGCTTAACCGCCCTAGAGCGAGATGGACGGGACTCCCATTACTGTAGCTCCAGTGGAGAGGGACGGGACTTCCACGGAAGTCAGGTCCTTCACCTCTAAGGACGTGGAACGGGCTCTTGCCAAGCAAAAAGAGGAGCATGATGCTTCTCTTGAGGCCTTGGTCCAAATGAGACTGGCCTCATTAACCACGGGGACAGCCACGTCTCCGAGGGCCTCAGGGCAAAATGTGCCCGGTTCTTCATTTGGCCAACAACCTCCAGGCAATAACCAAACCAGTGTTCCATGGCTTTATGCTAGATCTCAAGTTGAGAAACCTAAGTACAATCCTGGAGGAAAACCTCCTTTGCTTGATGACAATTCCGATTTTGCTTTATGGAGAGTTGGTATGCAGGATCATCTTAGGTACGCCAATGATGAGATGTTGGACATCCTCGAGCATGGCTAGCACCCTGTAGATCCAAGGTGCCTCACTCCCAGAGAAACTTATGACAAGCATCTCAACGACACTGCGATCATGTGCACAAGAAAAGGGATGAATGACAAGCAACGGAGACCTTACATACACATCACAAGCGCCAAGGAACTGTGGGATAGCATTATAAGGACCAAGACCGGTACCTCCACTCTTCGGCTTGCTCAATATGAAATTGCCAAGGGGCAATTACAGAACTTCTGTATGGAAAAGGGTGAATCTCCCAAGAAACTGCTAGAACGGCTCATGACTCTCGCCGTGGACATTGAGTCCTGTGTCTGTGACAAGACGCAAGATGGTTTCAACCTGACCAAGAGATTTCTCGTGGACAAGTTACTTCATGCCCTTGCTCCGTACCACCATCAAATGGTATGGGACATAAGGCAACACCATGGGTTCAAAGAAATGACCCCAGATGACATCATATCCACTTTCCAATTATTTGAAGAGTCAAAGGCAAATGTAACAAAGCACCTTGCCATGCATGGTACTTCAACATCAAAGATCAATCTTGCTTTGAAAGCCAAGCATGAATGTGACGAAGAAGAAAGTGAAGAAGAAGAGGGTGATGAAGACTGCGAAGATGGTGATGATGCTGACTCTGATGAAAGCCCATCTTATGAGGACATTGCTCTCTTTGTAAAGAAGTTCAGTGCAGGAAAATTCAAGGGAAGATTCCCAAAGAAGAAAGTAAGAAAATGCTATAACTGTGAGGAAACCAACCACTTCTCAAATGACTGCCCTTATGAGAAGAGAGAAGATAAACCAAGGTTTCCGAAGACCTTTGTAAAGAAGAAATTGCCAAACCCTATGAACTCCAAGCTCAAGAGGAGAGATGGAAGAGCAACGGTTGCACAAGAAGAATCAGATCCAGAAGATGTTGGTGGGGTTGCCGGAGTTGCTCAGGATACACAAAACACCTTGAGGCTCGTCAACAAAAGTGGCGATCTTGTTCACTACAACTATATGAAGACTACAAGGGCAACGCCCACAAGTGTTTGATGGCAAGGACTGCCATAGAAGATGAGGAAGACCAAAGCTCCCATCATAAGGTTAAGGTAACTCCATGGTTAAACTCTTTCTGTCTAGTGTCTACCTCATCTGATGAGTACCTTGATGCGGAGGATCACTATGAGGACAATGACTTAGATCATCCTATGTTTGCTAAAGTAAACAAATTTATGTGCTCTCTTAAAGGAAATAAGCTCACTATGTTTCGCATACTTATGGAAATGGTGGGTAAGCACACCAATACCATCAAGGAACTCGAAACCCTCGTCACTGAGGAGAAGGAAAGGAGTGAAATCCTTGAGCAGAAAGTCATGTATGAGGAAGCACAAAATGATGCATTATGCTCAAAAGTTGGTGAAAACCTTGATAAACATGCTAACGATCTTGCGTTTTTGAAAAAGGCTGAATCTGTGTGCAAAGAGTTATTAAATGATAAAAACAGACTTGTGAATTCTCATGCTTCTCTTTCTAAGGACTGTGAGCGCCTATCCTTGTCTCTCAAGGACAAGGAAGAGAAACTCACTGTTCTTACAAAGAGCTTTGAGGCACTCAAGGCTACTTACCTTGACACTCTAGCTAAGGCTTACTCCTCACCTATTATTAATGTTGATACCTGCACTGCTAACTCTAGTAGTGAACTGGCATCTATTCTTGAGGAAAACTGTTCGCTAAAGGCACAGCTAGATAGAGGTCTCATGACATGCGCACGAGGGCAAAAGACTCTCAATGAGATCTTAAGTCAATACAATGAGGTCTTTGCCAGGGAAGGGCTTGGGTGTGATCCAAGCACCGCCAAGAAAAGTGTATCTCCTCTCAAGTGCACCACCCCGCTTAAAGAAACATTTGTACGAGAGGGACACAAGGAGAAAGGTAAGGTTGTGAGTGGGTCGGCCACTAGGGGTTTGCCCACTCTCAACAAGACAACAGAGTTCATGCCTCCATCCTATGTACTTCGCAAGTCAAAGGAAGGAGAGGTTTATGCTAAATTCGTTGGTCCCCGTAATGCATTCCGATTTTATGCTATTTGGGTCCCTAAGACTCTTGTAACTAATGTGAGAGGCCCCATGACAAAATGGGCACCTCAAACCAAGTCTTAATTCGTGTACAGGCTGTTTTCTCTGGAGGAGCCAAATGGGTGATCGACAGTGGATGCACTAATCATATGACCGGAGATAGTAACTTGCTCCATGACTTCATGCAAGTCATTTGACCATACATGAGGATTGTATTCGGAGGAGGGTCGAAAGGGCAGGTAATTGGGTTGGGCAAGGTGGCAATCACTAATGACATGTCTCTTGCAAATGTCATGCTTGTCCAATCTCTTCAATATCATTTGCTTTCAGTTTGCCAATTGGCTTCCGTTGGTTATGACACACTATTTGGACTAACGGATGTGAAAGTCTTTAAGAGAGACACTCTCGAAGTGGCCTTTGTTGAAGAGTTGGATGGCAACCTTTACACGGTTGATTTCTCGAAAGAGAGCACTTTCCATACAACTTGTCTGATGGCCAAGGTTGACATGGGATGGCTGTGGCATCGCCGGCTCGCCCATGTCGGCATGAGAAATCTGCAAAATCTCTTAAAAGGCAATCACATCCTTGGACTAACTAATGTATCTTTTAAGAAAGATCGTGTGTGCAGTGCATGCATAGCTGGGAAGCAACATCCATCAAAACACCCACCCAAGAATATTGTATCCACCTCAAGGCCTTTAGAGCTCCTTCATGTGGATCTGTTTGGGCCTCCTTCATGGGCAAGTCTTGGTGGGAAAAAGTATGGACTAGTCATTGTTGATGATTACTCAAGATACACATGGATATTCTTTCTCAAGTCCAAGGACGAGACGAAGATCACCTTCATTGATTTTGCCAAACAAGTCCAGCGCAAGTTTGACAAGTCCATCAAGGCAATAAGAAGTGATAATGGCTCCGAGTTCAAGAATTACACCCTAGAAGAATTTCTTAGTGATGAGGGAATTGAACATCAGTACTCCGCACCTTACACCCATCATCAAAATGGTGTAGCAGAGAGGAAGAACCGAACACTTGTGGAAATGGCAAGGTCCATGTTAGACAAATACAAGTCACCACATAGTTTTTGGGCTGAGGCTGTCAACACAGCAAGTCATGCATCAAACCGGCTTTTTCTTCGACCAATATTGGAAAAGACATCATATGAGCTCCTAACCGGGAACAAGCCCAATGTCAAGTACTTTCATGTATTTGGATGCAAGTGTTTCATCCTCAACAAACGAGACCGGTTAGGAAAATTTCAATCCAAAACAACTGAAGGGATTTTTGTTGGCTATGGATCAAACTCTCACGCCTACAGAGTCTACAACAAATCCAATGGATGTGTTATAGAAACCTGTGACATGACGTTTGATGAATTTAACCGCTCCCATGGGGAGCAAGTTGATCTAAGTGATGCAGGTGAAGAAGATTCCTCGCAAGATATCTTGAACATGGGTGTAGGTGCACTTCTTCCCATGGAACAAAAACCCCATGATGATGATGAAGATGATGAGAGTATTTCTCATCCTCAAGACAGTTCACTGCCCATACCTCCACAAGATACTAGCACACATACCATGCCAGTTGTTCAGGATCAAGTGGGAGAACATGTCTCTCACCCTGATCACACTCAAGAACAAGTTGACTTTCAAGAGCTAGACCAAAGTATGGATATGGTTGATGATGAACCTCAATAGGTGCAACGCGAAGAGGAATATCTTCCATCGCACGTTAATGATCCATATGTTGAGGACGTTGATGATGGAAACGAAGTCGAACCTCGTGAAACCCTGACCTCCATCATGCCACGTGTGGCCGGTCGTGTTGATATTGATCAAATCCTCAAGGGCGTGTCGGAAGGTAGAGTGACTCGTAAACAATTAACAAACTTTTGTGCTCACTTTTCGTTTGTCTCTAGTACTGTGCCACACAGGGTTCAGGATGCATTGTGTGACAATGACTCGCTCCTTGCTATGCAAGAAGAGTTAAACAGTTTTACACGCAATGAAGTATGGTCATTGGTAGAACGACCAACTGAGGAACACAATGTCATTGGAACTAAATCTATCTTCATGAACAAGGAAGATGAGAATGGGACTGTCCTCCGCAACAAGGCAAGGTTAGTAGCACATGGGTACTCCAAGTTGAAGGTTTGGACTTTGGTGAGACTTTCGCCCCTGTTGCTCGTCTTGAATCCATTTGCATTCTATTGGCCTATGCTGCTTTCAATGGTTTTACTTTGCATCAAATGGATGTGAAAAGTGCTTTCCTTAACGGTCCTCTACAAGAAGAGGTATATGTATCACAACCACCTGGGTTTGTTGACCCCCATCACAAAGACCATGTGTACAAACTTCACAAGGCCATGTATGGCCTCAAAAAAGCACCCCGTGCTTGGTACGATCATCTTAAGAAGTTCTTACTCGATGATGGCTTTGTGAGAGGGGTGATCAAACCCACTCTTTTTACTAAGAGGGAAAACGGTAATTTGATCTTATGCCAAATCTATGTGGATGACATCATTTTTGGTTCTCCTAACATCCATGTATGCAAGAAGTTTGCGGCCTCCATGACCAAGACCTTTGAGATGTCACTCAACACGGACTTGAAGTTCTTTCTTGGGTTTCAAATACAACAATTTCAAGAAGGAATTTTCTTGTCTCAAACTAAATACCTCAAGGACATTCTAGAAAAAATTGATATGACAAATGCTAAACCAATGAAGACACCCATGGCCACATATGTTGTTCTAAATGAAGACACCAACGGTATTCCTTTTGACCCATCTACTTACCGCTCTATGATTGGTTCGTTGCTTTATCTTTGTGCATCTAGACCGGACATCATGTTAAGTGTAGGCATATGTGCTAGATTTCAAGCTTCCCCTAGGCAAAGCCATCATACGACGGTTAAGCATATTCTTAGATACCTTGTTCACACTCCAAAGTTAGGCTTATGGTACCCTAAGGATGCAAAGTTCGATCTCATTGGGTACTCGGATGCGGATTGGGCTGGTGACAAAGTGGGACGGAAATCCACTTCCGGTGCATGCCAGTTTCTTGGACGTTCCTTGGTAAGTTGGTCCTCGAAAAAGCAGAATTGTGTTTCTCTCTCCATGGCCGAGGCCGAATATATTGCAGCCGCAAGCTGTGCAACCCAACTGCTATGGATGAGGCAAACCCTAAAGGATTATGGCATCACTTATCGACACGTGCCTCTTCTTTGTGATAATGAAAGTGCCATCAAGATCTCCGAGAACCCCATTGATCACCCTCGCACAGAACACATTGATATTAGGTATCATTTCTTGAGAGACCATGTGCAAAAGGGTGACATTGATATTGCTCATGTGGGTACCGACATGCAGCTCGCTGACATCTTCACCAAGCCACTATGCGTAGCAAGATTCTGTCAACTTAGGCGTGAACTTCGTATCTTGGAGCTTGATAACATCACTTGAAATCCTGTACACATGCACACACTCACATTATGTTCTTGTCTTGATGTCGGCATGCATTTAGGGGGAGACACTGGCACTCACGTCATAATTTTTATTTTAACCCTATAATATGCATAAATCAACTACCTTCCACAAGTAGTATATATAATTCTTATAGGCAACACTGTTGGGTGTCCCTTGTGATAAACCATGTCAAATCACCTCATCATCCAGATCCTAGAAATTGCCTCTGCCTACTTCTCTCTCGGTCGTCCGACGAGTCTCGGACGTCCGACGGCTGACACACTCCAGTCGTCCGGCACATGTCGGTCGTCCGACGGCTGATGCACTCCGGACGTCTGACGCCCGTCGGACTTCCGACACATCGGGTGCCTCTATCAATTGGGGGGCGCGGGTTGGGCCTTGCCCTAGCCCCCACACGCCCCCTTTCTCACAGCCGCCTCCACAGCCGCCGCCAGCTGCCTGAGGAGCTCGGCCCTGCGACCTCGCCGCCACAGGGGCCCTGCCCCGCGATCTGGCTGTTCTCCTCCGTGGGATCCTTCTTCCATTCCTCTCCTCTCTCGATCTGCAGGTATCCTCTCGGTTTCTCTCGTGATTGGTTCCCCTTCTCACTAGTTCATGTGTTCGTTCATGTGTTTTGACCGTGACCGTTCCCCATTGGGTTTTCAACCGTGTAGGCCTTTTCCCATCATGCCCAAGATTAAGCACACTGCCCGGAAGAACTCTGCTGGCCCATCCGCTCGTGCGACTCTTGGCACGGGGTCGGATGACTCCGATGTACCACGCCGTCCCTTCAAACGGCTCGCCCGGCGTCCTCCTCCACAGCCCCGCTCCTCGTCTGATGGCTCTGACTTCGAGGATGAGCTTGCAGCTGAGGAACGTGCTGAATACGTTGCCGTTCGGAAGACTATGCCGAAGCCGGGGACTCACAGGCCCTCATATATGCCACCGCCTCCTCCTGAACAGCCCGAAGGTGATGCTCATCGCATCTCCCTTGAACCTCCTCCTGCTTTAGGTCGTGAAGTCAAGGACTTCACCAAGGTTCCTAAGTATTCCTACTTTACATTCCGCCGCGATGTTAACCAATTTTCTGTTGAACGTGACTCTATGGACTCACGTTTCCACACACACGTCCAAGCGGACATCTTTTCTACCGTCATCGTACCTAAGGGTCTCTCAGTACATCATTATATTGATCTTGAGCATATTCGCACTCACCCGACGAAATACCCGGGTGCCATTGAGCTCATTGAGTCATCGGGGCTCGCTGCCCCCTTTGCTTTTCGGTGCAATTTTAACAGTGCCGCTATTCATCAATTTTATGCCATGTGTTTCTTTGGCTCAAACAACACTGTTAGCTGGATGACTTCTGATGTTGAGTTCACAGCCTCTTATGCTGAGTTTGTTGCCGCACTCGGTTTCCCCGACTCCGGCACCAAAATTCATAAGAGTGATCCTAACCATGCACCTAAGCCCATTGAGGCATGCGACCTTCTCCTCAAACCACTTCGTGAACTTGATGCAGACGAACGGATGAAGGATCTTAACCAAGTATCCATCTGGCGCTCTCCCTTCTTTATCATATTTCAGTGTCTTATCCGCACCATCTATCCCAAGATGGGTGACAGGGGAACCTGCAACGGCTACTGTATTGATATCATGTCACAATTACACGAGTTCCCCAAGCGCAAGATTAATGTGCCTCACTTTCTATGGCACGAGATTCGGCTCGCTAGTCTTCAATACAAGCGAGCCTTCCCTCATGCCCCCTTCATCCAGGCCTTTATTCACCATGTTGGTGAATTCACTGTTGCTCCCACTCACATGCATCACAAGTGGGCCATTCCAAATCACATGGCGGATGACTATGCTCCTAAGAAAACCTCATCCACCTCCACTCGCCGCACTGCTGCCCGGTCAGCAACCCCTTCATCCAGCTCAGCTACTCTCGGTCGCTTTGCCAAATTCATTGGCAAGGCACATTCTGCCCTGATGAAGGCGTTCTCCTTCCAGTGCGCTCAGAACCACGATGTGGTTTCGCGCTTGATCTCCTCCAAGAATGCCCTCAAGGCTCGTCTGAGAGACTCGGGCACTCTTGATGTCAGTGATGATGAGGCTATTCCTGCTATTCCTCCTTCTGATTTTGGCTTCCCATCTGGTCCTGAGTGGGCTGATTTTCTTGACGAGGCTGGTTGCAGTGGCTTGCCTGAGGATGAGGATGATGAGGATGATGGTGCTGATGATCGCCGAGCATGGTTGATGCTTTTGGTGCCTCCCTTTTCGGTACTTGATGCCAAAGGGGGAGTAATGTATCATAGTTTTAGTCTTTGGAGATTTAGTTTTAAACTCAATTTGCATGTTTGAATAATGTAATGGATAAACGACTGTGATGCACTATGTATGGCTACCTACGAATGTCGTGATTGCTATGATATCATCGTATGTTATTATGTTTTGCTCTATTACTTCATATGATGATCTATTATCTCTACTAAGTCACATGATATCTTCGATACACACATTAAGGGGGAGCTCCGTTATTTTTACTGTGCACATACTAAGGGGGAGCTCCGTACTAAACCTCCCCAAAGCTAAAATGTATGTTAAATCTTTTGAGAGCTATGTATATGTTGTCATCAACTACCAAAAAGGGGGAGATTGAAAGTGCAGTCATGCCCTTAATCGAGTTTTGGTGTTAATGACAACACATACATAGGAAACTAATCTTATTTGTTGAGTATATCTCAGGATGGCTTTTAAAGTACTCTTAGTAGATCGAGAATTATGTGTCAAGGTGGCTTGAGAAGATCGGGACTTATATGTCAAGAAGGCTCGGGATTGAGAAAAGATGAAGTAGCCTATCCTTTAATTTACTATTCTTGAGTATAGGGATCCCGCACTATTAAGAGGGGATCACAGGTTTCGCGATGAATTTGCTCAAACTACATCTCTACTTTTCTGCTCATCCCACACCTTCATTGCTTTGCTTTGATCTCAAAACAGAACCAATGCCTCAGACATCCGGCTTCCTCCGGACGTCCGAGGGCTGGACGCCGGATCACTTCGGAAATCCGGAACCTTATACCAGAGCCAAAGTCTCGGACATCCGGCTCCCGCCAGACGACCGAGGGCCGGACGCCCGACCACTTCGGAAAACCGGAACCTTGCACCAGAGAAATCCAGAGTCAAATAACTCGGACTTCCGGCCTCCCCCTGTCGTCCGAGGGCCGGACGTCCGACCGCTTTCGAAAATCCGGTGCCCTTGAACAGAGCCAAAATCTCGGACATCCGGCTTCCTCCGGGCGTCCAGTCCTTGTTCGACTACACAGTGGTTCCTGATATATATACATCCCTTGGACGACCGACCCCTGTCGAACGTCCGACCCCTTGTGGGCGTCCGGACATCCGAGAACTGCCGGATGTCCGACCACTGTCAGACTTAAGTGACCCCAACAGTTACTTTAGACTCCCCACTATATATATACCCCCTCCCACTTCGTGAGAAGTTGACTAACACAGCAAGAACACTTACAAATACACCTTCTTCCCCACTCACTCTTGCCCACACCCAATCTTAGATCCCAAGAGCATTCGTGAGCCCCTTTGAGTGTTGTTCCAATCAAAATATAGATCGTCTCCTTCTCCTCCTCTCTACCAAAGCGATTTGTGATTGGAGCAAGTTTTGAGCAATCCCCGTGATCTTGTTACTCTTGGAGGTTGGAGACTCCTAGGCGGTAGGAGTCTTCGGAGAGGAATCAAACCTTTGTGATTACCCCCGAAAAGTTTGTGAAGGTTTGGAAGCCACCTCAAGGCTTACCACTAGTGGTTGAGAAATGCCTTCGTGGTGTTGTCTCAAAGGGAGAATAGGGTGAGCCTTCGCGGCGTTGGTGTGCCTTCGTGGTAACATCCGCTCCTCTAACGGTGACATAGGTTCCCTCCAAGGAAGTGAACACCGGGATACATCCTCGTCTCTCTTGGAGTTTTGGTTATCCCTAACCCTAACTCTCTACTTGTGTTAATCCTTATTACGTACTTGCATTTGATTATAGTTTACCGGTTGCCTTACTTTACTCTAAATAGCTTACTCTTTGGCTTTGCAATTATTAGGCTCACTCTCATATTCCGCACCATTGCCTAACATTGCTAAGTAACTATTAAAATTTGGAACTGTACCTATTCACCCCCTCTAGGTCCATCTCGATCCTTTTCACTATGGCCTCGTCTACGGTCGGGAATCAAGCCGTATCGAGCCCCTCGCCCAAATCCATGCCTCCTCGAGCTCATCCGTGGTCCTCCCATGTGTCTTCTAGCCATGGCCACGTCTCTGTTTTCCCCCGTTGTAAGCAGCCCCCCCCCGGTTTGAAGTTCTGTTTCTTTTTGCCAAGATATGGTATGCTGGTTTATGTTATTTAGAATAGCTCTTATGTTTTACCACGACCACCTAAGTAGGCGAGTTCGCTAGCGGTGTCACCTTGCATGGAAGGGGTCCGAGGATCGAATCCCACGCACCCCTATTGTTGTTTTTGTTATGTTTGGTTCAGGTTGGCTCCTTAGGAGATTTATATTGAGCAAACCCTGCTTTTGTGTGTAGCACATGTCGTAGCCGAGCTGGTCAACCCACAAAGCTAGCAGGCAGGAAGTCCAGGTTTCAAGTCCCATGTAGCTCACATTTTTTGCCATGATTTTCCTTTAGACACGCACAGGTAGACTTCGGCCGATACCAACCCTGGCCGCTGCACATTGTTGTAATTCGACCTATGTTTATTTTCCTTCTGCAATTTCATCAATAACCTAGACATTCATTGTTGTATGAGTCGCGAGTTGTTAGTTTCGTAGATGTCATGTTAGTTGCACGTACCCCATATTCATGCCTCCGCCACATGGGAACCCAGTAACTGAGTTCACCCCATTATTCTTTGGTATGACACACACACACTCCCAATTCATTTGCAGCAGTATCTCATCGAGTTATCGGAACCGGAACGTGCGGTGGGTGTCATTTGCATGCATGTTGCATTCATGGCATAATATCTTGTGTTGCATGTATCTTTTAGACCGTAACTCCGTTGGAGATGATCCATATATATAAATCGACTAGAATGACGTGTAGAATCACGTGCACCACTTTATTTTGCCGTTTAGCAAACATAAAATATGTTTAGGTGATATCTGGGCAGATTTTGAAGTTAACACATGGGGTCGTCTCGGAAATGTTATATGTCGTTTCCGAGCTCATTTAAAATGCCTAGAGAGGTAGTTTATTTGTGCTTCACCTCTTGCCATGTTTGAACAACATTTAATATTGCATTTACCTAAACCGGAGTGAACTAAATAATCCATATGTGGAGTTTCGTCAATATGCAACTCGTTGCATATTGAGCTTCACTTAATGTGTAGTGTTTGATTGTTGTGAATTGCCATGCCATGCCTTGCATAATTGAAATGTTCACGCATCATATGTGTTCTGCATCATGTCGTGCATATGTTGTGGTGTATCATGTGTTGATTGTTGTTCCAGTTGTTTCTTCTTGATAGAGTTCCGATCCACTTTGGACTATGAGGATCCATTCGACAATGTCGGTTTGTCTGCTTCACGGTTTCGTTCTTCTTCCAAGCGGGATCACATGTGTGGGGACCCCGACTTACGAGTCGAGACCGCCGTGCTCAGTGATCCCAGAGATCAATGCTCACCGAACACAAATACCGAATAAAAGAGTCTTACATGCATACTTACTTGTCAACATGGTATTAGCATGACCCTCAAGGGGTAGGGTCATGCTCAATGCATGTGCTCCCGGGGAGCCTTCGGTAAAATCATATCAAATGATTACAGACACTTATGATCATATGCAATGGGAATACTTGCTATTTTAACATGCAAAGTAACATATGCTCAGTCATGGTCAAAGGGCTGCTTGCCTTTGCTCACATAAGTCCCCGGGGTCTTCGAGGTCTTCCGCTCCAACTCCGAGTACTCCGTCTACCCGTCAACTATCGTCGGAAACAACCATGGTAAGCCACACAGCAGGCAGAAATAAAAATGCCCCAAAATAGAAGTTATATTTTTCTTGGACCTCTCTGGTTATAAGAAAAATACCTGAATCTTTGCCAAGGGGGTTTGGATCATCACGGGTGTTTGAATGGAGGAAAGGAGGAATAGGTGATTATTGAAGAAGCCTACATAAATCATTCTCTTAAAAATGAGTGGAGGTACTCAATAAACAGAGCATGATTTTAGAAATATTTAGGAAGTTGATTCACTGGATTTGGAGTTTATATGAATATTCTAGGAATTTTCTAATGTGGAATAAATAGCAATAGGAAGCTATTTATTTTATACAACAGACCGAGTCTGAATAAAATGTTGACCAAGATTCTAAAAATAGGGAATGATTTTAGAAGGCCCTAGGAATTGGAATCACTCCAATTGGAGTTGAATTGAGTCCTCTAGGATTTTCACAAAGTGGGGTTTAATAAATCCAGAATTGGATTTAAATAAAACACCACGGAAAAATTTCTTGGAAAAATGTGCAAGGCACATATGTGGATAGAGGTTGAATTTAGGAACCTGTAGAAATTTGAATCAAACAATTTGGAGTTAGTATGATTTTTCTATGGATTTTTGAATATCCTGCTAAAAGAATAATCTAAAAAGGGGATCCCAACGAGAGGTTAACCTGCGCCTAGAGCGGCAGATTGGCAGATGGGCTGGCCCAATGGCTCCAGCCACGACCAACCGGCCATGTTGGACGCGTACTTTTGGGAATGCGCCACCGCGCGAGGGAAACGCCCGCCAGACGGGCGCGACCACTTAATCCAGCTGGGCCGGCTGGAGTGGCTGACCAGGGGGCCCGCCTGCAGGGTAGTCCCCTTCCTCTCGCCGGCACGTGGAAATAGCGGGGATGGAGGTTGCCGCACGGGCGCCGCGTCTCAGGCCACCTTGTGCCCAGGGGAGAGCGCCGGCGGGCTCATTAGGCCGCGCCGCCCCCATTCCCATACATGGCTCCCGCGGAGGGGCTGCAAAGGGGAGTCGGTGGCGCATTTGCGGGGAGGCCGACGACCTCTCCAGCTTCGGCACCGGCAATGAAGGGAGGGAACGGGAGGTGCTCGGGAGGAGGAGGATCTAGCTAGGAGGACCCCAGGGGAAGCTAGAGGCGAGGGGAAACCTTCCTGGTTGGCCTGGTTCGAGCGAAGGCTTCTGGTGAGCTTCAGTCATGGCATGGAAGAAGGAGGAGGAGGGCTTGGGGAGTGCCGGGGCTCGAATAGGGACCCTGGGATGCTCTCCAGTAAGAGGGGGCAAGAGAGACTTGGGAAGAGGGAGATAAGAGAGGAGGAGGAGGGAGGAGAGCTTGGAAGCTCTCGGGTGCACCCGTGGGCATGGGTACCACACGTCCCAGAGGAACCTTGGAAGCTAGCTAGTGGATGGAGACGCTTTGAATGGTGAAAGGAAGACTCCGAGACACACTTTGGCATCTTGGTTCAGCAAGAGATGGAATCGAGGAAAGCAACATGGTGCAGAGCACCCATATTGCAGTCCAGGGTGGTGGTCACCACGGTCACCTGTGCCTACAGGGTCCAAATGACGAGTCAAACATGTCTGGGAGGTGGGGCACGCTATCTGGAAGGTGAGTGAGGAATTTGGCTTCAAGTGGAGTTGATTTGAATGGTTGTTGACTGAGGTAAACATTTCAGCAGGAAACTAGGGGCTAATACAAGTGGTTTTTATAGGCAGGGATGGGAGGTGAAACCATGTCCTGGAGCATCTGGTATGGAAGGACTACACATCTGCAAAATTTCAGCTCAAGCAAAGAAGTGTAGCTAGCACTTGTTGTACAAAGCTACCTTTCAGCCATAAATCAACTTGAGGATGTGCTGCTCATTTTCTCCACATGAGCATGCCATCTCATGGTTTTAAATGAAGCATTGGCATACTAGAGATGCTCTGGAAAGAATTGGGAGCCTTGGGTTAAGCAGAAGTATGGGAAGAGAGGTAAAACAGTGTTGCCAAGGGTGAAAACGAGAAGTAGTTACAAAGGGTCCTTCTCCAATAATTGACCAGTGGCCATGGGAATGTTAGTGGAGGTAAAATGTAACTAGAGATAGCTGCGGTAGAAAGTGGAGCTCAAGGGTAAAAGTGGAAGGGGTCAAAGAAGCCAATTTAGTGAGTGCACACAAGGTGTTTGATCTGAGGTTAGGCTACCAGATTGATTCCAATGGCTATGGAACTTAACAGGATCAAATAATAGATGAAAATAAGCCTGCATACCAAATTTGGGATTTGCTCGAGAAGTTTTCCAATGTAGACTTGGATAACCCTTGAAATGGGCAGAAATGGCTTTCTGCTTACAACCCTATTGAAATCAATTCCCACAAATCCAATATTTGGTGTAGGTCCATTATTTGAGCATTAAGGCATGCGCAAAAAGTTTGAGGTCAATTGGAGAAACTTTGTAATGTAAAGTTTCCCAAAGTCATAAATCAACAAGGAGGGTTTTGAGGGTCCTAGGACAAGTTCTTCTATTCTCCTTGATGCACCACTTGGTGTGGATGCATTATTGGAGTATGAGAACATGTCCACCAAATTTGAGCCCAATTGGAGACACTTCCCAATGTAGAGTTGCTCAAATTTAAATCTGGACATATAGGGTTTTAGAATAATTAGGGGAGTCAAATCAACTTGGATTGAGATAAAACTTGGCAAGATCATCAAGAATATCCTAGATGACATGCTGAAATTTTACTCGAATTTATTGAGAATATTTCTTATACAAATATTTCAAAAGCTTGAAATAGGTAGGTATGGTTTTGGAGGGGTTTGCCCAATGTTTTCAACGTGACCGTGTGTTAAAACTCATATATATGGAATAAATATATCCACTGAGTTTCCCTAAATTTTCTTAAATATTTTGAAGGCAATAAAAATAACTTTCCTTCATATGAGACCATTTCTGGCCTCACAGAAAGGTATTTAAATAAAATAATAAAATAACTTTTAAAATAATAATATTGTGGTTTTTGGAAGGCATTTTGATAATATGTTTTAAATAAAATAATTGGTGCAAAATAATTTCCCTAATTATGAGGACTTGTAGTACAAATCTCATGTGAGGGGTTTGAAAGTTTAATTCAAAGAAATGCTTTTGGTGAAAAATATTATTTGGTAAAAATAGACTTTGGTCCTAAACACATGGCATGATCATTAGGAAGTAGAACATGGGCTAAGGAGGTGAGTTGGAGAATAGCAAGAATTATTGGGGATCAACATAAGCATACCAGCAAGCAGGCAAACAATAGTCAATTCAAGCATTCACACAAATTTTAATTGGTCCTAATTTTTGAAATAGGTTAATTAGTTAGGAAGCTAAACACAGGGTGTTACAGACCTTACCCCCTTAAGAAAATCTCGTCCCCGAGATTTGTTAAGGCAGAAACAAGGGTCTGCTCCTTCTATGTAGCAAGACTCACTAGTAGCAATTATCTAAATACACGGTCCGGCGTGGTCACCTCAAGAGTGCCACTTATTGGTGCATCTGCGTTCTACAAGGATTATGGAGAAAGGGAATATTGCCATACCTGGTTGCTAGTCGTACCTGGTGCTCGGTGCCTACTCGGGCTCACAAGTGGGCCCAGGGTCCGCCGTCAGCCTCTTCTTCTTCCTCTGATTCTTCTTTCCTGGACGAGTCCCGTGTGCTGCCTCCACTTGCGGTGTCTAGGGCGTACGGTGTCCGGGGCCGCCTTGCGGTGGTGCGTGGTGAGCCAACTGTCGACGCAACGAGCACTCACCTCGCGGGCCTGGGCTTGTCGGCACTGCTCTAGGATTCCCAGCGAGCACCGACGGTCGAGCGGCAAACGGGGCTGGTGGCCTGGCTAGTGGCTCTCCGAGCGTGGCTATAAATTGGCCAGGGAGTCCTTCTCGTTCTCTCATCCGGCCTCATTACTTGCTGCTGCTCCGGTCCTCTTCTTCTCCCTGCAAGTGCTCGAGGAGGGATGCCAATGGCAGACGAGACCCCGGGATGGCTCATCATCTTCCTGGCCGGGATAGTGGAATTGCTGGTCGGGGTCTCGACGCTGTACTGCGCGATCGTCCACGATGATCGCCATGATGCCGCCGCCTGGACGGCGGCCCTCCGCGGCGGCAGGGTTCATGACGATTATGCATCTGCTCGGCGCACATGTGGTGTTAGTGTACTAGTGGTGTCCGTGCGGTCTCTTCTCACGAAGGAACCGAGGTGTGCCATAGTGGCAAGTGGTTAGGCGTTGATGTGGTGTGTGGCCGTGAATGCAGTTGTGGTCCGGGTGGAGGTTGCTCCCGGTGTGTCTATCCTTGCTGGTCCTACTGTCTTGCATGTCGTGGTCGGTGTAGTCGATGTTGGAGTTGCAATAAAATGTGTCGTTCTTCTGTGTCGTCGAGGCTCCTTGATCCTGTGGATGCTTCACCGTGCTTGTGGAGACGGTCTTCGGTTGCCGGAGGGTTGCAGTCTGCGGTGCGTGTGGCCCATCTAAACAGCACTAAGGCACTCGTCCTCCTACTGGGCGAATAAGTATGTCATCAGTGAGGATGAAAACATACTTTCCCCGAACATGACATAAGCACAGTGCTCATGAGTCCAGTGAGGAGAACAGGGACCTACTATGGGTGGTCGTTGGCCGACGGGGGGGGGGGGGGGTATGGTCCTCATGACCGGGTCCTTCTTGCCCACGTTTGTCATAGACACGATGGGCGAAGCTTTAGGGTCTCATGGGACTAGGATGTGGGCGATCAGTTATCATCTTATCTCTAAGCACATTCCTTGGATACCAGTAGTTCGACCTCTAACTCGGGACAACATCACCTCATCTCATCAAAGATGCCATCCCACACGGTCAACTCCACACTGCTCATGCTAGCCAACTCCTGGTTGATGGAAGAACTAACCCAAACGCTATAAGTATCAAACATTGCACATGCGTTCCTATGCAAGAACCTCGGGAGGCATACAAGCTCCTATGGTTGAATTTAAGACACAACAAATCCAAATGTCCATCTAAGTCATCCAATGGACAGGGTACTGCATTACTATATTAGGGAAACACATAGTATACCAATCCAATATCTTGTTTCCCTGCTATGAATCCGATCAAGTGATCCATCACTCCGATCAATTATTACTGGACCCATCACTCCTACAAATCCAATATTGACGGGGTTCTACATAATTGTTTAGGGTCCTCATAATTCACATATTACTGCAAGGATTACGTCATAGTATGTCATCCAACTTCGATACTCATGGCCATCTAATATCCAAGGCCAATCCACATAGGTTCGTAAACCAATCTGACAACTCCAAGTATGCGCACTCTATATCCACCGAGAAACATGGTATCACGATCGAGATTATTGGGCTAAATCCAATTTACTCCGAACCATGTGGTCTCTGTCATCCTCGATACTCTATTAAGATTCCCAATTTAATCCAAGACTCAAATCCAATAAGAATTCTACTTGATACTTCAAGTCATTATGGTAAAGGCATCAAATCATGCCAACTACTGCTAAGTCATGTCTACCACCAAAATATTGTTGATCGCGATAATGATCGTCCTACTAAATCCAATCTTACTCCAAGGATATGTATGTTGTGCTACCATATCAATTTGTTCCACCAAATTCACCTACCTTCATAAGGGTCTTATGATCCACCAAGATAGTCTAGCTATATCCTCAAGACACATATCATCATCACCACGCCAACCTTTCGTCTATACTCATATATCTGAGATTGGTCCTTCTTATGGCATCAGGGTTATGGTGCTATCTTAAGATTGAAGGATACTGGTTCACTGCGATCACTTGTTTAATTATGAACCCGATGCTAGGCGGGGTTTATTGGGGACCTGCACGTGTTCTGGGAAGTCCGTGTACTAGACACGTGACCAGAAAATTTGAGCCGGAAAGGCTTGTGGGGGTTAGTCTGGTCTAGTGTGGTTTTCCAATCTTGAGGGAAAAGCACACTCTTACGGGTTGCGTGTGGTTAAGCATAGCACAATCAGTGTCTTCAGTGTCAGTCGTCCTTCGAAGTGGATCCTTGGTGCATCTTGTCTTGCCGTCTTCAGTTGTCGAGAGGGTGAAGGAGAGAGAGTAGCATGGAAGGGAGTGTCTAAGGGTCTTAGTGCAATCAAACAAGCGTTGGAAAGTCAACTCAAACAAGTGCCAAAGTCATTTCGAACATCAAAATAAGATAGGTGATATAACCGCATGCTTGTTGCCTAAGCAAAAGTGCGACTTATATCAAAGCACAAACAACAAAAACAAACAACACATAACATGGTCCACCCGAACCATTTCACGGACTCGACTTCGCATAGGGGATTTTACGACTCATCCTATCCTAGGTTCTGGGACTCGACAGTCGTGCTTGCTTCGTGCCTCGGAGAGGAGTCCGCTAAGTCTTCTGGACCTTCTCATGGTGTAGCCACGTCTCTTGGTGTTGCTCGCCGACCTTCTGGGGTTGAGTTGAAGGGATCCTAGATGACTTCTCATCTGGGGAGTTGCTGTCGAAGGTTATGTGTCTCAAGTAGACATCTTCATGCATCGATATTTGCAAGACCTGATAGAGTTCTGATCTGTCAATCATACTAATTGCGATATCGACACCTAGTGCGGGGGATGAAGAGAACGTTTTCCTGCTTACTAAGGTGAGGTGGACCAAATCGCGAGGTTCTCATCCACCGGTGGTGGTCGACACAATCCTTTAAATTGATAGGGTTGCTCTATTAGTGATGCAGATCATGGTTTGCATGTATTATGTCCAGATTATCATAGGTGAAAGTGGCATCATGTGACAGCCCGAGACCGACGCTCCAGAGATTCCCTCCTTTATTCCGTTTCCGTCGTGTGGTTATTTTTGTTTGTTGCTTCATCATGTAGTTTGCATCATGGCATCATGCATGGCATCGTGTCAACTATGTTTTGTCGGTGTTGCTTGTTGCTCCGTGTTGTTGGGTGTTAGTGCTTTGTGAGTGTGACGTCATTTGTTGGCGTGATGAGAGTGGGTGCGTGAGAGCCACCGCCAAACCCTGTTGCACCGCGGACCTAAACCTTCTCCTTCCTCTCTTATTCCTTTTGTGGTTTTGCTAAAGTTTCCGTGTTAACCCCCTTTTAAAAAATTCGTCTTCTTTTAAAAATCCTTTTACTAAATGTGGGGGCAACCCTTGGTTTTTATTTTATTTCTCCTTATATTTTATTTTAAACCGTCTCATTTACTTTTCTCTTTTAAAGGTCTTTTATTTTATTCTTTAAATAAAAGAGGTTTTATTTTATTCTTCAAAAGGGTTTTAATTTTTAATTCTATAAAAGGTTTTAGTTTTTATTCGTTTAAAAAAATGCCAATCTATTTTTAAAGTTGGGTATATTTCTTTAAAAGGAGTAAAAGACATTTTCTTCATTTTGTTAAAAACCTATTTTTTTTTCTTTATGTTTGTTTTTCTGATTTTGTTAGAAAGCAAAAAAACCGAAAGAGGGAGAGGCCCAGCCGGCCAAGGCCCAGCTGGATCCCCCTCCAACCCTAGCCGACGAGCCCGTTACCCCTCGTCCTCCCGCAGCGCCGTCGCCCTCCTCCCCTCGCGCGACCTCCTCCTCGTTCCCCTTTCTTCCTCGTGTGCCAGCCCCATGGCCCCGTGGCCTCGCCGATCCCGTGCTCGCGGTGGCCATGCCCTCACCACCCTCGCCGCGCCGCCGGTGCGCGCCCCCGCCTTCGTGCTCCCCTCGACGACCTCGCCCCTCGTTCCGCCATGGCCGCCCTCGTCCCGTGCCGCCGGCGCCGGCGCCGCGCGCTGCCGACTAGCCTGCCCCGGGCTGTTCCCCGCCGCCTCGCCGCCAGCCCCGCCGTGGCACCGCCCTAGCCCCATTTCGCAGCGCCAGCCCCGAGCGCTGTAGCTCCCCTGCCCCGCAGCGACCTCTCATGCGCCCCGCGTGCTCGCCCTACTGCCGATCCCGGCGACCCGAGGCTCTCCTCGTCCGTCCCCACCTCCGGTTGCGGAGCCCGCCGTGCTCGCCCCATGCCGAGGCGCTGCCACCGTCTTGTGCCGCAGCCGCTACTGCGTTTGCTAATGCTGTTGCCTTGCTTGCTGCTGCCTAATGCTGTTGCCGATGCTGCTTGTTGTAGCTAGCTGCTGGCGTTGCTTTGCTGGCTGCTGCATGGGTTGTTAGCCTGCTTCCTGTGCTTGCTTGCTGCTGCCTCCCGACGCATTGTGTGCTGCCGCTAGGCTAGTTGCTTAGCTGTTTTCTGCCTGCTGTTGCTTGCTGGCCTGAAGTTTGCCGTTGTCGCGTGTTGTTTCTGCCTGATGCTAGCTGTTGCTGTCGATTGCTGTTGCTGCTGCCTTGCTTGCCTAGCTAGTTGCTGCTGCTTGTAGTTTGCTGCTAGGTGGCTAGTGCTTGTTGTTAGGCCACTGTAGATGCTTGCTAGGTGTAGTTGCTGTTGCTTGCTAGCTGCTAGGTAGTTTTTGTTGCTGGCCTTGCTAGTTAGGCTAGGTGCTGCTACCTTGCTAGGTTGCTGTTGCAAGTTGCTGCTGTTAGATGGTGGCATGTTGCCGTTGTGTCGCCGTTGCATGCTGCTGGTGCTGCGTGCGTCGCGTTGCTGTTTGATGTCGCCGGTTATGTCGGCGAAGACCGCGTGCATCATTCCCTCCTTCATGGAACCGAAAAGATCAGCGAGAACCACGTCGTCCTCGACGACCCCCGGAACATGTTCGACAACCGTTGCGAAGACCGTGCACCAACGACAAGAGAACGATTACCATCGACGAGACCCGACGACCACTACTTCCACGACGACCAGGACTTCCACGACGTCCGCTATGAACCGATCCGCTTCGAATCACACGCTTCGAAGGTATACCGATGAGACGTGTCGTGTAACGAACGAATGTCATGTATGAGTTGTATGTATGTTGCACCGTATGTTGCCCGTGGCACGTTGTGTTCCTCTTATGTTGTGCCCCGACAAATGGGAACCCGATATACGAGATCACCCCATCTTTATTTACCGTTCCCGCATGCGTTCCCAGTACGTTGGCACGATATCTCGACGAGTACCGTGGTAGGAACGTTGCCGTGGCATCGTTTCCGACTTGCCGCCATGGTTCCCTCTCGCTCACCGTGGCGACACCTGTTCCTTTCTCTTCTTGCCCGTGATGATTGAAACTTGCATGCATGACGCATTCATGGCATATATTCTCGTGTTCCATGTTCTTGTGCCGTAGCTCGTTCTATGCTCCGCGTGTTAACCGACTAGGACATGTAGGATCATCGCTACACCCTTGCCATGTTAAAAACATTTAATATTGTCGTGTAAATAATCGGGAGTGAATTAAATAATTAATCGTGGAGTTTCGTCGATATGCAACCCGTTGCATATCGAGCTTCACTTAATGTGTAGTGTTTGCGGGAGGTGAATTGCCATGCCATGCCCTGCATTTTAACCTGTTCATGCAACATAGTAGGTTGTGCATCATGTTGTGCATCGTGTGGTGAATATCTGTGTTGATGTTGTTTTCGGTTTGCTCCGTCTCGATAGAGTTCCGCAAGCGTGTCGGAAAGTGAGGACCCGTTCGACTACGTCGGTTCGTCCGCTTCATCAAGTTGTTCTTCTTCCAAGCGGGATCTCAGGCAAGATGACCATTTCCCCAGATACCATTACTATCATTGCCATGCTAGTTTTATCGCTTCTATCGATTATGTCTCGTTGCCTACCACATGTTAAATATCAGCCTCTCAACAATGCCATGATTACCTTCAACCTGTTCGACCTAGCAAACCACTGATTGGCTATGTTACCGCTTTCTTAACCCTGTTGTTAGCGTTGCTAGTTGCAGCTGCAGATGCTTCCATGTGAAAACATGGGTTCTTTGTTATATCACCATATTAATGCTATTTAATTTAATGCACCTATATACTTGGTAAAAGGTGGAAGGCTCGGCCTTTCTAGCCTGGTGTTTTGTTCCACCTTTGCCCCCTTAGTTTCGGCTACCGGTGTTATGTTCCATAAACGAGCGCTCCTAACACGATCGGGGTTGTTATGGGGACCCCCTTGATAATTCGTTTTAGATTAAAGCTGGTCCGGCAAGGCCCAACATTGGTACTACATTTGCCCAACATAATAACTTGCTAATAGTGAAAGCATAGGACGTCATGAACCCGAGGAGTAATTTCACATAATACAGGGGGCAGTGCTGTTGGTGCTGGTCCAAAACTAGAGCCGTTTTCGGGGCCAACCCGGGGCAACTCGAGAGATTTCTATTAGGCCACCGTACGCTGTGCTTATCCGTCGTGTCCTGAGAACGAGATACGCGGCTCCTATCGGGATCGTCGACACGCCGGGCGGCCTTGCTGGATTAGTTTTACCTTTGACGAGATATCTTGTGCATCGGGATTCCAGTGATGCTTTGGGTAATCTCAGAGTTGAGGTTTTCCACTAGGGAATCCGACGAGATCGCGAGCTTCGTGATTGAGGATTTCTATGCGGCTTGTGGTAATTTGTGATGGACTAGTTGGAGCACCCCTGCAGGGTTAAATCTTTTCGGAAAGCCGTGCCCGCGGTTATGTGGCAACGTGGAAGCTTTGTTTAACACTGGTTCTAGATAACTTGAACTTAATTAATTAAAATATGCCAACTGTGTGCGTAACCGTGACTGTCTCTTTCGTGAGTTCCTTCTCCGATCGAGGACACGATGGGGTTATGTCTGACGTTGGTAGGTGTTCAGGATCATTCATTTGATCATCAGTAGTTCACGCCCATTATGCGTAGATCTTCCCCCTCTTATTTCTTGTACTCGTAAGTTGGCCACCATATATATATGCTTAGCCGCTGCTGCAACCTCCCCATTTAACTATACCTCACCTAATGAGCTTTGCTTGTCTTGATACCTTTGAAAATGAGATTGCGGAGTCCCCTATGGCTCACAGATTACTACAACTCCAGTTGCAGGTACAGGTAAAGGTTACTTGACGCGAGCGCGTTGATTGTTCATTTGGAGTTACTTCTTCTTCTTCTTCTTCTTCTTCTTCTTCTTCTTCTTCTTCTTCATCGATCTAGGATGGGTTCCAGGCCGGCAGCCTGGGATAGCAAGGATGGACGTCGTTCTTCTTTTCTCGTTTGTTTTCGTCCGTAGTCGGACTCTGCTCTTACTCTTGATGATTATGTAATGTACTGTTGTGACTCTGATGTAGCTTGTGGCGAGTGTAAGGCAACTCTCTATATATAGCTCTTCTTTTCAGTACATGTACTTGTAACAATATCCATTCTTGTGACACGACGAGATGCGCTTCTATCCCTGACGAGGCCTTCGTGCCAAATTGAGGATAGGGTCGCATCTGGGGCGTGACACATCACTCTAGAATAGTGCCCAGGGTGTCACCATCTTCCAAGCCTCGATGTCCTTGTTCCTCATGGAGGTACTTCTTTTGGTGTCGTCTGGTTGTAGTGTTGTCATCTTTGTCCTTTAGCACAGGTGTTTGCCTGGAAAGGTTACTTCCTTCCGGGCTGCCCACGAGGATTTCAATTTATCCCGTGGTCAGAGGGCATAAGGTACTAGCGACCATTTGCAAGTTTTGAAAAAGTAGACGGGGAGGGTCAAGAAAATAAGAGTGGAAGGGTAGAGTATAACCTTTACTTTCTTTGAAAGTATATAGGTTTTGTAAGCATTTTGGTAGATCTGGAAAGCAGTTTTATCCTAACTAACGTCCGTGCTAACTAAGGGCTTCCTATAGTTAGGAAGGCTCTGATACCAGCTCTGTGGGGACCCCGACTTACGAGTCGGGACCGCCGTGCTTAGTGATCCCAGAGATCAATGTCACCGAACACAGATACCGAATAAAAGAGGCTTACATCCATACATACCGTTTAATACAATAAATGACCACCTCGGTCAAGTCATACATATATAGGGCCTTAAAGGTCAATACTCCAAACTGGACCAATAGCGGAATTATTGGTTGAAAGCGTGAACCCATGCCATCAGCCTTAACCTACATGCATTCTGACTGGGAAGCCTCCTAGCTTGCAAGAACGTCACCGAGTTAATCTTCACCATATCCTGTTCTTTCATACCTGATCAATGAAATAACCAGTGGCAAGCCAATGAGTACTTTGAATGTACTCGCAAACAGCCCATGATATGAACATCAAAAGTGAAGGATAACAATATCATGCATCTTGGGTGTAACTCATCTGGGTGGAATGTTCGTGAATATGCATCAAGTTAAAGAATTACTTTTGAAGAACAGATTACAAATATCAATATATCTGTCGAGGGCTAAGCCATCCAGGCTCACTCTATACGCCAAGTCACCAAACTTGGTCATATCATTACTTTCTTAACAACACCTTTTTCATCATCTCACACACTCACACGCACTTGGTTTATGCGGAAATGGCTAGACGTAGTTTAAGTAGGATTACCCAACTGTCCTTGACCGTGGACACGACTATTCGAATAGTTTACACTCTGCAGAGGTAGTACGCTGGACCCACGAGATGCGTGAAACTTCCGTGTCATCCACGACTCGCGGTATATAACATACCCGAGGTAAGTACCCGATCAATGTCTTTCCCCTGACGATACTAGACAAAGAGGCCCACTCGATTGGTACCCAGCCCACATGTGGTACGTCTTACGAGCACCAACTCTGGACAATAACCACCATGCGGGGACCAACGGTGTGACTGGAACTCATAAAAATGGCATAGTCACCCTACCTGGCACGATCCCATCACGAGAGTGACCACACATCACTGCCGCCACTAGTAATGTGGCTCTTTGCTAGCATCAACGAGAGTAATTAACATAGCCCCATCCCATAAGGGGTAACGTGGTCGTACTGGTAAGGTTGGGACGGTCGACACATCATAAATCTAATCCCATTTCCAAAACCATACTCACACAAATACCGGGTGCATCACTTCACCAAAAGTGACCACCTAACTCATCATCTCCCTCGGGCATTAGTGGCACCCGACGGGGTTTTCATAAACTCTTGCTTTATGTAAACAACATGCTCATGATAATACTACTTCTATCTTTACTTGTCAACATGGTATTAGCATGACCCTCAAGGGGTAGGGTCAATCTCAATGCATGTGCTCCGGGGGAGCCTTCAGTAAAATCATATCAAATGATTACCGGCACTTATGATCATATGCAACGGGAATACTTGGTATTTTAAAATGCAAAGTAATATATGCTCAGTCATGGTCAAAGGGCTGCTTGCCTTTGCTCACATAAGTCCTCGGGGTCTTCGATGTCTTCCGCTCCAACTCCGAGTACTCCGTCTACCCGTAAACTATCGACGGAAACAACCATGGTAAGCCACACAGTAGGCAGAAATAAAAATTCCCCAAAATAGAAGTTATATTTTTCTTGGAGCTCTCTAGTCATAAGAAAAATACGTGAATCTTTGCCAAGGGGGCTTGGATCATCAGGGGTGTTGGAATGGAGGAAAGGAGGAATAGGTGATTATTGAAGAAGCCTACAGAAATCATTCTCTTAAAAATGAGTGGAGGCACTCAATAAACAGAGCATGATTTTAGAAATATTTAGGATGTTGATTCACTGGATTTGGAGTTTATATGAATATTCTAGGAATTTTCTAATGTGGAATAAATAGCAATATGAAGCTATTTATTTTATACAACACAACAAGTCTGAATAAAATGTTGACCAAGGTTCTAAAAATAGGGAATGATTATAGAAGGCCCTAGGAATTGGAATCACTCCAATTGGAGTTGAATTGAGTCCTCTAGGATTTTCACAGAGTGGGGTTTAAATCATCCAGAATTGGATTTAAATAAAACACCATAGAAACATTTATTGGAAAAATGTGCAAGGCACATATGTGGATAGAGCTTGAAGTTACGAACCTGTAGAAATTTGAATCAAGCAATTTGGAGTTTGTATGATTTTTCTAAGGATTTTTGAATATCCTGCTAAAAGAATAATCTAAAAAGGGGATCCCAACCAGAGGTTAACCTGCGCCTGGAGCGGCAGATTGGCAGATGGGCCGGCCCAATGGCTCCAGCCGCGAGCAACCGACCACGTTGGACGCGTACTTCTGGGAATGCGCCACCGCGCGAGGGAAACGATCGCCAGACGGGGCGCGACCACTTAATCCAGCTGGGCCGTCTGGAGTGGCTGACTAGGGGGGCCCCGTGTGCAGGGTCGTCCCCTTCCTCTCGCTGGCACGGGGAAACAACGGGGATGGAGGTTGCCGCGCGGGCGCCGCGTCTCGGGCCACCTTCTGCGCAGGGGAGAGCGCCGACAGGCTCAGGAGGCCGCGCCGCCCCATTCCCATACATGGCGCCCGCGGAGGGGCTGCAAAGGGGAGCCGGCGGCGCATCTGCGGGGAGGCCGACGACCTCTCCAGCTTTGGCACCAGCAGTGAAGGGAGGGAACGGGAGGTGCTCGGGAGGAGGCGGAGCCAGATAGGAGGACCCCAGGGGAAGCTAGAGGCGAGGTGAAACCTTCCTCGTTGGCCTGGTTCTTGCGAAGGCCTCCGGTGAGCTTCGGTTATGGCATGGAAGAAGGAGGAGGAGGGCTTGGGGAGTGCCGGGGCTCGAATAGGGAGCCTGGGATGCTCTCAAGTAAGAGGGGGCAAGAGAGACTTGAGAAGAGGGCGATAAGAGAGGAGGAGGAGGGAGGAGAGCTTGGAAGCTCTCGGGTGCACCCGTGGGCACGGGTGCCACACGTCCCAGAGGAACCTTGGAAGGTAGCTAGTGGATGGAGATGCTTTGAATGGTCAAAGGAGGACTCCGAGACACACTTGGACATCTTGGTTCAGCAAGAGATGGACTGGAGGAAAGCAACAAGGTGCGGAGCACCCATATTGTAATCCAGGGTGGTGGTCACCACGGTCACCTGTGCCTACAGGGTCCAAATGACTAGTCAAACATGTTGGGAGGTGGGGCATGCTATCTGGAAGGTGAGTGAGGAGTTTGGCTTCAAGTGGAGTTGATTTGAACGGCTGTTGACTGAGGTAAACAATTCAGCAGGAAACTAGGGGCTGATACAAGTGGTTTTTATAGGCAGGGATGGGAGGTGAAACCATGTCCTAGAGCATGTGGTATGGAAGGACTACACATCTGCAAAATTTCAGCTGAAGCAAAGAAGTGTAGCTAGCACTTAATGTACAAAGCTACCTTTCAGCCATAAATCAACTTGAGGATGTGCTGCTCATTTTCTCCACATGTGCATGTCATCGCATGGTTTTAAATGAAGCATTGGCATACTAGAGATGCTTTGGAAAGAATTGGGAGCCTTGGGTTAAGCAGAAGTACGGGAAGAGAGGTAAAACAGTGCCGCCAAGGGTGAAAATGAGAAGTAGTTACAAAGGGTCCTTCTCCAATAATTGACCAGTGGCCATGGGAAGGTTACTGGAGGTAAAATGTAACTAGAGATAGCTGTGGTAGAAAGTGGAGCTCAAGGGTAAAAGTGGAAGGGGTCAAAGAAGCCAATTTAGTGAGTGCACACAAGGTGTTTGATCTGAGGTTAGGCTACCAGATTGATTCCAATGGCTATGAAACTTAACAGATCAAATAATAGATGAAAATAAGTTTGCATACCAAATTTGGGATTTGCTCGAGAAGTTTTCCAATGTAGACTTGGAAAACCCTTGAAATGGACAGAAATGGCTTTCTGCTTACAACCCTATTTAAATCAATTCCCACAAATCCAACATTTTATGTAGGGGCATTATTTGAGCATTAATGCATGCACAAAAAGTTTGAGGTCAATTGGAGATACTTTGTAATGTAAAGTTTCCCAAAGTCATAAATCAACAGAGAGGGTTTTGAGGGTCATAGGACAAGTTCTTCTATTCTCCTTGATGCACCACTTGGTGTGGATGCATTATTGGAAGTGTGAGAACATGTCCACCAAATTTGAGCACAATTGGAGACACTTCCCAATGTAGAGTTGCTCAAATTTAAATCTAGACATATAGGGTTTTAGAATAATTAGGGGAGTCAAATCAACTTGGATTGAGATGAAACTTGGCAAGATCATCAAGAATATCATAGATGACATGCTGAAATTTTACTAGAATATATTGAGAATATTTCTTGTAAAAATATTTCAAAAGCTTGAAATAGGCAGGTATGGTTTTGGAGGAGTTTGCCCAATGTTTTGAACATGACCATGTGTTGAAACTCATATATATGGAATAAATATATCCACTCAGTTTCCCTAAATATTCTTAAATATTTTGAAGGCAATAAAAATTACTTTCCTTCATATGAGACCATTTCTGGCCTCACAGAAAGGTATTTAAATAAAATAATAAAATAACTTTTAAAATAATAATATTGTGGTTTTTGGAAGACATTTTGATAATAGGTTTTAAATAAAATAATTGGTGCAAAATAATTTCCCTAATTATGAGGAATTGTAGTACAAATCTCATCTCACGGGTTTGAAAGTTTAATTCAAAGAAATGCTTTTGGTGAAAAATATTATTTGGTAAAAATAGAGTTTGGTCCTAAACACATGGCATGATCATTAGGCAGCAGAACATGGGCTAAGGAGGTGAGTTGGAGAATAGCAAGAATTATTGGGGATCAACATAAGCATACCAGCAAGCAGGCAAACAATAGTCAATTCAAGCATCACAAGCATTCACAAAAAATTTAATTGGTCCTAATTTTTGAAATAGGTTAATTAGTGAGGAAGCTAAACACAGGGTGTTACAACATGCAAGATGATCATTTCCCTAGATACCATTACTATCATTGCCATGCTAGTTGTCTTGTTTCTTGCACTATGTCTTGCTGCCTACCACGTGTTAAATAAGCCTCCCAACATTGCCATGAAAACCTCTAACTTTTCCACAACACAGCAAACCACTATTTGGCTATGTTACCGCTTGCCTAACCTTTTGTTAGCATTGCTAGTTGGAGGTGCAGTTGCTTCCATGTGCCAACAGGGGTTTCTTGTTATATCACCATATTATTTCCATTTAGTTTAATGCACCTATATACTTGGTAAAAGGTGGAAGGCTTGGCCTCCTAGCCTTGTGTTTTGTTCCACTTTTTCGCCTTAGTTTCGGCTACCGGTGTTATGTTCCATAAATGAGCGCTCCTAACATGCTTGGGGTTGTTATGGGGACCACATAGATTTTTGTTTTGGGATAAAACTCGTCTGGCAAGGCCCAACATTGGTACTATATTTTCCCAACATAATAATACTCGAAAACATAGTGCGTCATGAACCCGTGGAGTAATTCAACATAATACAGGGGGGCCAGTGCTGCTGGTGCTGGTCCAAAACAGAGCATCGTGTGGGGCCAACCCCGGGCAACTCGGGAGATGTCTATCAGGCCATTGTACGCTTCCCTTATCCACCGTGTCCTGAGAACGAGAGATATGCGGCTCCTTTCGGGATCGTCGACACGCCGGGCGGCCTTTCTAGACTTGTTTTACCTCTCTCAGGCGTCTCGTCCGTAGGATTCCGAGGATACTTTGGGCTATCTAGAGGTTGATGTTTTCCAATAGGAACCCGAGGAGATCACGAGTTTCCCTGATCGAGGTCATTCGAGTGCAGCGTGTGGTACTTTGTGATGGACTAGTTGGAGCACCCCTGGAGGGTTGAATCTTTTGGAAAGCCATGCCCGCGGTTATGTGGCAAAATTGGAAACTTATTTTAACATACGATTCTAGATAACTTGAAGTAAACTTAATTAAAACTTGCCAACTATGTGCGTAACCGTGACTGTCTCTTCTTGTGAGTTTTGTGTCCGGAAGAGGACACGATGGGGTTATGGCTAACGTAAGTAGGTGTTAAGTATCATTCATTTGGTCATTATTAGTTCACATCCATAATGCGTAGAATATCCTCCTTTAATATTGTAGTCGTAAGTTAGCCACCTCATATAAATGCTTTGTCGCTTATTGCCGCCTCACCACTTAACCATACCTCACGCATTAAGCTTTGCTAGTCTTGATATCTTTGGAACTGAGATTGCTGAGTCCCTGTGGCTCACAGATTACTACAACACAAGTTGCAGGTATATGTAAAGAAATACTTTGACGTGAGCGCGATGATTGTTCTATTTGGAGTTTCTTCTTGTTCTTCTTCGATCTAGGATGGTTCCAGGCTGGCAGCCTCGGATAGCAAGGATGGACGTCGTTCTTTTGTCATTTGTTTTCGCCCGTAGCCAGACCCTGCTTTTCTACATGATGACTATATATTGCTGTATAGATGTGATCTTGGCATTTCAGGTTGATGATTATGTCTATCTTTGGGTATCTCCCATGAAGGGTACTCAGTGATTTGGCATCAAAGGGAAGCTTGCACCATGTTTTGTGGGTCCTTTCAAGATTGTTGGCAAGAGAGGTGACCATGCTTATCAACTAGAGCTTCCTCCCAATATCTCCAATGTGCATGCTTTCTTTCATGTATCTCAGCTCCAAAAGTGTTTCAAGACTCCTGAGTGCACCATTGACTTCCAAGACATTGATCTCTAGCCAGACCTTTCTTATCATGAGCATCCAGTTGCAAATCTTTAAGAGACCGAGCACAAGATGCACAACAAGTCTATCAACTTCCTCAAAGTTAAGTGGTCACACCATTTCGATAAAGAAGACACTTGGGAACGTGAGAACCTTCTCCATTCCGAATATCCTGAATTCTTTCAATCCTAGATCTCGAGGCGAGATCCTCTTGTAGAGTGGGAAAGTTGTAATGGCCCAAGTGCACTTTCCAAACCTTGTAATATTTTCCCATGTGTGAACCTTCCATGTCATGTCACGTTGTGGTTGCAAATAATAAAAGTTGCTTCATGACTTGATTGCATCATAACATGATATCATCATGTCATGCATCATTTTATTTTCTCCTTAGTGTTGTGATAGTTGAATTGAAGTATGTTGGTGTGACGGGGTGCTTTGCATCCAAGTGGTGCTTGTGGTGTGAAAAACCCTCCCTTCAAATGCTTTAGTATCCCACACCCCTCTTTATTTCAAAGTATTGTGATTTGGTGAAATATTGTTTTGGCCAACACCTTCTTAAAAGTGTTGCAAAATATGTAATAGTTCAGTTGGTAATTTAGTAATAAGTATATGGTGTGTTCTATTTTTCCTGCTATTTATAGACCTGCAAAACAGTTTCAAATGGCGATAAAAGGGCATTTATTTCCTGTCTCTAAAAATATCCAAACTACTTTTATTAAATAAGTCATATTTTTGTGAGTTCAAAAACTTATTTGTGTCATTCAAAACCTTCCTCTAACTTTGTGAGTGGTTTTGATTTTCTATGTTTTAAAATAAAAGGAAAGAGGTTTCACGGAGAGAGAGGCCTACTTGGGCCTTTGCCTCCCCCGCACGTCGAGCCAACACGGAGCAGCATCGCAGCATCTCAGCACGCAGCGGCAGCCCAACTCCTATGCGCGGCCCAACCAACCCCTCCTCGCTGAGGTCGTCTTCCCTGTGTACGACGCTCATCCGAGAGGTCCACTTCGATGCTCCGGTTGATTTGACGGTTGTTCGGCACACTCTGCGCCTACAAATCATGTCCAAGGTGCCCTAGGGTGTACCCTCCACCCATTCGTCCCCTTACCTCCCCTCTCGGCTGTCGGTATGCCTCTTCCTCGCCATGTCGATGTCGTGCTCACCATGCTCCGGCTGAGCTCGCGCTCGAGCTCGGGGTGACCTCCACGTCGCGCCTTGGGTCCTTTGGTGCTGCAGGAAGGGCGTGCCCGTAGCACCTCTTCTTCTTCGTTGTCAAAGGCGATGCCAAGGCACCAAATCTAAGAAGCCCTCGACCCCTTCTTCTTCATCTCCTCGGGCTGCACCATCTTAGGTTCTCCTCGACCGTCGCGACATCTCCATGCACCCTATGGCTACACCGACTTGTCCAATGGAAGCTAGGTGAGCTGTGACTCCTCCTTCTCCTCTGCTTCTCGAAGATTTCATCCCGTGTGCCCTGTAGTGTCCATGTATTGCCCGTGCTCTCGGTGTTGTGGAGGAAGTGCAGTATTTTTCGTGTGTGTTCTTGTTGATGTACGGACAAGACCCCGTCCCTCCTTTCCGGCGCCCCTAGCTATTGTTCCCATGCTCATATGCACATCGGTGCCGCTCCCTACTTCGCCTAGCTTCGTGTCCCTGCCATTCTTCGCGTGCATCGCCAAGCCATGCCACGTCCGAGTCGAATGCGAGCCTATGCTCGAGCACACACACTCATGTGCACCTGCATGAGCAGCCTCGCCACAAAGACCCAATCCCCGCAGCATCCCACAACCCCGTCATAGATCGCTATCTCCTGGGTGAGCGACGGCGACGTCGCCGTCGTTCCTGCGCGGAAGTGCAAAGCCAGCTTTGTTAGGGGGGATAGCTTAGAAGGAGCAGAGCCCCCTTGTTTGAAACGCCCCACCTAACCCGGTGGATTGGGCCCCTCGCTTCGGCTGAGGTGACATGGGTTTGACTCCACCCGGGCCCACCATTAGCCCCCCCTTTTCCCACATATTGTGAGCTCACAGTTGCCCCCCTTTGTCATCCACCCAGGGCCATAGTGCCATTGGCCAGTGAGCCCATGTGCTTTACTTTATTTTATTTATTTTGTTGATTGAGTTGTGAATGTTTCTGTTTTGGTAATATTCCATTTAGCACCATTCCAAATCTAGCAAGTCCATTTTGGGCATATGCCAATTCTGGTATATACTAGGTTATACCTAGTTAAATTCATTTTCGTTTGCAGTTTGTGGTAGAATTTTCTACTGTAATATATGCTTATGATACAGGAATTTGGGGTAGAAAAACCAAGGAATCCAATGGCGGACCTAGTTTTGTATTTTGAGCAAGTTGATGTGCATGCTATTTTACACCAAGATGCCTGTTTTGGGTATGTTGAATATGACTAAGTGCGAAAACTTTTTGAAGTAGCTTTGTTGCCATGATTATTGCCAAGCATCTACAAGTTCTTTGTGCTGGTACTTTGGTGGGTTTTAGAGAGTATGTTTCCCTCTATTAAATGGGGCCATTAGTTTGCAAAATAGGTTTTGCATCTTGGCTATTCGTCCTTCCAAACATGGCATGTTGATGTAAACTACTGTGAATTCACCTTGTAAAATTTGGCTAAGTGCGAGACCTCCTTATATCATCATGCCATGTTGATTGGATGCTATCATTGATTATGTGCAGTATTAGGTTATGGTTAGTGGGAGTGAATTGTAGTATTTGTTGCTCTGTATCACCCTCTTCAGTTTCATGCCCTGAAAGTTACTATAGCATAGAGTTTTATTGCTGTCAACATGCCATCATGATAAACCTGCTTGTGCAAAACTTATATTTTCACTAAGTCCTAATCTGTTAATTTTTTGCCAATTTGTTAGCTTGACTGTCATTGATACATGACCCTATACATGTTGCCGTTAGTTAGGGATTTTTGTACTCTTTGCTAGCTTTATATCCATGTTTTGGTTGATCTTGATAGGTGGTTGTAGTTGTTAGTTTTAATATGAGCAAAGTGGTATGTTGCTGTTTTTGGACATATTGCTTGTTGGATTATTTTGTGCTTTGCGGTAGTTGTACCCATTTATTTTGCATGAACTATAGGTCTATTTCACCTAGAATTTCTTGATCAATACATTGGCATACTTGGTATGCCAAGGAATTTCCCCTAGCCTGTGTCAAATTGTGTGTTATCAGGGTTGCATTCCGTACCTTGTAGCGAGAGTTCCGAGAGATCCGTAACTCAGTTTGCGACGTTCTTTATATGTATTTGTATCATTTTCTCGTGATGCTTTAATTTTTTCCTTTTCATGCATGTCCAGATAATTAATCTCGAGGTTCTGTCCAGAACGGTAATGACTAAATAATTACATGAGAAAGATGACTAGTGTAGCATTGCCATGCTTCATTCACATCATATTCATGCACCATATGTTTGAGCATCATGCCATGGATGTGTGTTCATTGGATGTTGTATTTTATTATGAGTAGTGCCGAGTGTCAGTACGAGTATGAGGATACCGTTGAGAACTTTCCTGAAGAGAAAGAGTTTTATCCCTCATAAGAAGTTTGATCGTTGACCTTGATATCATTTCTAATTTTGTTATGTTAGTTTTCTCGTTTCTATTGCTAATTATCGCCGCCTACCAACTTAATATCTAGCCTCCACAAACAGCATGAAAACCCTCTAACCCCTCCATGTCCAAGCGAAACATTGATTGGCTAAGTTAGCGCTTGCTGAACCCTTCTTATAGCGTTGCTAGTTGGAGGTGCGGGTTGATCCATGTGTTGACATGGATATTTGGATTATCATCTTATTTATGTTATTTAATTGAATGCATCTATATACTTGGTAAAAGGTAGAAGGCTTGGCCTTTTGCTTGGTGTTTTGTTTCGCTTTTTCTACCCTAGTTTCGGTTACCACTGCTTTGTTCCAATTGAGCGCTCCTAACATGCTTGGGGTTGTTATGGGGCCCCCCTAATAATTTTTTTGAGTTAAGACTCTTCTAGCAAGGACCAAAATTGGTTTTACATTTGCCAATTTGTTTTAATAAAAGTGCACAGGGAATAGCTAACTCGTGGATCTTAATCAACAACCGTGCAAGTGCTCCTCATGAGTGTTGGTCCAAACGGGGCAATGTACAACGCCCCATGGTCACCCGGGGTTTTAGCCAACCCTACATCTTGCCTATCTGGTAGAGCTATGAGAAAGAGATACATGCGGCTCCTATTGGGATCTGGCCTGCCGGGCGGTCTTGCTGGAATTGTTTTACTCTTAACGAATGTCTTGTGGACTGGGATATTGGTGATATATCGGGCTATCTTGAGGTTTAGGTTTTCTCTCGAGGGCAGCTTGTGATAGTTTGTGATGGACTAGTTAGAGAACCCCTGCAGGGTTAATATCTTCCGGAAAGCCGTGTCCGCAGTTATGTGGCAACTTGGAAACTAGTTCAACTCCCGGCTATAGAAAAATTGAAGTAACCTCAATTAAAATATGCCAACTTTGTGCGTAACCGTGACTGTCTATGCTCGTGGGTTTATACCCCGGCGGTGGGGTTATGTCTCACGTAAGTATGTGTTCAGCATCACTTCTTGATCATTACTAGCTCATATCCGTTTATGTGTAGACAATCAATTTTAATTATGTTCTCGTAAGATAGCCACCATATGCTTAGTGCTGCTGCAACCTCACCACTTAACCATGTCTGACCCAAATAACTTAAATAGTCCTGATATCTTGGTCACGAGATTGCTGAGTCCTTGTGGCTCATAGATTACTACAACACCATATGTTCAGGTATCGTAGATTCTAATGTGGCCAATGCTTCACAATTCCAGTGGGAGTATGATGAGGAGAGTAGGTGCGTGTATGTGATGTACCCAGATGAGTAGAGGGCCTTGGTCATCTCGTGGGATAACGAGAAAGTTTCATTGCATTTTATCGTTTGATTTCATCCGTAGTGGGACCCTGTCTTCTCGATGTTTGAAATAAATGTTGTAGGACTTGTAATTTAGCATGTGGCGAGTGTAAGCCAATCCATATACTCGTCTCTTCTTTAAATGTATTGCAATGACTTCTATACTTGCGAAACGTCGAGATGCGCATCTATCCATATTAAGGCCTCGTCCCGAAATACGGATAGTGTCGCATCTTGGACGTTACAACTCCTCACTTGTGTGACTATTTTGGTCTGCGGCCAACTCTTAGTAGCTTCAATCTTGGCTTTATTAACTTCAATTCCCTGTGGAGTAACAACATGCAGTGCCCCAAGTGTAAACCTTCCCTATTTGGAACCTAATGCAAGTGGGTCCACCTTGTCAGAGATATGATGATTTCATTTCTGCCATGAGTTCTTGTGATGTCCCTTGTATTTTTTCCTTCCTTCCCATGCATGCATGCATAGCATATCATTGTTTGCCTTGTCTTGTGTTGTGTTATATGATCTTAGCATTTATTGTGGTGTGGTGATCTTCTGGTTAGCTACTTTGTGATGTTGTGTATGTGTTGGGGTGCTCTATGATTTCATGTGTGTGTGACTAGTTCTAAATGAAGTGGGCTTGTCATATTTGCAAACCTCTCTCTCTCTTTTATATCTCAAGCCAATACTCACTTGTCCCAACCTTGATTGAAAAATGCCCATGATTTAGTATATTTTGTGGTGGATGTCAAGATGTGTTTTTGCTGTTTTGTAACTTAGTTTTAAGGGTGCAACTATTCACAAAACAGACCCAACAAATTCTGTTTTGTAAATATTTAATTGCTCCAGATATTTATTTTCTATTTTATTCAATTAGGTCATAATTTCTTATGACGAGGGGCATTTTTGTTTTGTTTTTAACCCCAACAGATTTGTGTGTGATTTACATCCTTTTCCCTGTTTGTTTTAATTAGAAAAACCCCTCAGGTTTTTTCTCCTCTCCTATCTGGTGCCAACTAGTGGGCCTCCTCCCACTAGCAGGCCCAGCTCCCCTCTCTCGCGCGTGGCTTCCCTATAGACGGCGTCCCTGTCGTCTCCTCCCTCCTTCAGTGCTCCTCTCCCTCTGGTTCAGGCAACGGCGACCTGACGGCGTCACGGACGTCGAGGCACGTTCCTTGCCCCTCTCCTCCATAAAAGGGACCCCCCTTGGCGTCCGTGCAGTTAGGTTTGCCTCTCTCGCGCCGCCACCTCCTTTCCCCTCTCCACCTCGCTCTCTGAAGATCCGCGTCAGGTAAGGTAGAGCCCCTCCACCATGGCAGTAGGTTGAGTTGCTCCTCGCCGCCGCGTCCGGGTCCCTTCTTCCCCTCCAACGTCTCGGCGAGCACGCGGGGTCATCCACGATTCCATCCCCGTGGCTAAGACGACGTGAGCGCCCCTGCTTCTCGTTCTCCACGGCGGTGATATCCCTCCACGACGAGCAGACCCGAGCGGCGACCACCACTGCCTCCCCTGCTTCCTGTCCGCCGCGGCCGAGTTCTTCTTCCCTTGGGTGAGCAGATCCATTTCCTACCCCCTTCCTTGCAGTAGATCTTCGATAGGAGTAGCAGATCGTTGGCGAGCCGCTTCCCTGTCGCCGGCGCCGCCGCGCACCGTAGCTAGGCTGGTGTGATACGTCTCAGGCGGAATTAGCACAAGGTATTTACTCGTGGGTGCGTAGGGGTCCTCCCTTCCACGAGCCGTTGCTCGATTTGGGCTATGTCACCGGTGGGACAGCTCCCCTGTTTCGGCCACCGCGGCTCCCCTGTGTATTTTCGAGGGCAGGTTCAGTAGGATTAGTGCCCCTTCTGTGTTCAGTCATCGTTCCATAGCGTAGTGGTAGTAGTACTGGTGCCTGTTGCCTGTTGCCTGTAGGAGGGCGTGGGTTCGATCCCTCCCCTCGGCAACCCCTTTTTTCTCGTTTATTTTCTTCGACACAGTAGCAGGCAGGTTAAGCATACCCGGAGAGAACCCCCTCTCTGGTCAGATCAGAAGCAGTAGCAGAGTGGTAGCTGCCTTGTGCCTGTGTGTGCTCGAGCAGCAGGTCTGGGGTCGACCCCCAGTACCTCCCTTTTATTTTTTCCCTTGTCCTGTACATTTCCTTTCCCTTTGCTGTTCACCACCTTGCAGCCTTGTTCTTTGTAGCTAGGTACTTATTTTTCTTGTGCACTTAGATGTTTGTGCTACCTCCTCTCTTAATCTGCATGTGTGTATGTTTGGGTGCTTGTGAGAGGTGCATGTGTGTGTGTGTGTGCATACACATGAGGTTAGTCACACATGGGTGTGTGTGTATGGTGATGCTTCCTAGTAGATGATCTTATGTAGGTGGCTTGTGTTTATGCTTGTGTGACTAGTAAGAGGTGGCAGTAGGTGATGTGCATGTGTGTGTGTGTGTTGCACACACATGAGGTGTTGCTAGTGTAGGTATGCATGTGTGTGTGATTGCCATATGCATGTGTTAGCATTCTTTGTGTCGCTAGCATGTGTAGGTGTTGTGGGTTTCTACTAGATGACATGCATATGAGTTGATGATATGCATGTGGCGAAAACAGCCCCACTTTGCAACACTTGTGCTCCTCCTCATGTGCATATGAAAGAGGGCATGAGGTGTGTGTAAGACAAATGTGGTAGCAGTAGTGATTGTGGTGTTGTTGTCCATGACACAAGACATGGGGTCCAAACCATCATGTCTATATTGTATTTGTGCACATGAGCATAGCTATGAGATATTTGATCTAATGAAAGTGCATAAAATGTTGCACTATTCACTTTGTAGGATTCTATGTAGTATTTCCTTCCTAGTTTGAGCTCACTTGTTCCAAGCAAGTGCATTTGTTTTATATATGATTTTGGGGTAGAAAGATCCAAGGATTCCATTGGTGAAATCATTTTTGCCTTTGGAACATTTTCTGGAAAAGTCATATTTACATTTTCTTCTAAGTTTAGAGCTTGGTCCCATGGCTTGTGAAGTGCTCTTGTATTAGTTTCATGGTTGAGGTAGTAGAGGGAAACCCCCTCTACCACATGTTGGTTTCAATTCATGATTTGAAATCAATGTGTGCAAGT
Source organism: Hordeum vulgare subsp. vulgare (assembly GCF_904849725.1). Taxonomy (NCBI): domain Eukaryota; kingdom Viridiplantae; phylum Streptophyta; class Magnoliopsida; order Poales; family Poaceae; genus Hordeum; species Hordeum vulgare. Next base: position 279,274,138 of record NC_058519.1, on the reverse strand, counting down.
TGTGCCCATCCAAATTAGGCTTGGGGCTGAAATTCCAGATTAGTGAAAAACCTGAGATTTTCACTAAGTCTGAGAATCTGGTTATATTTTTTGTTCCTCTGCTGATGAGGTTGTGCTGGTCATTGAGTTAGGATCTAGCCTTAGTTCAGTGCTAGGAATTTGGACTTGATATGTTTGTGAAGCTCCCTGTCAAAGTTCATGTCATTTGAAGTCCTGTAGGTTGTGTTTTGGCTGCTGTCAAAAAGCTTCAGAGCAAAGACAGAAAGTCAGGTGTAGTAATTTTCACAAAGTCCCTGAGATCTGATGGTTTTGGGAAAGTTCGCAGCCTTGTGTCTTCCTGTGTTTAATTCCTTTTGGTGGGATTCTTGCTTGTGCTTGTAGTATTATTTGTTGGCTACAACCACATATATTATTTGTCACATTTGGAGGGCTATAGCTATGTTGCATGTAGCTCACAAAGTGCTAAGATGCAGTTTATGGCAGATTATGTATTTTTGCCATTTTGATGATCATGAGGGCTTAATTGATGTTGTGGTGTTCTTCCTTGGCCCAATCTATTCATGTTGGGTTGTTATATGTCTTGGCAACCTGGGAAGACGAGATTTGTGCCATTTGAGTGTGTGGTGAAGATTTTGACACGTAGGGCTTCATATCTTGTTTCGTTGATTCCCGATGATCCGTAGCTCCGCTTTTATTGTTCTTTATATGGTATTGCATCGTTTTCACGAGACGCATCTGATCATGTTATTCTCATGCATGTCAAAATAGCTTGGGGTACAGTTCTGTCCAGAAACTTGTATTAGCTTCTTTTGCTTGTGCTAGTGATAGAAATAGTGATGCATGCTCATTGTTCATCTCATGCATCATGTGCTTGTTGCATCTTGAGGTGCTGTTGTTCATTGGATGTTATTATTATGTTGGGTAGCACCGGGATCGGAGAACGAGTACGTGGATTCGGGAGAGTACGTGCAGGACGAACAAGAACCATTCCAAGCTGAGGATATCACAGGCAAGATGATATGACCTTGATTCCATCTCTAGACTTGTTATGCTAGATTATGTTTCCATGTCAAATTGCTCGCTGCCTATCACTGAAATATTGCCTCCTGAAATGCCATGAAACCAAACACTATCCCTTCCTAGCAAAACTTGAATTGCTAAGTAGGCTTTGCTCAGCTACTAATGTTAGCGTTGCTAGATGCAGGTGCTTTGTCTCATGTGATAACATGGGCTTGATATCATTATCTTTAATTCTGTTATTAAATTAATGCACCTATATACTTGGTAAATGACGGAAGGCCTAGCCTTTTGCCGGGTGCTTTGGTCCGTTATTGCCGCCTTAGTTACCGGTTACCGGTGTTTGATTCAATAATGATCGCTCCTAACACGTTCGGGGTTGTTATGGGGACCCCCTCGATAAATCGCGTAGTGCTAAGGCTTGTCCGGCAGGACCCAACATTGGTGTTAATTTGCAAATCACTTAATAATTAACTGCATAGGGAATAGCTACCCCGAGGAATTTAATCAACAACCCGGGCCAGTGCTCCTCATGAGTGTTGGTCCAACATGGACAGACTGCGGGGGCCACCACAGGGAAACTTGAGGTTTGGCTCCTGTAGGCTTTTCCATCCGCCGTGTCCTGAGACTGAGATACGCGGCTCTTATCGGGGTCGTCGACACGACGGGAGGTCCTGCTAGTCTTGCCTTACCTTAGCAGTATATCTTGCGTATAGGAATCCCAGTGAAGCTTTGGTTTTCCCAGAGTTGAGGTTGTCCTCTAAGGAATCCGACGAGATCAAGAGATTCGTGAAAGAGGATTACTTTGCGGCCTGTGTATGTTTGTGATGGACTAGTTGGAGCACCCCTGCAGGGTTTAATCTTTCGGAAAGCCGTGCCCGCGGTTATGTGGCAACTTGGAATATTTTGTTAACATCCGGTATTAGATAACTTAAACTTAAGCTAATAAAATTGCCAACTGTGTGCGTTACCGTGACTGTCCCCTCGAAGATCTCTCTTCCATCGGGAACACGGTGGGGTTATGAATGACGTAGGTAGGTGTTCAGGATCACATAGTGATCAAGTATTCACGACCGCTAGTATAGTCCACTCTCATTCATGTTCTATGTAAGTTAGCCACTAAATCAATCTTAGGATGCTGCAACCTTAAACACAACACCTTATCCTACCTAATAACTTGACTAGTTCTGGCACCAAGGTCTTAGATTGCTGAGTCCCCGTGGCTCACGGATTCCTCCAAAATCCCAACAGGTTCAGGTACCCCAGAGACAGATGATCCCGACGGCACTCAGCTGGCGTGGCAGTATGACGAGGAGACAGACCGCCTTTACATGAACTATCCACAAGATTGAGGCATGGTCGTGATCGTGGGCCTGCAGGCAGGGTAACATAGCATTTCTATGTTTTGTAGTCCGTAGCGGAACTACCTTGGTTGTATGTGTGTTGTACTCTGAGATATTTATGAGAAGGCAATTGAATCCCTGATTGTCTATCTTTATTATTATGTATGTGTTGTGTTACCCGTTTGCAAGACGCTTAGATGCACTCCTTTCCAATTCGGGGCCTCGATCCGTAGATCGGAAAGGACCGCATCTTGGTCGTTACAAGTTGGTATCGGAGCCTTACGACCATAGGAGCCTTTGTGTGATCGTACTTGGCCGAGTCGAGTCTAGAAAATGTTTTGAGTCTTAGTTATATCGGAGGGTAGGATTCTTTTTTCTCCTCTTCTATGCTACGGTGAGGTTTCCGTCTTAGGAAATCTTTAACTCTACTCCTTTTCTCGCTCAAATTTTTTTAGGATCACGCGGGTATTTGTGAAATCTATATGATTTCGATGTGACGGAATCCTCTCCTGGTGCCTCCTATCTGCTCTAAGTATCAGGGGAGTTGAGCTCCAGGGGATTCCCGCGCACATCGCCATCATTCAGATTTCTGAGTATCTAAGAACGGAGGGCGTTCGTTATTGCTTCAATACTGGTAGTGGTGAGATAACCCCGATGTCCCCAGTACTAGTGCAGATTGTTCGGGGGTACTACCACACTTGGTATCATTGTGATCACGAGGATCTGTTGTAGATGAAGGTCCAAGATGCTGGTTGTGTGTTGAAGGATGTGATACAGGTGACGGGTTAGTTGAGGAGTTGTGTGAAATACTCCTTGTATCCGTGTACCAGATTGCATGACCAGTTATTTCGGGAATTCATAGGTGGGAATTCAAGTAGTATCTTATAGGACTATCTTCCTACAGATGCTTGATTGAGGTTTGGGGAAATCTCGATCGTATGTTTGTTCCGAGCAATTCTAGCTCACACTTGTTTGCAGTGGTCCTTATCAGAATTTTGTCGTCTGTTACTTTCAGGATGCACTCTTGCTATGTTGTTCGAGTGCAATGCTAAATTCTGTTCAGATATTCTTGTCTTTTGATTCAGCAATATCTTCAATTTATTCTAAGGACTAATATGCTGTCCATCTTCAGGATAGCTCCACCAACTCGTCAGAACCCAGGGCGTGAGGATGTGCCGCCGCCACCTCCTCCTCCGGAGAACCCGCCGCCGCCACCTCCTCCGGCTGAGGCATGGCAAGCGGTCATGGCTGCTACTAATTCAAACACTCAGATGCTGTTGCAGTTGATCCAGGAGAGAGCCAATCAACAGCAGGGCAATTTCCAGCAGGGTGGCAATCACTTCGCCAATCTGAGTCAGTTCCTGCCGAATCAACCAAAGGCGTTCTCTTCTTGCGACCAGCCATTTGATGCGGAAGATTGGATCCGTGATATGAACAAACATTTCGAGTGTAGCAATGTGCGTTCGGAGGACTATGTCAAGTTTGCAACATTTCAGTTGAAGGGACAAGCTTCTATATGGTGGCAGCAGCTCAAGGACTCCAGAGGCGCCAGGGTGATGTCTTCGGACGAGTTTTGTCGTAACTTCAGGTCCCACTACATCCCTTCCAATTTTGTAGAGGAGATGTGTGAGAAGTTTAGGCGTTTGAAGCAGGGCGGCAATTCCGTGTACAAGTACAATGTCGAGTTCCACGAGCTGGCCCGTTACGCGCTGCAGGATATCTCGTATCAGAAGAGATAGATCTACTAGTTCAGGGGTGGCTTGAAGGAAGACTTGCAGTTGGCTCTTGCGTTGCACGATCTTGAGGAGTTTGACAAGTTCTACAACCTTGCTCTCAGAGCAGAGGCAACCTTGCTCAGGGTGGAAATTTCCAAGAAGCGCTTCAGAGATTCCAGCTCTTCCTCGACTCACGTGGTTCAGAAGCAATAGAGGTTTTTGGTTTCTCCTCCTCCTCCTCGGCACTCACAGCAGCTGAAGCACTCAGGTGGTCATGGTTCTTCCCACCCACCCAACCCTGGCTTCCAGCAGAGATACCAGCATCAGAAGCAAGGGCCTCCTCAGATTCAGTACCGGCAGCCAGCAGATGTCACTTGTCACAAGTGCGGGCAGAAGGGTCACTATTCCAACAAATGTACTTCTCAGCTCCGTCTGCCGCCTCCTCCTCCAGGCAAACCTCCAAGCAACGGTCTTGTCAAATTCAACCCAAGATCAGCTCGAGTCAACATGGTGAACGCAGCTGAAGCAGACAACTCCTCTAATGTGATCATGGGTAACATCCTCGTCAAAGATATTCCTGCTAAAGTGTTATTTGATTCTGGTGCTTCGCATTGCTTCGTGTCATATCCATTTGCATCCGAGCATAACTTGCGTCAGGAGCAGTTTCCTAAGACATTGGTAGTCGTTTCTCCTGCAAAGCATTTGAGTTCTAGTTTGTTCGTTCCGGAGGTTTGTGTTAAGATGGATGCTTATGCTTTTCTGGCGTCTCCTATTGTCTTGGGCAATTCCGACATCGACTTGATTCTTGGTATGGACTGGTTGGCCATGAACAAGGCGTCAACTGATTGTGAAGCTAAAGAAGTGAAGCTTACCCACTCTTCGGAGGATGTGATTATATTCGCGGCGCGCGATGATACAATCCGTCTATTCTCCTTGAATGAAAAGGGTGAGATCAATCCTATTGAGCAAGTCCTAGTGTTCTGCAAATATCATGATGTGTTTCCTGAAGAGCTGCCAGGCATGCCTCCGCACCGTGAAGTTGAGTTTGTCATTGAGCTTGAGCCAGGCACAGAGCCAGTGTGCAAACGGCCGTACAAGCTGGGTCCAGAAGAATTGAAGGAACTTAAGAGGCAACTGGATGAGTAGGAGCGTTTGGGTTTGATCAGACCGAGCTCGTCTCCGTGGGGCTGTGGTGTTCTGTTTGTCAAGAAGAAGGATGGCTCGGACCAGCTGTGTGTCGATTACCGTCCATTGAACAAGAAGACAATCAAGAACAAATATCCACTTCCGAACATAACTGAGTTGTTCGAATAGTTGAAAGGTGCTAAAGTATTCTCCAAGCTTGATCTCAGAATGGGCTATCATCAAATTCGCATCCGCGAGGAAGACATTCCGAACACGGCCTTCAGGACTAGTTTTGGCTCGTATGAGTATACGGTCATGTCTTTTGGTCTGGCAAATGGTCCTTCGACATTTTGTCGATTGATGAACTATATTTTCTCCCCATACAAGAATGAATTTGTCTTTCTCTATCTCGACGACATTCTGGTCTTTTCTGAGACTGAGGAAGATCATGAAGTACATCTCAGATTGGTGCTTGATAAGCTGAGAGAGTACAAGCTGTATGCCAAGTTTTCCAAGTGTGAGTTCTGGCTGAAAGAAGTGGTTTATCTTGGGCATATTATCTCTACCGAGGGCATTAAGGTTGATCCGTCCAAGGTTCAAGCCATTGGTGAATGGGAGCCTCCGCAGAATGTGAAGCAGCTTCGAAGCTTTCCCGGGCTTGCTGGATATTGCAGAAGATTTGTTGAGAACTTCTCCAAGATCGCCAAGCCGCTCTCTAGTCTTCTTCAGAAGGGTGTTAAGTATGTTTGGTCTCCAGAGTGTCAACTGGCCTTCGATACACTCAAAGAGAAACTTATCTCCACTCCGGTTTTGGCCCCTCCGGATGATTCCAAGCCGTACCGGGTCTTTTGGGACGCTTCTCTCTAGGGTCTTGGTGCAGTCTTGATGCAAGATAAGAAGGTGGTTGCTTATACCTCCAGGCAGTTGAAGCCTGCGGAGAAGAACTATCCTGTGCACGATCTCGAGCTAGCAGCTGTTGTACACGCCTTGATGATTGGAGACATCTCTTGTTGGAACGTAAGGTTGAAGTTTTTACCGATCACAAGGGTCTCAAGTACATCTTCACCCAGCCTAACTTGAATCTTCGGCAAACACGTTGGGTGGAAATGCTCTAGGATTTTAATCGAGTGTTGAGTACACGCCAGGCAAGGTAAATGTTGTGGCGGATGCATTGAGCAGGAAGGCATATTGCAACAGTCTGATTCTGCAACCTCTCCAGTCGGGTCTTTGTGAGTCTTTCAGGAAGCTCAACCTTCAGCTAGTACCTCAGGGATTTCTTGCGAACCTTCAGATCTCTCCTACCTTGGAAGATCAGGTCAGAGCAGCTCAGCTTCTTGACGCTATGGTGAAGAAGGTCAAGATTGGCGTGGGAAAGAGTCTCCCCAAGTATAAGTGCTTCACTGTTGATGCCAGGGACACGTTGTTTTTCAAGGATCGCCTTGTCGTCCCGAAAAGTGATCTCAGGAAGGTAATCATGGAAGAAGCTCATAACTCTCTGCTCTCTATTCATCCTGGAAGCTCCAAAATGTACCATGACTTGAGGCAGACATTCTGGTGGACTCGTATGAAACGTGAAATTGCTCAGTTCGTAAACGAGTGTGATGTATGTCGAAGAGTGAAAGCAGAAAATCAACGCCCAGCAGGCCTCTTGCAGCCTTTGCCGATTCCTGAGTGGAAGTTTGATCCCATTGAGATGGATTTCGTCACCGGGTTTCCGAAGTCCAAGAAGGGCAATGATGCTATCTTCGTCGTCATCGACAAGTTGAGTAAAGTGGCTCATTTTCTTCCAGTCAAGGAGTCCATTTCAGCAGCTCAGCTGGCAGAGTTGTACACCTCCAGCATTGTCTCTTTGCACGGCGTGCCTATGACGATCTCTTCAGATCGCGGAAGTATCTTCACTTCCAAGTTCTGGGACTCCTTTCAATCTGCTATGGGTACGAAGATCCCCTTCAGCACAACGTTCCATCCTCAGACTAATGGTCAAGTGGAGAGAGTGAATCAAGTTCTTGAGGATATGCTGAGAGCCTGTGTTATCTCTTTTGGCATGAAGTGGGAAGATTGTCTGCCTTTCGCGGAGTTCTCGTATAACAACAGTTATCAGGCTAGTTCTGGCAAGGCTCCGTTTGAAATTCTCTATGGTAGGAAGTGCCGTACACCACTCAACTGGTCCGAGACTGGCGAGCGTCAGATCCTTGGGAATGATATGATAGAAGAAGCTGAGGAGATGTGTCGGATCATTCGCGACAACCTCCGAGCAGCTCAGTCCCGTCAGAAGAGCTATTATGATAGCAAGCACCGTGACATGTCTTATGAGCTTGATGACTTTGTCTATCTCAAGGTGTCGCCTATGAAGGGTATGCAGCGCTTTGGCGTCAAAGGCAAGCTTGCGCCTCGTTTCGTTGGTCCGTTCAGAGTGGTTGGCAAGAGAGGCGACCTTGCGTACCAGCTCGAGCTCCTGTCAACCTTTGCAACTGTCCATGATGTGTTCCATGTTTCTCAGCTTCGGAGGTGTTTCAAGACCCCCGAGCGCATTGTGCATCTTCAAGACATCGACCTTCAGCCTGACCTTTCTTATTGTGAGCATCCAGTTGCGGTTCTCGAGGCGACTGAGCGCAAGACCCGTAACAAGACTGTCAAATTTCTCAAAGTGCAGTGGTCTCACCATTCCGATAAAGAGGCTACGTGGGAACACGAGGATCACGTCCGTTCCGAATTTCCTGATTTCTTTCAGTCTTAGATCTCGAGGGCGAGATCTTCTTTGTAGTGTGGGAGAGTTTGTAGTGCCCCAAGTGTAAACCTTCCCTATTTGGAACCTAATGCAAGTGGGTCCACCTTGTCAGAGATATGATGATATCATTTCTGCCATGAGTTCTTGTGATGTCCCTTGTATTTTTTCCTTCCTTCCCATGCATGCATGCATAGCATATCATTGTTTGCCTTGTCTTGTGTTGTGTGATATGATCTTAGCATTTCTTGTGGTGTGGTGATCTTCTGGTTAGCTACTTTGTGATGTTGTGTATGTGTTGGGGTGCTCTCTGATTTCATGTGTGTGTGACTAGTTCTAAATGAAGTGGGCTTGTCATATTTGCAAACCTCTCTCTCTCTTTTATATCTCAAGCCAATACTCACTTGTCCCAACCTTGATTCAAAAATGCCCATGATTTAGTATATTTTGTGGTGGATGTCAAGATGTGTTTTTGCTGTTTTGTAACTTAGTTTTAAGGGTGCAACTATTCACAAACAGACCCAACAAATTCTGTTTTGTAAATATTTAATTGCTCCAGATATTTGTTTTCTATTTTATTCAATTAGGTCATAATTTCTTATGACCAGGGGCATTTTTGTCTTGTTTTTAACCCCACCAGATTTGTGTGTGATTTACATCCTTTTTCGTGTTTGTTTTAATTAGAAAAACCCCTCAGGTTTTTCTCCTCTCCTATCTAGCGCCAACTAGTGGGCCTCCTCCCACTAGCAGGACCAGCTCCATTCTCTCGCGCGTGGCTTCCCTGTAGACGGCGTCCGTGTCGTCTCCTCCCTCCGTCAGTGTTCCTCCCCCTCTGGTTCAGGCAAGGGCGACCTGACGGTGTCATGGACGTCGAGGCACGTTCCTCGCCCCTCTCCTCCATAAAAGGGACCCCCTGGGCGTCCGTGCAGTTAGGTTTCCCTCTCTCGCGCCGCCACCTCCTTTCCCCTCTCCACCTCGCTCTCTGAAGATCCACGTCAGGTAAGGTAGAGCCCCTCTGCCATGGCAGTAGGTTGAGTTGCTCCTCGCCGCCGCGTCTGGGTCCCTTCTTCCCCTCCAACATCTCGGTGAGCACGCGGGGTCATCCAAGATTCCATCCCCGCGGCTAGGATGACGCGAGCACCCCTGCTTCTCCCTCTCCTCGGCGGCGACATCCCTCCTTGACGAGCAGACCCGAGCGGTGACCACCACTGCCTCCCCTGCTTCCTCTCCGTCGCGGCCGAGTTCTTCTTCCCTTGGTTGAGCAGATTCATTTCCTACCCCCTTCCTTGCAGCAGATCTGCGGTAGGAGCAACAGATCGTCGGCGGGCCGCTTCCATGTCGCCGGCGCCGCCGCGCACCGTAGCTAGGCTGCTGTGATACGTCTCGGGCGGAATTAGCACAGGGTATGGACTCGTGGGTGCGTAGGGGTCCTCCCTTCCACGAGCCGTTGCTCGATTTGGGCTATGTCACCGGTGGGACAACTCCCCTGTTTCGGCCGCCGCGGCTCCCCTGTGTATCTTCGAGGGCAGGTTCAGTAGGATTAGTGCCCCTTCTGTGTTCAGTCATCGTTCCGTAGCGTAGTGGTAGTAGTACTGGTGCCTGTTGCCTGTTGCCTGTAGGAGGGCGTGGGTTCGATCCCTCCCCTCGGCAACCCCTTTTTTCTCGTTTATTTTCTTCGACACAGTAGCAGGCAGGTTAAGCATACCCGGAGAGAACCCCCTCTCTGGTCAGATCAGAAGCAGTAGCAGAGTGGTAGCTGCCTTGTGCGTGTGTGTGCTCGAGCAGCAGGTCTGGGGTCGACCCCCAGTACCTCCCTTTTATTTTTTTCCCTTGTCCTCTACATTTCCTTTCCCTTTGCTGTTCACCACCTTGCAGCCTTGTTCTTTGTAGCTAGGTACTTATTTTTCTTGTGCACTTAGATGTTTGTGCTACCTCCTCTCTTAATCTGCAAGTGTGTTCATGTGTTGGTGGCTTGTGAATAAGTGGTGATGCACTTGTCTGTGTGAATATGCACTTAGTAGAGTTGTAGATGCATGTACTTATAGTCTTGTGCTTATCACTTTAGTTGAGATTGGCATTTTATCTCCTTGCTTGTCCTGTATAGTAGTGGAAGGTGATGTGGTGTATGTTTGGGTGCTTGTGAGAGGTGCATGTGTGTGTGTGTGTGTGCATACACATGAGGTTAGTCACATATGGGTGTGTGTGAATCGTGATACTTCCTAGTAGATGATCTTATGTAGGTGGCTTGTGTTTATGCTTGTGTGACTAGTAAGAGGTGGAAGTAGGTGATGTGCATGTGTGTGTGTGTTGCACACACATGAGGTGTTACTAGTGTAGGTATGCATGTGTGTGTGATTGCCATATGCATGTGTTAGCATTCTTTGTGTTGCTAGCATGTGTAGGTGGTGTGGGTTTCTACTAGATGACATGCATATGAGTTGATGATATGCATGTGGTGAAAACAGCCCCACTTTGCAACACTTGTGCTACTCCTCATGTGCATATGAAAGAGGGCATGAGGTGTGTGTAAGATATATGTGGTAGCAGTAGTGATTGTGGTGTTGTTGTGCATGACACAAGACATGGGGTCCAAACCATCATGTCTATATTGTATTTGTGCACATGAGCATAGCTATGAGATATTTGATCTAGTGAAAGTGCATAAAATGTTGCACTATTCACTTTGTAGGATTCTATGTAGTATTTCCTTCCTAGTTTGAGCTCACTTGTTCCAAGCAAGTGCATTTGTTTTATATATGATTTTGGGGTAGAAAGATCCCAGGATTCCATTGGTGAAATCATTTTTGCCTTTGGAACATTTTCTGGAAAAGTCATATTTACATTTTCTTCTAAGTTTAGAGCTTGGTCCCATGGCTTGTGAAGTGCTCTTGTATTTGTTTCTTGGTTGTGGTAGTAGCGGACAACCCCCTCTACCACATGTTGCTTTCAATTACTGATTTGAAATCCATGTGTGCAAGTTGTGCCCATCCAAAGTAGGCTTGGGGCTGAAATTCCAGATTAGTGAAAAACCTGAGTTTTCACCAAGTCTGAGAATCTGGTTATATTTTTCTTCCTCTGTTGATGAGGTTGTGCTGGTCATTAAGTTGGGATCTAGCCTTAGTTCATTGCTAGGCATTTGGACCTGATATGTTTGTGAAGCTCCCTGTCAAATTTCATCTCATTTGGAGTCTTGTAGGTTGTGTTTGGGCTGCTGTCAAAAAGCTTCAGAGCAAAGACAGAAAGTCAGGTGCAGTAATTTTCACCAAGTCCCTGAGATCTGATGGTTTTGGGAAAGTTCGCAGCCTTGTGTCTTCCTGTGTTTAATTCCTTTTGGTGTGATTCTTGCTTTTGCTTGTAGTCTTCATGGTTGGCTACAGCCACATATATTATTTGTCACATTTGGAGGGCTGTTGCTATGTTGCATGTAGCTCAGAAAGTGCTAAGATGCAGTTTATGGCAGATTATGTATTTTTGCCATTTTGATGATCATGAGGGCTTAATTGATGTTGTGGTGTTCTTCCTTGCACCAATCCATTAATGTTGGGTTTTTATATGTCTTGGCAACCTGGGAAGACCAGATTTGTGCCATTTTTGTGTGTGGTGAAGATTTTGACACATAGGGCTTCATATCTTGTTTCGTTGATTCCCGATGATCCGTAGCTCCGCTTGTAATGTTCTTTATATGGTTTTGCATCGTTTTCACGAGACGCATCTGATCATGTCATTATCATGCATGTCAAAATAGCTTAGGGTATAGTTCTGTTCAGAAACTTGTATTAGCTTCTTTTGCTTGTGCTAGTGATAGAAATAGTGATGCATGCTCATTGTTCATCTCATGCATCATGTGATTGTTGCATCTTGAGGTTCTGTTGTTCAGTGGATGTTATTCTTATGTTGGGTAGCACCGGGGTCGGAGAACGAGTACGTGGATTTGGGAGAGTACGTGCAGGACGAACAAGAACCATTCCAAGCTGAGGATATCACAGGCAAGATGATATGACCTTGATTCCATCTCTAGACTTGTTATGCTAGATTACGTTTCCATGTCAAATTGCTCGCTGCCTACCACTGAAATATTGCTTCCTGAAATGCCATGAAACCAAACACTATCCCTCCCAAGCAAAACTTGAATGGCTAAGTAGGCTTTGCTCAGCTACTAATGTTAGCATTGCTAGATGCAGGTGCTTTGTCTCATGTGATAACATAGGCTTGATATCATTATCTTAAATTCTGTTATTAAATTAATGCACCTATATACTTTGTAAATGATGGAAGGCCTAGCCTTTTGCCGGGTGCTTTGTTCCGTTATTGCCGCCTTAGTTACCGGTTACCGGTGTTTGATTCCATAATGATCGCTCCTAACACGTTCGGGGTTGTTATGGGGACCCCCTCGATAAATCGCGTAGTGCTAAGGCTTGTCCGGCAGGACCCAACATTGGTGTTAATTTGCTAATCACTTAATAATTAACTGCATAGGGAATAGCTACCCCGAGGAATTTAATCAACAACCTGGGCCAGTGCTCCTCATGAGTGTTAGTCCAACATGGACAGACTGCGGGGGCCACCACAGGGAAACTTGAGGTTTGGCTCGTGTAGGCTTTTCCATCCGTCGTGTCGTGAAACTGAGATACGCGCTCTTGTCCGTGTTGGGAGGTCCTGCTAGTCTTGCCTTACCTTAGCGGTATATCTTGCGTATATGAATCCCAGTGAAGCTTTGGTTTTCCGCAGAGTTGAGGTTTTCCTCTAAGGAATCCGACGAGATCACGAGATTCGTGAAAGAGGATTACTTTGCGGACTGTGTACGTTTGTGATGGACTAGTTGGAGCACCCCTGCAGGGTTTAATCTTTCGGAAAGCCGTGTCCGCGGTTATGTGGCAACTTGGAATATTTTGTTAACATCCGTTATTAGATAACTTAAACTTAAGCTAATAAAATTGCCAACTGTGTGCGTAACCGTGACTGTCCCCTCGAAGATCTCTCTTCGATCGGGAACACGGTGGGTTATGAATGACGTAGGTAGGTGTTCAGGATCACATAGTGATCAAGTATTCACGACCGCTAGTATAGTCCACTCTCATTCATGTTCTACGTAAGTTAGCCACTAAATCAAGCTTAGGATGCTGCAACCTTAAACACATCACCTCATCCTACCTAATAAATTGACTAGTTCTGGCACCGAGGTATTAGATTGCTGAGTCCCTGTGGCTCACGGATTCCTCCAAAATCCCAACAGGTTCAGGTACCCCAGAGACAGATGATCCAGACGACACTCAGCTGGCGTGGCAGTATGACGAGGAGACAGACCGCCTTTACGTGAACTATCCACAAGATTGAGGCGTGGTCGTGATCGTGGGCCTGCAGGCAGGGTAGCATAGCATTTCTATGTTTTGTAGTCCGTAGCGGAACTACCTTGGTTGTATGTGTGTTGTACTCTGAGATATTTCTGAGAAGGCAATTGAATCCCTGATTGTCTATCTTTATTATTATGTATGTGCTGTGTTACCCGTTTGCGAGACGCTTAGATGCGCTCCTTTCCAATTCGGGGCCTCGATCCCCAGATCGGAAAGGACCACATCTTGGTTGTTACACAACATAGCCAAGAAAAGATACTCGATAGGTGCCAAAGGTGCACTCCCAAGGTTACCAAACAAACATGCATCACGTAGAGCAATAAAAACAACACATAAAGTTTCAAGTGTTCCTCCAAGGATCTATCCATCGTGCTATAATCATGTGCCCTCCTTTCAGAAGCAAGATTTCTAATAGGTAAGCAAAAATATTTGAATGGACTGAATAACACAACATTAGGATGCGAAAGGTCTACTCCACGAGGAACATGAGGCTCTTCCTTAGTTTTTTCATAAGTGATAGTAAGTTCCTCATTGTATAAGTTCCTATAGAGTTATTTCCTTCATTTTATTTTAAGCACATAATCCTATCCATGTTTTGGTATAGCGAATTGATCATTGTGTTGAGAAATCTTATCAACTAAGATACTCCCTCCGTCCCAAAATAAGTGTCTTTACCTTAGTACAACTTTGTACTAAAGTTACTACAAAGTTGAGACACTTATTTTGGGACAGAGGGATTATTAAACGACACCTTCTTTATAAGATTCTCCTCATAAGCAACATAGTCCGTGGATCTCAGTTTTATTATTTCTTCTAACTCATAAAAATTTCCCTCTATGGGTGGGCACTCACCGTTAACCCTATAATGAGAATATATATCCCTGGATTCTTGTATGATATTACTAAATTCTTGACAAATAAATATAGTAGCTAGATGTTTAGTGAAAGCTTCATGATATTAGAGAACTCTAGGAATAACCATTGTAAAAAAAGATGCATATGCACAAATTGTCTTTTCAATTGTACTATAAGAAAAGATATATCATCTGCATAACTTGTAGTCCTAGCAACAATAGAACCTCCTATCAATCCTAATGATCCCGAACAAGTGAAGAAATCTTGAATCACATTGTTTCCAATAATATTACCACTACCTATGCAGAGTTTCTTACTTTTCATAATAGGTTCTACCATAGGAGGATCATCATCCGCTAGATTCTCAAGTTTTTCATTAGCAACTTCATAAAAATCTAATTTAGCATTGTCATCGCAAGGTGAAGTTAAAAAGTCAAGGGCTTCCGCACTAGAGGTGGAGGCAACACTAATTTCAAACTCAAACATGATAGTAACTTTCAAGCAAACTAGAGAGCGAATATGCAATCTAGTGACAAGCTAAGCAAGCAAAGGTAAATATTTTTGTATTTTTATTTTTTTATGAGACAAACTAAAATTACCATCAAATAAAAAGGAGAACAAATGAATGAAATTTTTGTGGAGTTACTTGATAGTTGGTGATGATATTCCCCGCCAAGGGCGCCAGAAATCCTTCCTCATACTTGCGATCTGCGATGAATTTTCTATGAAGAGGAACGGGTTATTGCAACACAATGTGGGTAAATATTCCCTTAGTTATGAAACCAAGGTTTATCGAACGAAGGAATATCAACCACACCCGTCTTCAGTGGCTGCACACATAAGAAAAAACAACTTGCACCCAACACGGGAAAGAGGGTTGCCAATCCTCTTGTTCTTGTTATTTGCAAGCGAGTGAGGTGTGTAGACAATTGTAGATAGCAAGATAAAATAAAAAAACAAGTAAATGGCAGCAAGGCATTGAAGGTTTTCTATATATGTTGAGAATAGACCCCGGGGCCATAGTTTTCCCTAATGGCATCTCTCACCAAAAATAGCATAAGGTGGATAAACTAATTAGTGTTGGGCAATTGACAGAAAACAGTTAATTATGCGATATTCACGGAAATGATCATGTGCATATAGGCATCACACACATAAACAAATATGCCAACTCCTGCCTCCACCTATTACTCTTATTCCACTCATCGACCGCTATCCAGCATGCATCTAGAGTATTACGTAAAACAGAGTAATGAATGGAAAACAATGACATGATGTAGACAAAATAAACTCAAGCGATATGAATAAAACCCATTGTTTTATCCTTAGTAGCAGCAACACAAATACGCATCTTGTCCCCTTATGTCAGTAGGATATTGAAATTCACCACGTTGAACCTACTACAAATGATAATATACACTGGGTCAACAAGTTAGTGCTAAAAAATAATCTAAATTGGTAAATAGATACTCCAAAAGTACTCTAGAATGATAATATATCAGCATGGAACAATAAAAAATTAGATATATTGGAGACATATCACTTATTGGGTTTCTCAAATTCCTTTGCCATAATCTGATTTTCACTCTTAGTTCTCTCTTGTTTTGTTTTACTAGCTCTAGGAATTTCATCTTTCATAATATGTTCTGGAGACATAGGACGTGATACGTCTCAAATGTATCTATAATTTTTGAAGGTTTCATGCTGTTATCTTGTCATCTTTGGATGTTTTATTTACCTTTTATATCTTTTTTGGGACTAACTTATTAATTCAGTGCCAAGTGCCAGTTCCTGTTTTTTCTGTGTTTTTGGCTCTTTTCAGATCTGATTTTGGAACGGAGTCCAAACGGAATAAAATCCCCGAAATGATTTTTTCCCGAACGGAAGAAGATCAGGGGGCTTGTGGGCCAAGCCAGGAGGGCTACAGGGAGCCCACAAGCCCCCACTCCGCCATCAGGGGGGCGGCGGTGGGCAGGCTTGTGGACTCCCTGGCGCCCCCCTGACCTAGATCTTGCGCCTATATATTCCATAAAAATCAGAAAGAAAATCAAGGGAGCCACGAAAATACTTTTCCACAGCCGCAAGCTTCCGTTTCCGCGAGATCTCATCTGGAGACCCTTCCCGGTGCCCTGCCGGAGGGGACTTTGGAGTTGGAGGGCTTCTTCATCATCATCATCGCCCCTCCAATGACTCATGAGTAGTTCACTTCAGACCTACGGGTCCGTAGTTAGTAGCTAGATGGCATCTTCTCTCTCTTGGATCTTCAATACAAAGTTCTCCATGATCTTCATGGAGATCTATCCGATGTAATCTTCTTTGGCGGTGTGTTTGTCGAGATCCGATGAATTGTGGATTTGTGATAAGATTATCTATGATATATATTTGAGTCTTTGCTGATTTCTTATATGCATGATTTGATATCCTTGTAAGTCTCTCCGAGTCTTGGGTTTTGTTTGGCCAACTAGATCTATGATTCTTGCAATGGGAGAAGTGCTTGGCTTTGGGTTCTTACCGTGTGGTGACCTTTCCCAATGACAGTAGGGGCAGCAAGGCACACATCGGGTGGTTGCCATCAAGGGTAACAAGGTGGGCTCTGTCGTAGATATGAGATTGTCCATCTACATCATGTCATCTTGCTTAAGGCATTACTCTGTTCTTTTGGACTTAATACACTAGATGCATGCTGGATAGCGGTCGACGTGTGGAGTAATAGTATTAGATGCAGAAAGTATCGGTCTACTTGTTTTGGACATGATGCCTATAGATATAATCATTGCCATAGATGATGTCACGACTTTGCGCAATTCTATCAATTGCTTGACAGTAATTTGTTCACCCACCGTCTACTTGCTTTCATGAGAGAAGCCACTAGTAAACACTACGGCCCCCGGGTCTATTCACACCTATCGTTTCCACTTTCGCTTTTACTTTGCTTTGTTACTTTGTTGCTTTCAGTTCTCACTTGGCAAACAATCTATAAGTGATTGACAACCCCTTCATAGCGTTGGGAGCAAGCTTTTTGTGTTTGTGTAGGCTCTTGTGATACTCCTTCACTCGATCGATACCTGATTCTCAAACTGAGGGAAATACTTACCACCGCTATGTTACATCACCCTTTCCGCTTTGAGGGAACACCAACGCAAGGCTCCAAGGCCACAGGGGAAATCCTTTGCATATTTGCCTAGGAAGTCCCTTAAGGCGTAGCCGTAGCAGAAGGATTCCTGGTGCCGTCGACACACCTATTTCTGGCGCCGTTGGAAGGTCTTTTTTTGCAGTAGTAGAAGTATTTCTGGCTCCGTTGCCAGGGAAGGAGAGATGTATCCAAGTAGGTCTCACAAACTCATCTCCTGCATTTACTTTTTTGCCAGTTGTTTCTCGTTTTCCTCTCCCCCACTTCACATTTGCCGTTTTAATTTGCTTTTTTTCTTTGCCGTTTTCTTTTGCCTTTGCCTTTCTCCTTTGCCTTTTTTATTCGCCCTTTTCTCTCGCTTGATTTCTGCTTGCTTGTGTGCTTTGTGCCTTCATTGTGCTTGCATCTTTGCTTGCTGAAAATCTATTGATATGGATCCTCATCCACTAGCTAATCTCTTTAAGAGACCCACTTATGTGGAACGAATTGCTAGTGAGTTGAGTGCACTTGACTATCTTTATGGAGTTTTTCTTGAGATGCGTGAATCTCAAAACTGTGAGAAAGAAATTTATGAAGAGATTCACGAGGGCTCCTTGGATGAAAAGCATGATTGCAATGGTTTCACTATAAATTCTATTAGTGACAATCATGCTAAAAATATGCAAAACCCTAAGCTTGGGGATGCTAGTTTTGCTTCGTCCACTACTTGTTGCAATAATCATGATTGGGGTGATGATCTTTCTTATGATCTTGAAAATTTGTTCAAAGCTCATGATGAATATGATATTTGCAATATTATTGAAAGTGGGTTTGGAGAAGTCATGACTTTAGATGATAATCCCACTATTTTTGAAGAGCGTCAACTTTGCATGCATGTGGATCATGAAAATAATATCCTATGGGATAGCTATATTGTTGAATTTGAATATGATCACACATGTAATTGCTATGAGAGAGGAAAATATTGTGGTAGAAACTTTCATATTACCAAATTACCTCTCGTTACGTGGAGATTGCTATTATCTCTTTCTTCTTCCTTGCATATGGTAAGTATTGGTTGTCTTCACAATCTATTTTCCTACAAAATTCCTATGCATAGGAAGTATGTTAGACTTAGATGTGATTTTTACATGCTTTTTGATGCTCTCATTGTGCTTCAATTCTTGTCTTTTGTGTGAGCATCATTGAATGCCTAGCTAAGGGCGTTAAACAAAAGCGCTTGTTGGGAGGCAACCCAACGAATCATCCTTTTTATTTCTGTTTTGTGTTTTCCACACTTTCATAATTCTGTTATGATTTTTTTTGTGTTTCTTTTTTGCGTTTGTGCCAAGCAAAACCGTTATGATTAGTCTTGGGGATGATCGTTTGGTCATGCTGGAAAAGACATAAACTTTCTGCTCACGAAAAGAATTTTCAATTTTTTTTCTGTAAGAGCTTTTGAGTTGATTCTTTTTTTGCTGATTGCTACTCAAATTTTTCAGACTATCGTAATTTTTCAGAATTTTTGAAGTACGAGAAGTATACGAAATATACAGATTGCTACAGACTGGTCTGCTGTTAATAGATTCTGTTTTTGTTGTGTTGGTTGCTTATTTTGATGAAACTATGGATAGTATTGGGGGGTATTAGCCATGGAAGATTGAAAATACAGTAACCCAACATAAGAATAAGTATAATTTAAGTTTGCTACAGTACCTAAGGAAGTGGTGGTTTGCTCTCTCATACTAATGTTATCACGAGTTTCTGTTTAAGTTTCGTGTTGTGAAGTTTTCAAGTTTTGGGTGAAGTTCTTATGGACAAAGAGATAAAGAGTGGCAAGAGCTCAAGCTTGGGGATGCCCAAGACACCCCAAGAGATTCAAGGATGCCGTAAAAGCCTAAGCTTGGGGATGCCCCGGGAAGGCATCCCCTCTCTCGTCTTCAATCCATCGGTAACGTTACTTGGGGCTATATTTTTATTCACCACATGTTATGTGTTTTTGCTTGGAGCGTCTTGTATCGTAGGAGTCTTTTATTTTTGTTGTGTTACAATCATCCTTGCTGCACACCTAGATAGAGAGAGACATGCACTCACCGTGATTTTGTCAAGCTTCACTTATGTCTTTTGGTAGACAATTCAGCTCACATGTGCTTCACTTATATCTTTTGAGCTAGATACTTTTGCTGTATGTGCTTCACTTATATCTTTTAGAGCACAGCGGTGCGTGGCTTGGTAGTTGATCTATGCTTTGAAAGTAGTCTCAAAAGGGGTAGTTATCCAAAGGGATACGAAAACTTCCACCTTCATGTGCATTGAATAGTTAGAGAAGTTTGATTCATCTCAATTAGTTTTGAGTTGTGGTTTTGGTAATATTGAAGTTATGCTAGTAAGGTGTTGTGGATCTTGAAATACTTATGTTGAAGTTAGTGATTCCCGTAGCATGCACGTATGGTGAACCGCTATGTGATGAAATCTGACCATGATTAGTCTATTGATTGTCATCCTTTGCGTGGGGGTCGGGATCGCGCGATGGTTTATACCTACCAACCCTTCCCCTAGGAGTATGCGTTGAATGCTTTGTTTCGATTACTAATAAAACTTTTGCACAAGTATATGAGTTCTTCATGACTAATGTTGAGTCCATGGTTTATATGCACTTTCACCTTCCACCATCACTATCTTCTTAGTGCCGTGCAACTTTCTCCGGTGCACAAAACCCATCATTAGCCTCCCTCAAAACAGCCACCATACCTACCTACTATGGCCTTTTCAAAGTCATTCCGAGATATATTGCCATGCAACTACCACCATGACATGTGCCACCACGTCTACATTGCCATTGCATGATCGTAAGATAGCTAGCATGATGTTTCTATTAATGTCTATGCCATGCTAGATCATTGTCACGGTACACTACCGAAGGCATTCCATATAGAGTCATCGTTGCTCTGAGTTTTGAGTTGAAAGTGTGATGATCATCATTGATGGAGCATTGTCCCATGTGAGGAAATAAAAGAGGCCAAAGATTCCCACCAAAAAAAAGAGGCTAAAGAGACCACAAAAAAAATGAGAGAAAAACAGAGAAGGGACAATGCTACCACCTTTCCACACTTGTGCATATTAAGCACTATGATCTTCATGATTGAGAGTCTCTCGTTTTGTCACCACCATATAGCTAGTGGGAAATTTTCATTATATAACTTGGGTTGTATATTCCAATGATAGGCTTCCTCAAAATTGCCTTAGGTCTTCGTGAGCAAGCAAGTTGGATGCACACCCACTAGTTTTCTTTAAGAGTTTTCACATACTCTTAGCTCTAGTGCATCATTTGTATGGCAATCCCTACTCATTCACATTGATATCTATTGATGAGCATCTCCACAGCTCATTGATATGCCTAGTTAATGTGACCATCTTCTCCTTGTTTTGTCTTGCAACCTCCACCACACTCCACACCATCTATAGTGCTATAACCATGGCTCACGCTCATGTATTGCGTGAGAGTTGAAAAGGTTTGAGAAAGTAAAGGTGTGAAACAATTACTTGGCCAATACCGGGGTTGTGCATGATTTAAATTCGTTGTGCAATGATGATAGAGCATAGCCAGACTATATGCTTTTGTAGGGATAACTTTCTTTTGGCCTTTTTATTTTGAAAGTTCATGATTACCTTGCTAGTTTGCTTGAATTATTATTGTTTCCACGTCAATAACAAACTATTGTTTTGAATCAATTGGATCTGAACATTCACGTCACATAAGAGGAGTTACAAAGGACATCTATGCTAGGTAGCATGAAAGCATCAAAAATTCATTCTTTATCACTTCCCTACTCGAGGACGAGCAAGAGTTAAGCTTGGGGATGCTTGATACGTGTCAAACGTATCTATAATTAGATACATTGGAGACATATCGCTTATTGGGTTTCTCAAATTCCTTTGCCATAATCTGATTTTCACTCTTAGTTTTCTCTTGTTTTGTTTTACTAGCTCTAGGAATTTCATCTTTCATAATATGTTCTGGAGACATAGGACGTGATACGTCTCAAACGTATCTATAATTTTTGATGGTTTCATGCTGTTATCTTGTCATCTTTGGATGTTTTATTTACCTTTTATATCTTTTTGGGACTAACTTATTAATTTAGTGCCAAGTGCCAGTTCCTGTTTTTTCTATGTTTTTGGCTCTTTTCAGATCTGATTTTGGAACGGAGTCCAAACGGAATAAAATCCCCGAAATGATTTTTTCCCGAACGGAAGAAGATCAGGGGGCTTGTGGGCCAAGCCAGGAGGGCTACAGGGAGCCCACAAGCCCCCACTCCACCATCGGGGGGGGGGGGGGGCGGCGGTGGGCAGGCTTGTGGACTCCCTGGTGCCCCCCTAACCTAGATCTTGCGCCTATATATTCCATAAACATAAAAAAATAAATCAAGGGAGCCACGAAAATACTTTTCCACCGCCGCAAGCTTCCGTTTCCGCGAGATCTCATCTGGAGACCCTTCCCAGTGCCCTGCCGGAGGGGACTTTGGAGTTGGAGGGCTTCTTCATCATCATCATCGCCCCTCCAATGACTCGTGAGTAGTTCACTTCAGACCTACGGGTCCGTAGTTAGTAGCTAGATGGCATCTTCTCTCTCTTGGATCTTCAATACAAAGTTCTCCATGATCTTCATGGAGATCTATCCGATGTAATCTTCTTTGGCGGTGTGTTTGTCGAGATCCGATGAATTGTGGATTTGTGATAAGATTATCTATGATATATATTTGAGTCTTTGCTGATTTCTTATATGCATGATTTGATATCCTTGTAAGTCTCTCCGAGTCTTGGGTTTTGTTTGGCCAACTAGATCTATGATTCTTGCAATGGGAGAAGTGCTTGGTTTTGGGTTCTTACCGTGTGGTGACCTTTCCCAATGACAGTAGGGGCAGCAAGGCACACATCGTGTGGTTGCCATCAAGGGTAACAAGGTGGGCTCTGTCGTAGATATGAGATTGTCCATCTACATCATGTCATCTTGCTTAAGGCATTACTCTGTTCTTTTGGACTTAATACACTAGATGCATGCTGGATAGCGATCGACGTGTGGAGTAATAGTATTAGATGCAGAAAGTATCGGTCTACTTGTTTTGGACATGGTGCCTATAGATATAATCATTGCCATAGATGATGTCACGACTTTGCGCAATTCTATCAATTGCTTGACAGTAATTTGTTCACCCACCATCTACTTGCTTTCATGAGAGAAGCCACTAGTAAACACTACGGCCCCCGGGTCTATTCACACCTATCGTTTCCACTTTCGCTTTTACTTTGCTTTGTTACTTTGTTGCTTTCAGTTCTCACTTGGCAAACAATCTATAAGTGATTGACAACCCCTTCATAGCGTTGGGAGCAAGCTTTTTGTGTTTGTGTAGGCTCTTTTGATACTCCTTCACTCGATCGATACCTGATTCTCAAACTGAGGGAAATACTTACCACCGCTATGTTACATCACCCTTTCCGCTTTGAGGGAACACCAACGCAAGGCTCCAAGGCCACAGGGGAAATCCTTTGCATATTTGCCTAGGAAGTCCCTTAAGGCGTAGCCGTAGCAGAAGGATTCCTGGTGCCGTCGACACACCTATTTCTGGCGCCGTTGGAAGGTCTTTTTTTGTAGTAGGAGGACGCAAAGTCATATTTGTATCATTGTGAACATGAGTATACTGATTTGTCCTACCATGTTGTACATAACTTTAACCAAATGGCTATGGTATACCATGTAAAATGAAGCATGCTTGCATGGGTACCACATCACAATCAACATAATCAGAATATGTACCAGTGCTAAAATGCACATGAACAGTATGTGTTACCTTAGCCTTTCCACTGTTGTTGAACCATTGGATGTAATAAGGATGACTATGTGTTCTAGTGGTGAGAGACAGCTTCTCCACCATCTCCATGCTAGACAAGTTGTTGCAACTCCCTCCATTGACGATGATGCAAATAGTACGTTCCTTCACAACTCTCTTTGTATTGAAAAACTTGTGCCTATGATTTTGATCAACCTACGAATACAAGTTCATCAAAAATAAGGAAAGATCTTTGTGGTTCATGAGCTTTGCAACATATTTTTGCCTCCTCCTTTTTCCGAACTGTTTTTTCGAACACTATCACAAGCCTATTTGTATGCACATGTTAGATAGTGGCTAAATTGACGGGGGGCTTGGACGTCATGACCTCCCTTAGAATTATTACAGTACTATTTAGCATTCATGTGTGTGGAGTCTTGGATTTGCATTACATGCACCAGTTCCGAACTATGTCTTGGGTCAAAAGTTGGGTTGCCCCGCTCCTGTGCTTACCCCTTTATGTTCCGCTTGTTCTACTAAAATGGTAAAGGGAGAACCATTGCGATTATACTTCTAGCTAGTCTAGTCAAGTACTTCAGTGGAGAATGCCAAAAACTAACTGTCATAATAAGTGAGAAATTGTCTGCGATCCAAAGACAAGTAGTAAATTAAAGAACCACTCGGGGTTCTTCACGTTATGCAAGGGGGCTGAACATCACCCTTTGCAAGGGGGCTCCAATTGGCCCCCGCACTCAAGCTCCTATGGTTAAGTGAAAGAGTTAAAGCCACATAGTGTGATTGCCTTGTTTTCTCCCGCATTACCACCTTAGGGCACCAAGACGTTGGCGAAGGGTAACAATGTGAAGGCCGAAAACACCCCTCATAGTATCTGTCTGGGGGCTGAATCCGATGGCTGGAAACTTTTAGGATTAAAAGCAACCACACATGAGTTGTAATTAAAAAAAGACATGGTATACCATGCAAGAGTAAAATGGCATTGTATCTTACAACCACTTATACAAGATGACGTTTTCATTCAAAGATTAAGTCTTTGGAGCACTGCACCTCTACAACCTCAGCACCTTCCATGGCAGTGGAGAAGTACAACTCCGGGTGTCTATGCTCCTTTCTAGGCGGCGGAGGTGTGGTGTCCATCTTGAAGGACTCCACTTTTGGCTAATGCATCATCGTTCTTGAAAAGTCCATCCGAGCTCCCTCGATGCAGATAGAGCGCTTCACGATATGAATCTGGGGTGCAACAGCAATCAACTTTTGCACCAGGCCAAAATAGCTGCTCGGCAGCGGCTCTGTTGGCCAAAGCCTGACGCAAAGGTCCTTCATTGCTGGCTCTGTTATCTTGTGCAGCTCCATGAGTTACTTCAGTTAATAGAGACAAGAAAGGGTTGCTCGGGGGATTGAAATTATGCCCAAAAGAGCCTTTGCTGGGCCTCGCCCGCCTGGGATGGATAGTGCTTCAAAGCATCCTCCGCATTCTTCGAGAGATCCACAATCATGCATGGAGAACGCCACACTCGAGTAAGCAATGCAAATATTTTTTTGTCGAAAATACATTGAAGTAAATATCTCTTACCATCTGCAATTTGCTTGATCTCTTGGATCTCCTTCCGATGACTGTATGCCTCCTTTCACGCTTCTTGGAGTGCACAGTTACCGAGGTCAGCTCAGAAGATTTTTATTTATTCTTCTATTCAAGTGCCTCATTTTTAGTGACAGCATCCTTGACCTCTTGCTAGAACTCAATGACCCTCGCCTCGTACCTCTCACTGGTACACTTGGCCTGTTCGGCCTCCGCTCTTTGTTCGACAACCTCGTGCTTGGCCTTGCACAGTTCGGCTTGGAGCCACTCGACGTCAGTAGCAACAACTATGATGGTCACACAAATAAATCACACTTAGGTCAAAAAGATTAAACACCACACTTTTTATGAGGAAACTAAGCATTGAACGCTTACCTTGTGCATCCTCAAACCGCTTGTTGAGACGGTCTAGATCTTCCTCAGAAACCTTCATTTTCCGGTTCATTTTAGCCAACTCTATGGAGTTGGAGGCTGCAGCCGAGGTTGAAGCTTGCAGATAAGCATTTTTAGACTCTCACAGTTCTCATATTTTTTCGAAATCCTTTGCTAGGGTGTTTTTATCATCCTAGCAGAGTCTTGGGGGCCACATGCAGCCTTTTTCCAAACTATTTTGACCCGTGCATGAGTTTTTCCAAACTCACACATGGCTCGGGGGATACTGAGCATAATATTGCTTATAGATAATACAAAAAACAGATTTACCTTGTGAAGAAAAAAAAGAATGTGTGGATTACCTTGATACCTGCGAGCAGCACATCAACAGACTGATTACTTTTGAATACCGCACTCACATGAATGCGGCACTCTTCCGGAATGGAAGAGTCGTTGAGACCCTCCTCCCTCATGGCCGGCGACCCAGATCGGAGTTGCTCTATTGAGGAGGGCTCCGGGTGCGACATAGCAGTGTCCCTTAAGAGAGAACTGCTACTGACAGTGCCGAAGACCGAGGGGCCTCCGAAGTTTCCGTCAAAGGGAACCTAGAATGTACGGAACCACCTTCCTTTCTTGCTAGGAGGGATTCATCCTCGTGGTCCTTTGTGGCTGAGATATCAACCTCAGCCATGATATCATCACCCCTGGCCTTGGTTTTCGTCTCAGAGGGGACTTCTCGAGATACCACCTCCCTGATATCCTTGGTGGTAGGGGAGGTGTGTGGGGCGAGCTAGTCACGCTTTTAGTCAGATTGGCTGGCAAAGAATACCCCTCCAAAATCTGATCGGTGTGGAAGTCATACTGCGGGCTGCAATACGGAAAATGGGCCTAGTCATTAGAGACATGCTACCTCTTGAGCTTGCGTTGGTTTTTCCCTTGAAGAGGAAAGGCTGATGCAGCACATTAGCAGTAAGTATTTCCCTCAGTTTGAGAACCAAGGTATCAATCCAGTAGGAGTATCAAGGCAAGTCAGCAATTTACCTGCGCAAAAACAAACAAACTTGCACCCAACGCTATAAAGGGGTTGTCAATCCCTTCACGATTGATTGCAAGGTGAGATCTTAAGGTGGAAAGTGCGGCAAAGTAAAAGTGTAGAGCTGAAAATATGATGCCAAGTAGACCCGGGGGCCATAGTGTTCACTAGATGCTTCTCTCATGATAGCAAATATTACGGTGGGTGAACGAATTACTGTCGAGCAATTGATAGAACCGTGCAAAGTCATGATGATATCTAAGGCAATGATCATACATATAGGCATCACGTCCGAGAAAGTAGACCGATACTTTCTGCATCTACTACTATTACTCCACACATCGACCGCTATCCAGCATGCATCTAGTGTATTGAGTTCATAACAAATAGAGTAATGCCTTAAGCAAGATGACATGATGTAGAGGGATAAATTCATGCAATAGATATAAACCCCATCTTTTTACCCTTGATGGAAACAACATGATGCGTGCCTCGCTACCCCATCTGTCACTGGGTGAGGATACCGCACAATATGCACCCAAAACCAAGCACTTCTCCTATTGCAGGAATTATAGATCAAGTTGGCCAAACGAAACCCACAACTCGAAGAGAATTACAAGGATACAAAATCATGCATATAAGATATCGAAGGAGACTCAAATAATAATCATAGATAATCTGATCATAAATCCACAATTCATCGGATCTTGACAAACACACCGCAAAAGAAGATTACATCGAATAGATCTCCTTGAAGATCATGGAGAACTTTGTATTGAAGATCCAAGAGAGAGAAGAAGCCATCTAGCTACTAGCTACGGACCCGAAGGTCTGTGGTTAACTACTCACGCATCATCGGAGAGGCAATGGTGTTGATGAAGAAGCCCTCCGTGTCCGAATCCCCCTCCGGCAGGGCACCGGAATGTGCCCCAGATGGGATCTTGCGGAGACAGAAGCTTGCAGCGGCCGAAAAGTATTTTCGTGGCTCTCTCCCGTGGTTTCAGATTTTTAGGGAATTTATAGGCGGAAAAGGTTTGGAAAAGGAGCCACGGGGGGGCCCACAAGCCTGCTAGGCCTGGCCCCCAGGCTACGCCTAGGGGGCTCGTGACCTCCCCTGGGGTCCTTTGCCTTCGTTCTCAAGTTCCCCGTGTATCTTCTGTTACGGAAAAAATCATTCCGAAGATTTTATTCTGTTTGGACTCCGTTTAATATTCTCCTCTGAAAAGGGTCAAAAACACGGAAAAAACAGGAACTTGCCCTTGGCACTGAGTTAATAGGTTTCTCCCAAAAAAGATATAAAATGCATGACAAACATCCAAAGTTGACAAGATAATAGCATGGAACCATAAAAAATTATAGATACGTTGGAGACGTATCAAGACACAATATTTAAAAAAGAATGGTGTGTTTGGATTTTTGATAAGCACCTTCGTGCTTCGGGTTTCACCCTAAGGGTCCTTCGATGGACCGGTGCGTCATCCTCGGACTCCTCATCTGAGTCTAGAACATATTCAAATAGAGCCGTGGGGGCCCTGCGTTGCTTCGTCGGAGCAACGGGTGCTGGATCTCCCTCGACATCTTCGGACGCCGCTCTCTTCCTCGTTTGGGAGGAGCCGCTCTCCTCCTCCCCGTTCTCTTCTTCCTCTCCCTCCAGATTGGAGGGAGCCAGCATCTCCTCGGACCTAGTGTCCGGTGGACCCTTGGACAAAAGACCCTCTCGAATCTCTTTCTCCCCCTATTTTGCTCTTCCTTTTCCCTCGGAGCCTTGTACGTCTTCTCGACCAAAATGTCTGCCAATAGGGGCGTCATGTTGCACTCGGGCAAAGGCATCAGACAACTAATCTAGTAAGACTTTTTCAGCCAAGCCTGCAAGTACGGGGAAGAAAGAAGGGAGTACATTGTTAAAAGGAAGTGATGAAAACTGAGGATGTAATAAAAACCTTACCGGCCCGGGAGGGTTAAGGAAGGAAATGCCTACATCTTCCTCCTTGGATGGCGAAGCCTTCTGCGGCTTGAAAAGGGCCTTCCAGGACTTTTGGAGGGTAATGCGGAAAAAGTTTCGCACATCGCCTTCCGTAGTGTACGGATCGTCCAGATTATGATCAACCATCGGGATGGACCGATGTTGGCAGAGGAGAAGGCGATCACGCATCATTACCTGGATCACGTTGGTGAGCTCAATTTTCTTCTCCACTAAAATGGAGATATTCTTTGTGAGCTCCTTCACCTCGGCAGCCTCCCCCCAATCCAGGGCCTTTTCCCTCCAAGACACAAGTCCGGTGGGAGGGCCTGATCTGAATGCTAGAGGAGCCGCCTCTCCCGCCCCGCGCGCTCAGTGATTTAGAACCACTCTTTATACCATGCTGTGAGAGTGTCTATGAATGTGCCCTCTGGCCATTTGACCCCAGAAAGCATGCTGATCATTGCTCCCCCGCAGTCGGCGTGCTCGCGTTGACGACTTTGGGATTGACGTTGAGAACTTTCGGCCATAGGCCAAAGTGGGGTGGACCCGTAAAAAAGCTTCGCGGATTG
Source organism: Hordeum vulgare subsp. vulgare (assembly GCF_904849725.1). Classification (NCBI taxonomy): domain Eukaryota; kingdom Viridiplantae; phylum Streptophyta; class Magnoliopsida; order Poales; family Poaceae; genus Hordeum; species Hordeum vulgare. The sequence continues at coordinate 279,245,536 of NC_058519.1, read as the reverse complement.
TGATGAAGGCTGAGAGGTGTGTAATGGCTTTTGGGGGAAGATCCTGGGAGTCAAGCCCATAGTAGAACATGATACCCCGAACAATGGGGTGAATGGGAAAACCCAAACCCCAAAGAAAATGGGGAATGAAAACTACTCTCTCCCTATCCTTTGGCGTGTTGATAACTTGGTCCTTCTCCGGAGCACTGTGGCTATGTTCTCTCGTAGGTAGCCGGAGCTCTTCATCTCTAGGATGTCCTTCTTGGTGATGCAAGAGGCTTCCCACTTGTTCTTTGAGCCTGAGCTAGCCATCGCTAGATTGAGGGAAGGATTCAAGGGAACGAGGGGAGAAGGATGGCTTGAGCACAGAAGCTTGGGAGGCAGGGATAAAATCGTGTGATTATGGGCGTATGTGATAACCAAAATCATAAACCATATCCCTGGAAAATAGGGACACGGTATTCGTGATGGAATGTGTCTATAAAAACAGTCTTGAACCGCTCTTTCTTAAAGGGTTATAGGCCTTGACCAGCCGCGACCTTTCGAATAGAGGAAGGAAAAACACTATTCACTATCGAACAGTTGGCCTGGAAATTGAAATTCATTTATGTATATATATATCTATATGTTTGAAGGAAGGAAGGTCATCGATAGCCGAACTATCATTGATTAAAGGAGGAGGGGAAGTCCCCTCGCATTCTAAATAATCTATGTATATGAAGCAGCTAGAGGTTAAAGGCTTCAGCATTGGAGGCTAGTTCGCGGGCTACTCAGGGAGTCTGGGTCTTAGGGGTCCTTGGGCCCCTTATCTATTCCCGTGGGCCGGACTCCTAGCTGTTCGATCATCATTGATGATACTAAAATCAAGATGGACTCTTCCGAAGACTTGGCATACAATCCAAGGCAACATAATAATCGGCATATTCCTTTCTTGATGTAACCGACTTTGTGTAACACTAGCATCCCACGTATCTATATAAACTAGGGGGGCATAGTCCATAGGACACATTAAGCTCTTTGCGATTAGGGTTTTAGAGTACAACAGTCGATCTCGAGGTAGTTAAACTCTGTACTCTGTACTACTCCATCAATATATTAAGAGCAGGACGTAGGGTTTTACCTCTATCAAGAGGGACTGAACCTGGGTAAACATCATCTCCTTCATACCTTGTTATCCATCAATCCAAGATCCACAGTTCGGACCCTCTACTCGAGATCAGCATGTTTTGACACCGACACAGGGCTCCTGGGTTGCTCACGTTCGGTCCTAGCAGGCCAACTAACACAAAAGCTGGGCCTGGAGCAAGATGTGGGGCTGCAGTCCATGGTGGCGTTGGCGAGGTGCTTGAGCTGTTCAATGCAGGCAGGTTCGAGTGGGCGTTCCTATGGTCTCGTCCTCCTCCCTGGACGCACAAAGGCAGTTGATACGTCTCCAACACATCAATAATTTATGAACTATTCATGCCACATTCACCAATGTTTACAATACTTTTTATATGGCTATGATGCACTTTTTGTGATTTATTTAGAACTAACCTCGTTTGACGTTGTTTTTAGCAGAATTACCATGGGGTTTTTTGTGCAGAAAATGGAAGTTCTCGGAATCGTCCAAAAATTTTTGATGATTTTTTTCTGGAACATATGAGCAATATGGGAGAAAAGAACCACCACAAGAGAGCCACCTATGTGCCACGAGGTAACAGGGCGTGACCAACCCCCTAGCCGCGTCGTGATGCCTTGTGGGGACCGTGTGGCTAGTTTAGCGTGATTCTAATGCCAAAAAATCCTATATATCTAGAAACCCTCGAAAATAAACAAAGAACTTCCGCTCCGGTGCCGCAACTATCTGTATCGATGAAAAACTCATCTGAAGTCTTTCGAGTACCTTGTTTGAGAGGGGAGATGTGGGGACCCTTACTCATAAGTCGTGATCACCGAATGAACATGCATAGTGATCCTAGAGATCAGTGCTCACTTAACACAGAGAAACTGAATAACAAGAGGCTTACATCCATTACGTACTGTTTAACTCGAATATGGCCTTTATGTCCAAGTCTACATATATTTGCTATAGAGAATCTTCATCGATAGCCTGAACCCTTGCCATCTGCCTTATCCCTACGTGCATTCTAACTAGGAAGCGTCCTAGCTCGCATGAACATCACCATGGTATTCTTCGTCATATCATGTTTTCTCATGCCTGGTCAATAAAATAACTAGTGGCAAGCCAATGAGTACTTCGAATGTACTCGCAAGCAACCCATGTTTGGGAGAAGGGAGTAACAATGCATGATATAACACTAAGTAGGTAATTTGCAGAAAGCTAATTTTGAGTGCAATGTCATGATCAATCAACTTGTAAAAGCATGCATCAACATGTTGTACATATCCATACCAAAAAGTTATAGATATCATCATAAGCATGGTTTGCACACCTCATGGTCATTCATCATGTCAAGTCATCTGACTTAGCTCAAGTATCATCTTTCTCTCTGTCTATCACACACACACACACACACACACACACACACTTAGTTTATGCAAAAACATCTAGACATAGTCTAAGTAGGTCCACCCAACTGTCCTTGACCGTGGACACGTCTATTCGACTAGTTTTACACTTTGCAGAGGTTGCGCGATGTACCCACAAGACTCGAGGAACTTATGTGTCATCCACGACTCGTGGTATATTACATACCCGAGGTAAGTACCCGAACAATTCCTTTCCAGTGGCGACACTAAACAAAGAGTCCACTCATTGGTGCCATCCCTCATGATGTACATCATACGAGCCTCGCTCTAGATCGTACATGTCACACCCTGTTTTCACCTCACTGTCACTATAGTTTCAAAATCTAAGTTTATTAAAACTTTTCATAGACCAATGCTGTGAGTGCCATGGTTTTTATTGTATGCTTGAATGCTTGAATGAGTGGGTTCAAAAACCATATGTTCATAACATAAATATTCCCAAAATTCTTTTTCTTATTTTTGACTATTTCAAAACCTTGCTTTGGGTTGCACTACAAGTACTTGATAGCAAGGGAGTGCTCTTACCCAAAGATGGTGATCTGGTTCTAAAACTATTTTAATTCTCCAAAACCATAAAATAATTATTTTCCAATTTTATATGCATGTCCAATTCCGAGGCCACAAATGATAATCCTATATGGAAAATTACTTTTGTGCCTTAGAAAAATCTGAGAAAATTTGGAGATACTCACAGGACATATATTTTCCATACATAAGATTTTCAAGCCCTATTTATATTTAAAATATTTGAGAAAAACCTTGAAGACCTATTCTGTTTGTTTTGTTCTTTTGGAATATTTCCAAAGGAAATATTTCCAATAAAACCCTAGAACATTCCAGCAATCTTCCCAAGCTATATTTGGTGGCCACACCAAGTTTCACCCCATTCCAAGGTGGTTTGGTTCACTAAATAATCCTAAAATCCTCTCTGTCCAGAACCAAGTTGAAACATCTCTACATTGCAAAGTTTATCCAAATGGGTTGAATCTTTGCAGGAGTGTTCAACACCCCAAATGAGGAGTCTCTGCCAAAAATGGGATTTGCAGGAGGTAATCTAGCCACGTTCCCATTGGAAGGGCCAAATGTGCCCATTTGGTGGTGATTTGAAGTTTCCAGTGCCAAACTTGTTCAATGAAGCTAGAATTTGGTGGACTATCTTATTTTGCATCAAACATAATCCTGTTAACTCTCATCACAAGTGGTGAGGTGTTGCTATCCCAAACACCTGTCGAACACCTTCTGTCATATTAGCAAATCAGCTCCTACCCCACTCCACACCTAAGCTCTTCCCTCCAAACTCTTTGACCAAGCAGCCATCACCACTCCCCAACTGCACGAGAGTGAACCCTCCTTGAATCCAAGTAGAAGATCCCAAAAACGCATTCTAAGTTCTGGTTCAAGGCTGGCATCTCTTTTTTCATCACACCCCGTGGCCAAAAGAGAGTCCCTCGGCACCCAAACGGCTAGGCATCTCCAGACCCAGCCCCAGGACACCCCAGACATGGTCAAGGCGCCGAGAGCACGCCAGCATGTCGTTGCATGCCAAAACCGCACTCTGGGCATGATGCTGGGCGCACCCGAAGCAAAGGTGGCCAGCCCCGGCTGGTTGGGGCCTCCCCCCGTTGTCCATTTGAGTCCCCGACAACCTGTGTGTATCAGGGAAGCACCAGGGCCCCTCCTCTCGCGCTCTGTTTACCGCAGCGATGTGTGCCCGCGCGTGCCAGATCTAGCCGGAAGACCATGGCCATGCGTGCATGCTCCTCCTCGCTTTCTCTCCTTCTCAGTGGGTCACACGGGTCCTAAACCACGTCCCCATACCTTGGTTTCAACCCCGAGCACTCATTGCCCCTTTTGTGAGCTGCGATGAAACCACCGGCACCACCGGCTCGGTGCACCGTCGGGGTCCTATAAATAGGCCTCCCCTTCACTCCAGCACCCCATCCCACTCTTCCAGTGCCTAAATTCCACCCTTAGCCACTCCATTTGAGCACAGCGAGCTCCTGTGCTTGAGATCCACCGAGGCCCCGCCGCTTCGGAGCGCCGTCGATCCCGGGGTACGGGCCAGCTCCGACACTCCTCTCACCTTCTCCATGACCCTAACAGCTTCAGGGAGCTTCCCCATCACCTCCCCGAGCTAATCCACGCCCGTAGCACCTAGTTCTTCAACCTTCCGAAACAGCTCCGCCGCAGCCACCTCGTTGCCGGTAAACCAGGGCCTCCTCGTCGACCCCTCGACCACCAGCAGGTAGGCGACCGTGAGCCGGTTCCACTTTTGCCTTCGGTTGGGCTCGAGGACGTAGGTAGCATCGCCGGCGTGCCTCCCATCCTCTCTGCCCCGTGGTGGAAGGCGACCCCGACAGGTGGGGTACACCTGTCGGTGGCTCTTCTCTCTCCCCCTCTCTCCTCCTGTGTTGCTGACCGCAGGGGCTAGGTGGCCGGCCGCCCGCCTGGGCTAGGTGGCTGGCTGGCTAGCTGGGGCGGCCCAAGCCTCGGGCCAAGCTAGGTCTAAGCCTCAACCTCTTTTATTTTTCTATTTAAATCCAGTTTTAAAGGATTTTATAAAATTTGTTATCCAATATATTTTTATTATTTTTCCACCATAATTCTTCTAAAAATGAGTAGAATTTAAGAGAGCCTTTGCACAAATTTCTAAGACAACTTTTCTGTTTTATAATAATTAAAAAGGCTATTTGGAATATTTTTGCTTTTGTTAAAATGATTTTTAAAATAATCCTTTCACTAAAACCAGAGACAAATATTTGTAAAATAACAAAATGGATTTATTAGAATAAAACAACATTTTAAAAGTGAGTTTGTGATCTGTTGTTGAATGAGCTACTTGTTACTTCTTTATTTATTACGACGATAGAAACCACCTTTAACGAAGGAGTTGGACTTGAAGACCCCGAAGACCCCGGTACTTAGCTAATCAAGGCAAGCAACTCTTTGACCATGTTTGAGCAAAATATTATTTGCATGCTAGTAGAGAAATTATTGCCGTTGCATATGATCATGAGTATTTGGTAAATCATCGATATGATGTTATCGATGCCTCCTCCGGAGCGCTTGCATTTGAGCATGATCCTACCACCTATGAGGATCACGCTAATATCACGTTGACAAATATAGCTAAGCATAGTAGAAGCATGAGCATGATGATGGTATATATCAAAGGTTTATGAAAACCCTGTCGAGTGCCACTAATGCCCGAGGTTGATGATGTGATAGTTGCCCACTTTGGGAGAAGTGGTGTACCGGGTATATTTTGGTGTGAGTGGTTTCGGAAATGGGATTATATTTATGATGTGTCGACCGTCCCAACCTTACATGTGCGACCACGTTACCCGTTTATGGGATGGGGCTTTGTTGTCTACTCTCGTCGGTGCTAGCAAAGAGGCACATTACTAGTGGCGGCAGTGATGTGTGGTCACTCTCGTGATGGGGTTGTGCTAGGTAGGGCAACTATGTTGTTTTGACATGTTCCGGGAACACCGTTGGTCCCCGCATGGATGATACTGTCCAGAGTCGGTGCTCGTAAGACGCACATCATGTGGGCTGGGTACGAATCGAGTGGACCTCTTTGTCTAGTATCGTTAGGGGAAAGGCATTGATCGGGTACATACCTCGGGTATGTTATATAGCGCACGTCGTGGATGACACAAAAGTTTCCCGAATCTCGTTGGTACAACGTACAACCTCTACAGAGTGTAAAACTATCTGAATAGTCGTGTCTACGGTCAAGGACAGTTGGGTAATCCTTCTTAAACTATGTCCAGTCGTTTCCGCATAAACCAAGTGTGATTGTGTGTGTGTGTTCAAAGTGATATCTGAGAAAGAGTTGATATGACCAAGTTTGGTGAGTTGGCATATCGGGTGAACCGGAGTGTTCAGCCCTTAACAGATATGTTGATAGATGTGACCTGTTTTTCTACCATCTAGCTTATGTTGCACTTCCATCTATGATCATGTTAATTTACAGTTAAGCTCCTATCCACCAATATTGCATATTAATTGTTAGACTACCAATTGCATTATCCATATCATGGGTTGTTTGCGAGTACATTCAAAGTACTCATTCGCTTGCCACTGGTTATGTTATTGGACAGACATGAAAGGACTGGAGTTTGGAGAAGAGTACGTCATCGGAGACGGACCTGCGAACTAGGACGCTTCCCAGTCAGAATGCCTGTTGGTGTTGGCTGATGGCATGGGCACCCGCTTAGCCCCAAGATTTCTGCTATTAGTTGTAGCTATGTGTTTTGGCCTTATAGGCCCTACCCATGTGAACTTAGCCTTATTGGTCATGTGTTGTGTTATTTCGGTATGTTGGATGTAAGCGTCTTTATATTCAACATCTATGTGTTCGGTGAGCATTGGTCTCTGGGATCACTGAGCACGTTTATTCGGCGACCTCGACTTGTAAGTCGGGGTCCCCACATAGTTGGTATCAAAGCCATACCGACTATAGGAAGCCTTAGGTAGCATGAACGATAGACGAGACGAGTAGTGCACTCAGCCCTTACACTTGAGATTTTCTGTACCCATAAAAATTTCTAACCATCTCCTACAACTTTGTAGATGGCCGCCGTACCTGACATGCTTCTGGAGACGAGCTTTCCCCAACTCTTGGGAGATAGCCTCGAGAAGTGTCAAGTACGTCGCACGCCCATTTTTCTCTACCACGAGCACTGGGTCAATGCCGACACAAAGGAATATCACGTGGACGTGATAGTGAAGGTTAATGACTCCCCAACTAGTTGGTTCTTTGAAGGACCACACATGGAAAAAATCTGATGTTGGTAGTGGAGACAACTGCACGAGAGGTGCTCGTGCGTCTCCGCGACCTCCTTCCCGAGATGGCTAACGAGCCGGCTACTCGTCACCTACGTTTTATTAAGGACGGATTTGACGGGAGTTGGACACTTAACTTATCCTAGGAGGATGGAACGCCACAGGTTTCAGACCTACTTCACCCTCTCCGCCGACACCTTGACTCACCTTCTGATCAAGGAGTCGGTGACACTTTGCCAAGAGCTACACCAAGTCGAGGACCTACTTCGCCTGGAGAAGATGAAGACACGCAAGGTCAAGAAGGAAGAAGCACCCGGAGGGCAGTCAACCATTGCCTTCTGAGGGGAGTACCACCGCTCCAGGCCACTCCTATTCAGAGTCGCCGTCCGACCGCGGAAGAATATACTGAGCTCCTCACCGCTTCATCGGCTAAGAGACGGCGTGATGGACCACTCCCCTCTCCAACACCTCTGAAGGAGGAGGATACCGATGAGGATGAAGACGAAGACCCTGCAGAGCCTGCCTACGAGATCGAGCAGTCCGCCGCTTAGAAGTATGACTTAGGCAGTTAGGAGTTTTCCCCAAGCATAGTTGAGTCCGTGTATCAGTTCATGTGAACCATGAGTGTTGTGTCAACATGTATGATGCAAGCCACATTTCTGCCTTAGGCAGCTTGTAAGCGACTACATCACTTGTTTTAATTCAATGCATTAGATTTCCCAAAAAACTCTTGTTTGAACTCACACACTAGCACAGTACCAAACCCCCTTATTTAGGAGCATCATCCCTTATGATTCCCGGCCAATTCGGCATGTTGACCTGTCTACTCCCCTGACAGGATGATGATTTTAACACGCACCAAGACCTTCGGCAACCCCGGCTCTGCCACCTCTGGCCAGCAGCAGGAAACCGGTGGGAATGCTCAAGCTGGAGATCACCATGAGCAGCATCAAGGCGATATTCCTCCGCCACCGCCTCCTCCGGAGAGCCTGACTGTGGCTGAGTTCCTTCAAACTCTCCGAGAGGAACGTTCATCCACCAATGCCGCCATCCAACAGCTGGCTCAAGTCTTGGTGAACAATCTGCCGCAAAACAGAAATGTTAACGGTCGCTCTACTCTGTCTAAGTTTATGCGTACTACGCCTCCTATATTCACGGAGATAACTGAACCATTGGATGCCGATGACTGGATCCACACTATCGAAGACCTCCTTGCGCTGGTCAAGTGCACCGATGATCACGAGAAAGTCCTTTATGCTTCTCACTGTCTCGGAGGCACAACCAGAGCTTGGTGGGACAGGTTCCAGATGATGCGAGAAGGTCAAGCTATCACTTGGGCAGTATTCAAGGAAGTATTCCGCGCTACTCACATTCCCCCTGGAATGATGTCCATTAAGAAGCGGGAATTCCGAGCATTGAGGTAAGGCAGTGGAACCGTCAAGGAGTATCTACAGAAGTTTAACCTCCTATAGATATATGCACCATAGGACGTCAACACTGAGGCCGCAAAGGTGGAATGCTTTATGGAAGGACTGCAACAGTCACTTCAGTATCAACTCGTTGTTTGTGAATGCCGGACCTTCTGCGATCTGGTTAACAAGGCCCTCATGTTGGAGGATAAGCATCGTGCAATGGACGACTCCCGTAAGTGCAAGTTGATGGGTAGTGGAGGACCCAGGAACCCGATGCCACGCCCATGGCAATAAGCCCGAGCAAGACCCAGCTATGAGCAACAACAGTACAGGGCACCAACGTTCCGCCAGAACTACCGGCCCCAGCAGCAAGTCAACACCAAGCCAGCAATCAACCCGTAGAATGATAGTGGAGTCAAGACCAACATCCCGGGAGAGGTTACCTGTTTTTTGTGTGGAGAAACTGGGCACTATTCCAGGCAGTGCCCCAACAAGAAGCCTGATGCATCGCGTCCCAATGCGCCAAATCAGGGACAAGGTTAAGGAGCGCCACGCAGGAACCAAGCTCCCCACAATCAGCAGTTCCACAACAGGGGACGTATTAATCACATTCCACTAAAGAAGCATAGGAACACCCGGAGTGCATTGTGGGTACGTTCCTCGTCAACTCCACCCCATCAACAGTATTATTCGATTGTGGTGCTTCACATTCTTTTGTTACTCAGAAGTTTGCGGAAAAATGTGGTTTAAAGCTTACCCTACTTAACGGGCAAATGGCAGTACATACCTCGAGAGCAGTGATAAGGACCTACCTAGGATGTAGAGGAGTAGGGATCAATATAAATGGGATAAGCTTCTCAGCGGATCTCATCATCATTAAGTCGCAAGGCTTAGAAGTGATCCATGGGATGGATTGGTTGGCCAAGCACCACAGCATCTTAGACTGTGCCAATAGGGCTATTACCATGACAAGTGACCAAGGGGTCAAAGTCAAGTATGTCCCTGAGCCTATGCCCGCTCAAGTCCCGCAGGTAAATTGCCTATCGGGGGAAGAGCTGGACAGAGTGCCAATAGTGTGTGAATACCCGGACGTCTTTCTTGATGAGCTGTCAGGGATTCCTCTTGACCGAGATATCGAGTTCATCATTTAGCTCATGCTCGGGTCAAGGCCTATCTATAAGAAGCCTTATAGGATGGTATCTGAAGGGCTAGCAGAGTTGAAGAAGCAGCTGGATGAGCAACTCAGGAAAGGATTCATTCGTCCGAGTGCATCACCTTGGGGATCACCTGTTCTGTTCGTGTCTAAGAAGGATGGGACTATCATACTCTGTGTCAATTACCGTTCCCTAAATGAAGTCACAATCAAGAACAAGTACCCACTCCCCAAGATTGAAGACTTATTTGACCCGGATATTACCAACTGAAGATCCGACCTGAAGACATACCCAAGACTGCATTCGTGACCCGGTACGGTCTATACAAATGCATCATCATGTCGGTTGGGTTGACTAATGCCCCAACATACTTCATGTACCTCGTGAACAAGGTCTTCATGGAATACCTGGAGAAGTTTGTCGTCGTTTTCATGGATGACATATTAATATTCTCCAATTCCGAAGAAGAGCATGAGAAACACTTGAGGTTAGTGTTCGAGAAGCTTCGAGAGCACCAACTTTATGCCAAATTCAGCAAATTCCAATTCTGGCTGCACGAAGTTGGATTCTTGGGTCACACCATGATGGCAAATGGATTGGCGCTTGATCCTTCCAAGATTACCATGGTAACCAACTGGGAGTCGCCAATCGATGTGAAGGAAGTCAGAAGCTTCCTCGGACTCGCGGGATACTACCGCAAGTTCGTAGACGGATTCTCCCGCATCGCTTGACCAATGACTCAGCTCTTGAAGAAAGGCGAGAAGTTTGAATGGACGCCTAAGTGTGAAGCAAGCTTCCAGGAGTTGAAGAAGAGATTGACTACCGCCCCGGTATTGGCTACTCTAGATATCAGCAAGGAGTTTATGATATATTGTGATGCTTCCAGGACCGGGATCGGTGGAGTCCTAATGCAAGATGGAAGGGCCGTGGCATACCTATCACGACAACTGCGCCCGCATGAGGAAAACTACGCCACCCATGATGTCGAATTGGCATCCGTAGTGCATGCCCTAAAGACATGGTGACATTACCTTCTGGGAAGCGATATGAAATATACACCGACCACAGAAGTCTGAAGTATATCTTGACTCAAAAGGAATTGAATATGAGGCAGCAAAGATGGTTGGATTTAATCAAATACTACGACCTCAACATTCAATACCACCTCGGTAAGGCCAATGTGGTGGCCGATGCCTTAAGACGGAAAGGCAACACCTTGAATGCCATCGTCAAGGAAAGGCTACCCTCCTTGTATGAAGAGATGGAAAGCTTCAAGTTGGAGCTAGTTGAACCAGGATTCCTAGCTAACCTCGAAGTCAAACCCACGCTGGCACACGACATCAAGGAGGCCCAGAAGGGGCACAAGAACATCGAAGGCATCAAGAAGAAGAGCCAGGAAGGCAAGGCCCTAGAATTCTCGTTGGATGAGCAAGGAGTAGTGTGGTTTGGGAAACGTTTATGCGTACCCAACAAGGCAGAACTCAAGGTCTTGATCCTGCAGGAAGCCCATGACACACCCTACTCTATTCACCCCGAGGGCACCAAGATGTATTAGGACCTCGGGAAAGATTTTGGTGGCACAACATGAAGAGGGAAATGGCATCTTGTATCGCCAAATGCGACGTGTGCCAAAGGGTCAAGGCTGAGCACCAACGACCTGCTCGATTGCTACAACCTCTCCAAGTGCCTGAATGGAAGTGGGACCGAGTCGGCATGAACTTCATCACCGGCTTACCCAGGTCCAGCACAGGCCATGACTCTATATGGGTCATCATCGACCATCGAACCAAGGTGTCTCACTTCATTCCAGTCAGTACCACCTACGAGGGCGACAAGCTGGCTCACCCCTGCATTGAGCATATTGTGAGCCTCCATGGAGTTCCCAAGGAGATCGTATCTGACCGAGGCACGCACTTCACCTCAAGATTCTGGAAGAAGTTCCAAGAAGCTGCCGTTACCAAGCTCACTTTCAGCACCGCCTTCCACCCATAGACGGGTACACAGACGGAGAGAGTGAATCAGATGCTTGAAGATATGCTCCGCGCTTGTGTCTTGGCACATGGGACCAAATCGGAGGACTATCTGTCATTTGCTGAGTTCTCATACAACAACAACAAACAATCCAGTCTCTAGATGGCCCCATTTGAAGTGCTATACGGACGAAGGTGCCGCACCCCGCTCAACTGGCCGAAACCGGCGAAGGATTGATTTTCGGGCCGGAAGTTCTGCAAGAGGCAGAAGAGAAGGCGCAACTTGTCCAGGAAAACTTGAAGGTAGTCAAGTCACGACAAAAGAGCTATGCGGACTCTCACCGCAGGGAACTGGAGTTCATTCCCGGAGACCACGTGTACCTCCCCGTCACACCCCTCAAGGGAACCAAGCGTTTCCATGTCAAAGGAAAACTTGCTCCAAGGTTCATTGGACCTTTTTTGATCATGGCAAGGCGTGGAGAAGTTGCTTACCAGTTGGAGCTACCTCCAGAATTTTCAAGTGTGCACAACGTCTTCCACGTGTCACAACAACCGGAAGTGTCTACAAGCGCCAAACCACCCATATATTTATAAGGACATTGACCATCAAGTACTACTAGGTTCAGTGGAGCAACCACACCAAAGCAGAAGCAACTTGGGAGCGTGAAGACTATCTCCGATCCGAATTTCCGTACCTTTTTAGCACCTAGCTTAGGAATCTCGGGGACGAGATTCTTGTAAGGGGGATAGGTCTGTCACACCCTGTTTTCACCTCACTTTCATTGTAGGTTCAAAATCTGAGTTCATTAAAACTTTTCATAGACCAATCCTGTGAATGCCATGGTTGTCACTGTATGCTTGAATGCTTGAACGAGTTGGTTCAAAAACCATATTTTTATAACATAAATATTCCCAAAATTCTTTTTCATATTTTTGACTATTTCAAAACCTTGCTTTGGGTTGCACTACAAGTCCTTGATAGCAAGGGAGTGCTCTTACCCAAAGTTGGTGATTTGGTTCTAAAACTATTTTAACTCTCTAAAACCATAAAATAATTATCTTATAAAATATTTTCCTATTTTATATGCAATTCCAATTTTGAGGCCAGAAATGATAATCCTATATGGAACAGTACTTTTCTTCATTAGAAAAATCTGAGAAAATTTGGAGATACTCACAGGACATATATTTTCCATACAAAAGATTTTCAACCCCTATTTATACTCTAAATATTTGGTCAAAACCTTGAAAACCTATTTTGTCTGTTTTGATCTTTTGGAATATTTCCAAAGGAAATATTTCCAATAAAATCCTAGAAAATTCCAGCAACCTTCCCAAGCTATATTTGGTGGCCACACCAAGTTTCACCCCATTCCAAGGTGGTTTGGTTCACTAAATAATCCTAAAACCCTCTGTGTCGAGAACCAAGTTGAAACATCTCTACATTGCAAAGTTTATCCAAATGGGTTGAAACTTTGCAGGAGTGTTCAACACACCAAATGAGGAGTCTCTGCCAAAAACGGGATTTTCAATAGCTAATCTACCCACATTCCCTTTGGAAAGGATAGATGTGCCCATTTGGGGGTGATTTCAAGTTTGTATTGCCAAACTTGTTCAATGAAGCTCAAATTTGGTGGAGTATCTTATTTTAGCATCAAACTTAATGCTGTTAACTCTCATCACCAGTGGTGAGGTGTTGCTATCCCAAACACCTGTCGAACACCTTCTACCATATTAGCAAATCAGCTCCTACCCCACTCCACACCTAAGCTCTTCGCTCCAAACTCTTTGACCAAGCAGCGAGCACCACTCCCGAATTGCACGAGAGTGGCCCCTCCTTGAATCCAAGCAGAAGATCCCAAAAAGCCCATTCTAAATTCTGGTTAAGGCTCGCATCTCTTTTTTCATCACACCCCATGGCCAACAGAGAGTCCCTCGTCTCCCAAACGACTAGGCATCTCCAGACCCAGCCCCAGGACATGGGCAAGGTGCCCTAGAGCGCACCAGCATGCCGTGCCATGCCAAAACTATGCTTTGGGCATGTTGCTGGGTGCACCCGAAGCAAAGGTGGCCAGCCCCGGCTGGTTCGAGCCTCCCCCCGTTGCCCATTCGAGTCCCCGACAACCTCTCTACATTAGGGCAGCCACAGGGCCCCTCCTCCCTTGCTCTATTGACCGGAGCGATGCATGCCTGCGCGTGCCAGATCCAGCCAGAAGACCACGGCCACACGTGCACGCTCCTCCTCGCTTTCTCTCCCTCTCAGTGGGTCACATGGGTCCTAAACCACATCCGCTTACAGTGGTTTCTACCCCGAGCACTCATTGCCCCTCATGCGAGCTGCGGTGAAACCACTGGCGCCACCGGCTCAGTGCATCGTCGGTGGCCTATAAATAGGCCTCTTGCTTGAAGTGCATCTAGTGCTCTTAGTGATTTTGGTGGTTTGAAGACTTATAGGTTAAGTAACTAATGTGTTTATAAGTGTACACAAGCTCTATAAGTTGCTGAGGAGTTTGAGTTATACGATGAATATCGACCCCTAAAAATGTATATCTTCGGCTGAAGAAATTGGTCTTATGCTGAAGATTTTGATCGTGAAAAAATTGTGATGAAATTGATATTCCTCATGAAGGTATTGAAGATGAGGAATTCGGTCTGTCCTGTAGAAAATCAGCATGAAGACTTTGAAGCATGAAGATTTATTCTTTGTGTTTCATTTTCTTTACTCTTGAGTCATAGGAACATCGTACTGTTAAAGGGGGTCGAGGTAATACTACAAAATGAATTTCCTCACGATGCTAAACCCAAGCCCAATCCTACAAAAGCCTCAAGTGAGGAATATGAGAGACATGAGGACACTCACAGTTGAGAGTCCCGACCATTGCCGCGATTTGCGACACCTCACCGATCTTATCCACACCAACGATCATAATATTTAAGGGCATTTATGTCAAATCATGTCGGGATGCTCCGAGGCTATAAATAGCTGCCCCCACAACCACTAGCTGGTTGGCTGCTCCGCGAGAAACTGACACTTGTCATTTAGACCAACCCAAATTCCTCAGAGTCTTCGAGAGTAAATCATCAGTTAGAAAATACCCCAAACACCAAACCACAAACCAAAAACCAAGTGATTGAGCATCACTGAAGAATTTGTTCGTGTGTAGAACTGAAGCCTTTTACCTTTGAGGATTTTGCATCCTCCAAACGGTTAGGCGTCATGGTCTAGAGCAATCCAGCAGTCAATTGTGGATTGCCGGGTGACCAAGTTTGTGAGGGTTTGGAAGTCCGCCCTGAAGACTTAGCTCAAGGAGAATACAATAGGGATTGTGTGTCCTTTGCTTTCAATACCAAGCCGCTCCAAACCAGACATAGGACTGTCATAACAGTTGGAACTAGGTCATCAACAACTGTCTTCATGGTGATACGGGTTCTATTTCTTCAACTCTTTCAATTCCTCAATATTGTATGTTGAAGACTTTCATTGTCACTATTTGAAGAATTTTCTAAAGACTTTCTCTGAATTTCCTCAACCGCAAATTCTTCATACCAGTTAATCTTCACCTTCTTATTCAGTGCTTGCATAGGACGCAAACCATTTTTCATAATCTTCATCAAGAAAACAGCTGTTGTAATCTTTGCACCTATGATCCGGCTCTGTTTCCACTGCATGTTATTCATTAGTGAGGAATTTTCTCAGGTATGCAATTCTAAAAATCGCCTATTCACCCCCCTCTAGTCGATATAACGCACTTTCAATTGGTATAAAAGCGAGGTACTCCCTTGTTATGTGTGATTTTGGTTTAACCACCTGGAGTTTTAGTTATGTCGACTACATGTTTGATCAAGGTTACTGCAATATGTACTAGCTTCGAAGGAAAGGACTTTACCTATTGCAAGACCAAGATGCAGATGCATCTTCAAGCTATTGACAATGATGTCTGGTACATTGTGGAACATGTCATTCCCTCCATCGCTGCTACTGTCTCTTTCGCTGATGTGAAGAAATTCAAGCAACTAGATTCTCAAGCGAAGAATATCATCTGTGTCCTTCTGAGCAAAGGTCAGTATGGCAGAGTGAGTGCTTTGGGCACAACAAAGCTCATCTAGGATAGGCTGTCCAAAGTTAATGAAGGAATTTCAACTCAGCGTGACTCTCGTGTTGATGGTCTTCGTAATCTCTTCAATCGCTTCAAGAGGCTTGACAATGGAAGCTGCCAAGATACCTTTGATCGCCTCACTAACATCTCAAATGAACTGCAAGCACTGGGAGCTCGAGACATCACTGACCATGAAGTTGTGAAGAAACTGCTAAGATCTTTGGATCCATCATTTGATACACTGGTTCTGATGATTCAAGAAAGAGCAGACTATAAGATGCTTGGTCCTGCTGATATACTCGAAAGTCTCAATACTCATGAATTCCAACAGGAAGAAAAGAGAGATTTGTATGGACCAAGCTACTCTAGACCTCGTGCGCTGAAGGCCAAAGCAATTTCCTCATCTGAAGAAGAAGACTTAGATTGCAGCATTGGTGATCCTGATGAACTTGGACAGGAGCTCGCAATGCTTGTGAGGAAATTCCAGAAGTTTACAAGGCGTGGCCAGTTTGGTAAATCTTCCAGAAGAGATATGAGGAAATCAGAATCTTCATCTGAGTACTACAAGAAAAGAACCTGCCACAAATGCAAGTAATCAGGTCACTATATTGCTGATTGTCCTTGCTGGGTGAAGGAATCAAAGAAGAACAAATACAAGGATGGAAGTTCTGATGACTCCAAGAAAAAGAAGAAATCTTCAAAATCCTCATCCTCAAAGTCCTCATCGCACAAGAAGACTGGTTTCAGAAAGGCTCGGGCACTCATCGGCAAGGAAATGGATTCTGTGGAAGAATTTGAGGAATGTGATGAAGAGGAAGGTTTAGAAGAAGACTCAGAGTCTGGTGTGGTAAGTCTTGCACTAGCTACCACATTCGTCAACAAGTCAATCTCCAACCTTGAAGAAAATGACAACACTATCTACACCGATGACTATGCTGATGACTTCGCTCCAACCTATTGTTTCATGGCAAAAGGTTCGAAGGTACTGAATGACACTTTCTCCTCTGATTCAAGTGACTGTGAACCTGATGATTATAAAAAACCCAGCTACACTAAACTTGCCAACATTGGAACTAAGCAACAAAGTGCCATTGAAAAGCTTCAAAAACTGTTAGACAGAAGCGATGACCTGTTGAATAATGAAATGAATCATACCCAAATCCTCATTGAAGATGTGAAAAGTCTTCAGTCCAGATTTGATAGTCTTCAAGATCGTTATGGCACACTCTTGGCTGATCATGAGAAACTTTTCTATGAATTTCTTCAAAGGAAACTTCATCTTGAGAACTTGAAGATGTCCCATGATGATCTTCGAACGGAAAACGATTCATTACTTTCTCAACAGATCAGTGCCGCTCAGGTTGAATTCACTCCACCATGTCTCAAATGCATCGAGCGTGAAACTTCCAATTCATCACCAAAATCATTAAATGCTTCTATTACTACAAATTCTTCAACTGCTCATGTGGTATCAAATTCCTCACTTGAGGAAACCACAAATGTTACTGACGAAAATGCAGGGTTGAAGGAATTGTATGTGACTGGCATGCACAAAAGTCTCAAAGGGCATCAAACCCTCTGCGTTGTGCTCAAAAAGCAGATATTGAACAGGAACCCAAGGAAAGAAGGAATTGCCTTTGAAAGGAAACTGAATGCTGATGGATCATACTGGAAACCTGAGCAATATCCCAAAACCTCATGGGTTGCTGCTAAAGGACCTCATGTTGATCGATCCAATCTAACAGGCTTTGCATGTGAATTGTCCTATTCCTCAGATGAGTCATTTGACTCCAACTGTAAACTGTTCAAAAATCAATCTGGTGAAGTATTTGCTCGATATGTTGGAACTAACTGCAGGAATGGACCACCCGTGAGGAAAATATGGGTCCCCAAAGTTGTTTGGAAAATCTTCAGGTGAATGTCCTCATGACACTACCTGTGAAGAACCTAAACCCCAGATCAAATTCCTCAGGTGGACGAAAGTCCTCAAGAGGATCAAAATCCTCAACTCGTCAAAACTATGCTCGTACTCATGCTAATGCTTCTGATATGCAGGGAAATTACAAGGGATATGAATATGATCATTATACCTCAAATCATTATGTTCATAAATCCTCAAAGAACTTCTCTGCCTATTCATTTGAATACTCTAACCCCCGCTATTGTGAAGAGAAGTGCATTAGCTTCAATGCCCCCTTTCTCGTATGGTGCTCGGAGGATGATGAACTCTTTGCCACCCCTTCAGATGTGTGTGGTGAAGAAATTGAACTAATCACCTCTGCAGGTCTGGTCTCCAGATGAAAATCATCATCTGAAGAATTTGCTAGAGAACTAAGGAAAATGCTTGTTTGGATGAAAGCTAAAATTGATGAAATGATAACATTTCACACGTCCTCAAATTTACTGTTTATGATGAAATTCCTGTCTGATGAAATTGATATCATATTCTTCATGTCTGAAGCATATGAGATGGTAAGCTGCACTAATTCATCTGTAGGAGGACAAACCCAAGGGCACTGAGTGGGTTCTTGATAGTGGCTGCACACACCACATGACTGGTGATAAAATCATGCTGATGAATATGCCACTGACTCCATCACCACTGAAGCAAATCACATATGCTGACAAAGGTAAAAGCAAGGTATTGGGACTTGGCAAAGTGGCTATTTCCAAGGATAGGCACATGGACAAAGTGATGCTTGTTGAATCCCTTGGGTTTAACCTCATGTCAGTCTCAATGCTTTGTGATCTTGATATGGTTGTTATCTTTGTCAAATATAGATGTGTAGTCATCATGGAATCTGACATATCCAAAGTCTTCGAAGGTGTTAGGAGAGGAGATTTGTACATTGTTGATTTTTCCACACGTCCTCAACCAACCACATGCTTACTAGCAAAAACCTCACAGGCTGGCTATGGCATCGAAGACTTGGTCATGCAGGCATGAGGAACTTGCACACGCTGGCGAAGAAAAACATGTCATTGGCATCGAATCAGTCAAATTTCTCAAGGACCACCTCTGCGGTGCTTGTGAGTCTGGAAAAATAACCAGATCCAAACACCCCTCAAAGACCATCATGACTACTACTCGTACATATGAATTGCTTCACATGGATCTATTTGGACCTACTCATTATGCTACTCTAACAAATGCAACATCTTTATATGGCTTTGTCATAGTTGATGATTATTCTAGATATACTTGGGTGCATATCATTCTGTATAAAACTGACGTGCAGGAAGTCTTCAAACGATTTTCCTCAAGGGCCTCGACGAACTTCGGCGTCAAGATCAAACACATCAGGAGTGATAACGGGACAAAAATTCAAAAACACTGGTATTGATGATTATCTTGATGAACTTGGTATTACTCATGAATAATCTGCTCCCTATACTCCTCAACAGAATGGCGTCGTTGAAAGAAAGAACATGACTCTGGTTGAAATAGCATGGACTATGCTTGAAGAATATCAGATTCCTCGTCGTTTCTGGCCTAAAGCAATCAACACTGCTTTCCACATCATCAACTTGGTATATCTTCACAAATTCCTCAAGAAAACCTCATATGAAGTCCTCACTAACAATAAACCAAATGTAAGTTATTTTAAAGTCTTCGGTGCAAGATGCTGGATTAGAGATCCTCACCATAGCTCAAAATTTGCACCTAAAGCACATGAGGGTTTTATGCTTGGTTACGGAAAGGACTCGCACACCTACTGAGTCTTCAACACCTATCACAACAAGGTTGTTGAAACTGTAGATGTGCGGTTCGATGAAACTAATGGCTCGCAAAGAGAGCAATTGCCTCCTGTGCCAGATAAATTATCTCCCGAGGAAGCAATCAAGTTCAAAGCAACTGAATACATTGTTCCTACTGAGGAAATTGCTGAAGAAATCGTCCCCAACACAGATGAAATTCAGGAAGGAGCTCCTGAGGAAATTGCTCCACATCAAATTCCTCAGCCCAGACAAAATCCTCAACCAGCTCATCCAAGGATTGCAAATGAAGTAGAACTTGACAAAATCCTCGATGACATCAACACGCCAGGTCCTCTTACTCGCTCAAAAGCTTCACACTTAGTTAACTTTTGTGGGCATTCCTCTTTTGTGTCTATCACAGAACCCTCAAAAGTTGCTGAAGCTTTGATGGAACCTGAGTGGATTCAAGGCATGCACGATGAACTTCTTCAATTCAAGCTAAATGACGTATGGGAACTCGTCAAACGACCAGATCCTCATAAGCACAATATCATCGGTACCAAGTGGATTTTCCAAAACAAGCAAGATGAGGATGGTCAAGTGGCACTACAAGAATACCCCCTATAAAGCAACACATATTTTACAACATTTTGAATATATGTTGTAAAATTGGCAATAGATACACATATAACTATTGTAGCATATGCGTTGTAGACTTGTAGCTCTTGACCCGTTGTGTACGTACTAGATTGCAACCGGTCACAACTAAGTAAAGCACAATGCACTAACCCATCCCAGCCCAAGTTGGCTTTCACGATTAGTTCATTCCTTGTCGCTGGCATCCCTTCTTCCTCTCGAGCTTCCCACGCCAGCCGCCACCCCTCATCACCGCTCCCCTACGACCAACTGCTTTGCACTGCTGCGACCTACCTGCATCTTGACGCGCCGCCCCTCACTACTCCCTGCGATCCTACATCCTGGCGCGCTGCACCTTGCCACTCCCATGCGGTCCTCCATCCCAGCGCGTAAGCCCCATCCGAATTTGCATGACGAGTCAGAGAGGAAAGCAGGGCAGGACCAGAGCACGCTTACTAATAGGATTGGAAGGATAGTCCTGCCACAGTTCTCATTCTAGGTATGACTACATCTATTTTTTTCTCTGTAAAAGGAATAAGACCATGCTCTTCAACTATTCATTAACGCATGATTAAGCTTGCAAAGTATCACCCAATCTCAGTAGTGATTCATCCACTAATTAATACTACATGCAAGGTAGTGATCGGGCCTCTCTATACTATGCAAATTGATATGCTTGAACAGGAAAAAACTGCAGCAATTAATTTAACAGAACATATATTAACTAAAAATGTATAAGATATTGTA
Organism: Hordeum vulgare subsp. vulgare; assembly: GCF_904849725.1. NCBI lineage: Eukaryota > Viridiplantae > Streptophyta > Magnoliopsida > Poales > Poaceae > Hordeum > Hordeum vulgare. Next base: position 279,224,519 of record NC_058519.1, on the reverse strand, counting down.
AATCAAGTTGACTATCACGCACTAGATACAAGACTTTTACTATTGTACATCTTAACATTGTCTGCATGGCTTGTAGTGCATTTTCTGCAACCAGGGTGTGTATATGGTTTCTTATGTATTGCTGATAGGTCTCCATCATACCTACTTTTCCAAACTCTTTTGCCCTTGTTTTGGACTCTAATTTGCATGATTTGAATGGAACTAACCCGGATTGACGCTGTTTTCAGCAGAATTGCCATGGTGTTGTTTTTGCGCAGAAATAGAAGTTCTCGGAATGACCTGGAAATTTACGAGGATTTTTTGTGGAATATAAAAAAATACTGGCGCAAGAATCACCTGGAGACACGGAGCCAGGAGCCCACAAGCCCAGGAGGCCCGCCCCCCCCCCCCCCCACGGCCGGGCCTTGCAGGCTTGTGAGGCCCTCATGGCTCCGCAGCCTCCAACTCCAGCTCTATATATTCTCTCTCGCCCGGAAAATTAAGAGAGAAGAGTTCATCATGTTTCACGACACGGAGCAGCCTCCACCACCTGTTCTTCCTCTAGAGGGCAGATCTGGAGTCCGTTTTGGGCTCCGGAGAGGGGAAATCGACGCCGCCGTCATCACCAACCATCCTTCATCGCCAATTCCATGATGCTCTTCACCGTTCGTGAGTAATCTCATCATAGGCTTGGTGGACGGTGATGGGTTGGATGAGATCTATCATGTAATCGAGTTAGTTTTGATGGGGTTTGATCCCTAGTATCCACTATGTTCTAAGATTGATGTTGTTACTACTTTGCTGTGCTTAATGCTTGTCACTAGGGCCCGAGAGCCATGATTTCAGATCTGAACCTATTAGGTTTCCATCAATATATGTGTGTTCTTGATCCTATCTTGCAAGTTGTAGTCACCTACTATGTGTTATGGCCCGGCAATCCCGGAGTGACAACAACGGGAACCACTCCCGGAGATGACCATAGTATGAGTAGTTCATGTATTCACTATGTGCTAATGCTTTGTTCCGGTTCTCTATTAAAAGGAGACCTTAATATCCGTTTGTTTCCATTAGGACCCCGCTGCCACGGGAGGGATGGACAATAGATGTCATGCAAGTTCTTTTCCATAAGCACGTATGACTAAATACAGAATACATGCCTACATTACATTGATGAACTGGAGCTAGTTACATGTCACCCTATGTTATAACTGTTACATGATGAATGTCATCCGACATAATTATCCATCACTGATCCAATGCCTACGAGTCTTTTCCTACTGGTCCTTGCTATGTTACTTTACCGCTAGTGTTGTCACTGCTGCTACTGTTACCGCTACTGTTGTCACTACTGTTACTGTTACCGCTGCTACCGTTACTATCACACTACTTTGCTACTGAAACTTTGCTGCAGATACTAAGTCTTTCCGGTGTGGTTGAATTGACAACTCAACTGCTAATACTCGAGCATATTCTTTGGCTTCCCCTTGTGTCGATTAACAAATTTGTGTTGAATACTCTACCCTCGAAAACTATTGCGATCCGGTATACTTGTGGGTTATCAAGACTATTTTCTGGCGCCGTTGCCGGGGAGGCATAGCTCTATTCTCTGAGTCACTTGGGATTTACGTCTGTTGATCACTATGAGGAATCCGAGAGTTCCAAAAACTAAAGTCTTGCCCTCAACTACGAGGACAGGTAAGGAACTGCCATCTAGCTCTGCACTTGATTCACCTTCAGTAATGAGTAAATTTGCGACACCACCACATACTAGAAATTCTTATGTGTCGCCTGTGCTTGATGATGCTACTTCTTCTATCCATGATGGTTATAATGATTTTTCTTGATACTGCTTTGCCACTGGGTGCATTTCTTGATGCACAAATTGCCAGAGTTGCTGTTGAATGTGATGATACTTCTGAAACTGATGAAAATTTTGAAGTGGAACCTGCTGTTCCACCTGGTAGAACTAGCTCTCCTAGTTATGAATTGCCTATTATACATGAGGGTTATGTTATGGAGGGAGAGGTAGCTGAAGACTTTCTTGCTTGTAAGGATAGCTATGATCTTAAGAATTTATTGCGCAAGTGGAAAGAAAAATCTCTGAATGCTAGAATGAAACATGATCCTCAGTTTGCTACTTCGCCCATCTTTGTCAGTGATAAGGATTATGAATTCTGTGTCGATCCTGAGTTAATCACTTTGGTAGAATCTGATCCTTTTCATGGTTATGAGTCTGAAACAGTTGTAGCACATCTTACTAAGTTGAATGATATAGCTACCCTATTCACGAGTGAGGAAAAAAATTCGCCATTACTATATCCTTAAGTTGTTTCCTTTCTCACTAAAGGGTGATGCTAAGACTTGGTTTACTTCTCTTGCTCCCGGTTGTGTGCGTAGTCCCCATGATATGATATACTACTTCTGTGAGAAATATTTTCCTGCCCATAAGAAAGAAGCTGCCTTGCACGATATATATAACTTTGTGCAAGTTGAAGAAGAGAGTCGCCCACAAGCTTGGGGGAGGGTTGTCCAGTTACTGAATGCTTTGCCTGATCACCCTCTTGAGAAAAATGAAATACTTGATATATTTTACAATGGACTAACCGATGCTTCTAGGGACCACCTAGATAGTTGTGTTGGTTGTGCCTTCAGGGAAAGAACTCTGGAACAAGCTGAAATTCTATTGAATAATATCTTGAGCAATGATAATGCTTGGACTATTCCAGAACCACCTTCGAAGCCAACTCCTAAGAAAAGAGGTATTCTATTTCTCAGTCCAGAAGATATGCAAGAAGCCAAGAAATCTACGCAAGAGAAAGGTATTAAATCTGAAGATGTTAAGAATCTACCACCTATTGAAGAAATACATGGTCTTGATAACCCGACACAGGTAGTAGAGGTCAATTCAATTCGTAGATTCAATGAGAGTGATATTCCTTATGATAAAGCTACTAGCTTATGCTTAGATGAATTTGATAACTTCGTTGCCAAACAACAAAGTTCCAATGATTATGTTAGCAGAAAATTGGAACAAAATGCTCGCATGATTAATCATATAAGTGCTTGTGTGGATAGAAATGTCAATGATCTTAAGCTCTTGAGTAAACATGCCTCTATGGTCACTACTCAAGTAGAACAAGTACTTAAGGCTCAAAATGACTTGCTCAATGAGTTGAATGACAATTCTGTTAGAGTTGTCACTAGAGGTGGTAGAATGACTCAGGAACCTTTGTATCCCGAGGACCATCCTAGGAGAATTGAACAAGATTCTAAAGTAGTTAGCATTGATGCACCTAATCATCCTGGTATTAGGAAGAAAAAGAAAGATGATAGGAACTTGCATGCTAGCAAACCTGCTGCTGTTACACATGAGAATCCAAATGATGTCTCTGTTTCTGATGCCGAAACACAATCTGGTGATGAACATGAGCCTAGTGATAATATTGATAGTGGTGTTCATGTTGATGCTCATCCTAGTAATGATAAGGATGTGGAGATTGAACCTAGTGTTGATCTTGATAACCCACAACCTAAGAACAAGAGATACGGTAAGAACGATTTTATTGCTAGGAAGCATGGTAAAGAAAGAGAACCATGGGTTCAAAAACCCATGCCCTTTCCTCCCAAACCATCCAAGAAAAAGGATGATGAGGATTTTGATCGCTTTGTTGAAATGATTAGACATGTCTTTTTGCAAATGCGTTTGACAGATATGCTCAAAATGTCTCCTTTTGCTAAGTACATGAAAGATATTGTGACTAATAAAAAGAAGATACCTGAGGTTGAGATTTCCACCATGCTTGCTAATTACACCTTCAAGGGTGGGACTCCTAAGAAACTAGGTGATCCCGGAGTGCCCACTATACCTTGCTCCATTAAAGGAAATTATGTTAGAGCTGCTTTATGCGATCTTTGAGCTGGTGTTAGTGTTGTGCCTCTCTCTTTATATCGTAGACTTGAATTGGATAAGTTGACACCTACTGAAATGTCTTTGCAAATGGCCGAGAAATCAACTGCTTTTCCTATCGTCATTTGCGAGGATGTGCCTGTCGTGGTTGCTAACGTTACTATCTTAACGGACTTTGTTATTCTGGATATTCCCGAGGATGATGCCATGGCGGTCATCCTTGGAAGACCCTTTTCAAACACTGCAGGGGCTGTTATTGATTGCAACAAAGGCAATGTCACTTTCCATGTTAATGGTAATGAGCATACGGTGCACTTTCCGAAGAAACAATATCGAGTACATTGCATCACTGCTATTGAAAAATCTTCATCAATTCTTATTGGAAGCTTTGAATGCTCTATACCTACTGTCAAGACGAAGTATGATTTACTTGTTGGGGATATGCACATCCCCGTTGAGGTAACCTAGTGATTATTCGAAAACTCTCCGGTTTTATGTGATTTGAATTTTTTTTGTCAAGGAGACTTGATCAACCTCATTGACGGATTTCTTTTGAAGACCATGAGATGGATGAATCTAGGAGTCACAACCCTCTGTTCCCAACCTTTACTTTCGGTTGTTTAGAAGAAAAATGATAAATTTAGCTTTATTTTTCCTGTTTTCTGCGTTTTCCGTCCTTAGAAAAGTGTCCAGAAAATAAAACTTCTTCAAATGCCCTGAAATTCAAGTATGATTTTTTCTGGAATTTTTGAAAATTTCTGTGATAGGAAGCTAGTCAGGGGGATGCACTAGTGGGCCACAAGCCCAGGAGGCGCGGGCAACCCCCCTGGCCGGGCCTGGCAGGCTTGTGGGTCCCATGTGGCCCCCCTCCACTTATTCCAGCTCCCATCTCCTTCTTCCACCTCCAGAAAAATCATTCCACAGCTCAAACCCGTGTTCTTTCTCCTCTTGCTGCATTTTTCGATCTCCTTGTGCAAAGCCCCATTCACCAAATTGTTTTGGGGAGTTGTTCCTTGGTGTGTGACTCCTCCATTGGTCCAATTAGTTTTTGCTCTAGTGCTTTATTCGTTGCGTATTTTTGCTGTCTTGGTGACCCTGTTCTTGAGCTTTGCATGTTAATTTTAGTTGGTCCCAAGTAGTTTTGATGCATGATATGGCCTCTAGGCAGTTGTAGGAGTAGGTGTTATGAGTTTTGTTGAGCCTCGTCCACTTCTCTTTTGAGTCACTAAAAATTTCAGAAATTTTCAGAGAAAGAAAAAGAAAAAGATGAGGAGGTTCCTAAGAGGATTTTCAAGCCGTGACCCCAAGGAAGATGAAAATGAGAAGAAGAAACCCAAGTACCTGGTCCCCCGAGTTGCAGAAGTTCGAGCGTGCGAGTGGCCATGCGATGTGTTCTTACGTGTCGCCGGTCTTTTTGAGGATTTTTATTACTTGGTGGAGAATGCAGGTCTTAACGCATTTGTTGAAGATAAGTGTCCACAATACGTCCTCGCTAATATTTTCATGCAATGATTTAATTTCTATCCAAGGAAGAGTCCTCCTATGGTTGAGTTCAAGTTATATGATATCCCCCAGCGCATGTCACTTCAGGATTTTTGCAATGTTTGCAATTTACCTTATGTTGGGGATATTCATGAACCTCGTCCACGGGACTTGGAGGCTTTCATTGATACTATTGCTGTAGGAGAGGAGAGAGGAGTGTCTTGCGCTAGAGTTGCTAGTGTACATTTTCCCGTGCTTCGGTATCTCTCATTATTTGTGGGAAAATGTTTGATTGGCCGTGGGAAAGCTGGGGCTCTTAGCTCCCCCGATCTTGCGGTTTTGCACGAAGCTCTTTATAAAGATAAAACTTATAGCTTGGGCTCTATAGTGGCTCAATGGTTGAACACGAACCGTACTAAAGGCGCTGTTTATGAAGGTATCTATGCTACCCGTCTTGCTAAACATTTTGAGATACCTATTAGAATGTACGAGGAAGAAGAGATGCTTCTTCCTGCGAGATATTTAGATTATGATAGCATGGTTCGCCATGACTTTCTTTATAAAGATATAAATAAGAGGATGATTTATAACTTGGTATTTAGCCAGGGTACTTGTGGGACTATTACTTTGCCTATTCCTTCTTTGTTCAATTTTCATCTAGGCAGGTACATTATTATGTCCTCAGACATCTACGCATATTGGGGCATAGCGCCACCACAGGTGCCCGTGCCCGAGCTACGAGTCGAGTACCAGACGCGAGTTTATCAGTTGGAGCCAGAGGAGCTCACCCAGCAGTGGCACCCTCAGTACACTTCGGAGTTCCCCGGAGATGGTTACTTCCCTCCGTGGGAGTAAACCAACTTAGGCCAAAAGCCTAATCTTGGGGGAGTATGTGTTTCTCACCAACTTTATATTCATGCTCACACTTTCACTTTGATAGTCGGTGTTCACACCTTGCGATTGTATCATCCAAGCTAGTTTATTTCTTTTTCTCGCTTTCTTCTTGTGTGTTTGTTTAATTTGATAAAAACAAAAAAAATTAGTTGTAAGTTTACTTTCCTGCTTTCTTAGGGATATTTAAAAAGAAAACCCAAAAAGATTTCCCGTTCTTCTTTTGTTTCTTGGGAGCTTTCCCTTGTAAATAGTTTTCATTTTCTTTAGGTCAAGGTAGAAGACCATGGTTAAAATGTTTAGTGGCTCTCACATGCATATCTGTTAATTCATCAAAGAGCTATATTACTTTATCTTCTCCTCTGAGTTTGCTTGAAGATTCCAACTTAGTCCAATGCACGAACACTCTCATTATGATTCACATCATTCGGTCGTGCAAGTTAAAGGCAATAATGACGCTATATGATGAAGTGACTGAGCCTGGAAAAGCTGGTATGAACTCGACCTATTTTGTTTTTGTAAATATGACTAGCTCATCGTTCCTAATTCAGCATTGTTATGAGAGAAACATGTTTACAATGACAACTTAGAGATCATAGTTTCTGATGCCATGCTTAATTAGCTAGGAGCTTATAATGGTTTGTCTTGGATGCCAACATGAATTTCAAGATGATTATGATTTAGTATGATAGGATGGTATCCTCCTTTGAGTGATTCAAGTGGCTTGACTTGGCACATGTTCACGCTTGTAGTTGAAACAAAATCAACATAACCTCTATGATATTCATGTTCATGGTGATTTGTGTCCTACTCATGCTTGCACTCAATGTTGGTTAATTCAATGCATATTGATGACTGTTATCGCTCTCTAGTTGGTCGCTTTCCAGTCTTTTGCTAGCCTTCACTTGTACTAAGCGGGAATACTGCTTGTGCATCCACTTCCATAAACCCAAAGTTGTTCCATATGCCTCCACCATACCTACCTATATGCGGTATCTACCTGCCGTTCCAAGTAAATTTGCATGTGCCACTCTCTAAATCTTCAAGCAATAATCTGTTTTGTATGCCCGAACCGCTCATATGGTGACAAGGGGCGGCCAATATCTTCCATGCTAGGCGTGTTATCCTCGATACGTGTTTATTCACTATCACTCACGAGAAAGGGGCCGGTAATCAGAATGCCCAGTTCCGTGCTCAAATCGAAACTATAATTTCAAAGAAAACTCCCCCTGGATTGTTGTTGGTATCGACAGCACCCGAGGATTCAGCTAGTCGTGGAGTGTGATTGATCGGTGGTGGGGGAGTCAAAACTTTACTTTTCTGTTTGGGAACCACCTATAGTATGTGTAGCATGGAAGATGGTGAAAACTCTTGGTCATCGCGTTGACAATGAGAGCATACCACTCATAATTATTTATCTTTGTTTTAAAAGCTTGAGCTGTGGCACATCTGCAAATCAATACTTCCCTCTGCGAAGGGCCTATCTATTTACGTTTCTGGTGAGTCATCCTATCCTTATCAAAAGGCATCAATTAGAGAGCACCTCTATCATTTTTATGCTTTGATATTAATTGATATTGAGTATAACTGTGACCGGATCTTCTTTGCCATGAATTATAGTGCTCAGTCAGCCCTTGGTCTTTGAAGGTGCTGTGCATTCATGTTTTGCGGTCTCAGAAAGGCTAGGGAGATACCATCTGTTCATATTGTTTCATGATTGTTTCGATTGAAGTGTTGACGTTTGAAACTGATTATTATTGATCGCTAGTTGATTAATCCATTGATATGAGTACACCATAAGACCTAAATGTCATTGCTTATGTGGTTAGCTTATGATTTTGCTGAAAATCTAAATATGAGTTAGACATAATTACAACAACAAGATCAAACAGAGTTCGTAAAAGTTTTTCTTTTGTCTCTTTCAGTTTGTCAACTGGATTTCTTGAGGACAAGCAAGGCTTTAAGCTTGGGGGAGTTGATACCTCTCCATCATATCTACTTTTCCAAACTCTTTTGCCCTTGTTTTGGACTCTAATTTTCATGATTTGAATGGAACTAACCCGTACTGACGCTGTTTTTAGCAGAAGTGCCATGGTGTTGTTTTTGCGCAGAAATAAAAGTTCTCGGAATGACCTGGAAATTTACGAGGGTTTTTTTGTGTGGAATATATAAAAAATACTGGCGCAAGAATCACCTGGAGACACGGAGCCAGAAGCCCACAAGCCCAGGAGGCACCCCCTGGCCGGGCCTGGCAGGCTTGTGAGGCCCTCGTGGCTCCGCAGCCTCCAACTCCAGCTCTATATATTCTCTCTCGCCTGGAAAAAATTAAGAGAGAAGAGTTCATCAATATTCACGAGACGTAGCCACCGCCACCACCTGTTCTTGCTCTGGAGGGCAGATCTGGAGTCCGTTCTGGGCTCCGGAGAGGGGAAATCAACACTGTCGTCATCACCAACCATCCTTCATCGCGAATTCCATGATGCTCTTCACCGTTCGTGAGTAATCTCATCGTAGGCTTGCTAGACGGTGATGGGTTGGATGAGATCTATCATGTAATCGAGTTAGTTTTGATGGGGTTTGATCCCTGGTATTCAGTATGTTCTAACATTGATGTTGCTACTACTTTGCTATGCTTAATGCTTGTCACTAGGGCCCGAGTGCCATGATTTCAGATCTGAACCTATTATGTTTCCATCAATATATGTGTGTTCTTGATCCTATCTTGCAAGTTGTAGTCACCTACTATGTGTTATGACCCGGCAACCCCGGAGTGACAATAACCGGATCAAGTCCCGGAGATGACCATAGTATGATGAGTTCATGTATTCACTATGTGCTAATGCTTTGCTCCGGTTCTCTATTAAAAGGTGACCTTAATAGACCTTAGTTTCCATTAGGACCCCGCTGCCACGGGAGGGATGGACAATAGATGTCATGCAAGTTCTTTTCCATAAGCACGTATGACTAAATACAGAATACATGCCTACATTACATTGATGAACTGGAGCTAGTTACATGTCACCCTATGTTATAACTGTTACATGATGAATGTCATCCGACATAATTATCCATCACTGATCCAATGCCTACGAGTCTTTTCCTACTGGTCCTTGCTATGTTACTTTACCACTAGTGTTGTCACTGCTGCTACTGTTACCGCTACTGTTGTCACTACTGTTACTGTTACCGCTGCTACCGTTACTATCACACTACTTTGCTACTGAAACTTTGCTGCAGATACTAAGTCTTTCACATGTGGTTGAATTGACAGCTCAACTGCTAATACTCGAGAATATTCTTTGGCTTCCCCTTGTGTCGAATCAACAAATTTGGGTTGAATACTCTACCCTCGAAAACTGTTGCGATCCCCTATACTTGTGGGTTATCAATTGCCACGTTGGCTTTGAAACTGAGCACAATTATTTAATTTTCCTTTCAATATCAGTTATTGATTTATATTTTTAAGATTGCTGCTTCTTTTCCTTTCTGAAATAAAAGTTGATCTTTGAGTTATGTTAATCAGATATGATTATTATGCCCGACTATATCATCAGCAAGGTGCTTTTAGTATCAAATGATGAATATTTCAACAACTATTTGCCGGTAACTCAGATGCTTTCCTTTACTTTCCAAAACTAATATAGGTGCTTCTGTTACAGTTGGGAGTTGATGTATTGTTATCTCAGCATGGAGGTCAATACAAATTATAATCTATATTCATATCCACTTCCATACCAAATAAAGCGTAATTGTATTATCTTTTTGACTGTCTTCGTGCTAACATGGTATCTCGATGTATCCTCTTAAAAAACACGAGAAATATTTTAATAATAGAAGTTTTCCTTTTAAAATAAAAATGATAGTAGTATTATGGCTATCATGAGTCTAGGACACGGTGCTCCTATAGACGTATTTTTTGGGTACTATTCCGCACTAAAAGTCAGGAATGTGTTCTATTCTGCCTATTGTATGTATCACTGATTGAAAGACGAAACAATTTTGTTTTACAAATTCCATTCCGGAAGGGAAAGAACAAACTAGATAAAAGGATTAACCTTTGTTGTACTATACTATTTTTCAGTACTATGTACTCATGAAATACACTCTAAGGAAACAAGCGCCTACAAGTTGTCCCTATAAAATTAAGGTACTCCTATAGCCATTCCACTATACATTAGTTACTCTTTTAACAATTTCAATATAAATTTGTTGGTTTTTCCCAATAAGATGTTCCTAGAAAGCTAGAACAGTATACACACAATCGATTTGCAACCATCCTTTTTTGGGTCCAGAGTTTGAACTCTCACTTTTGTTCGCTGCCAACAAAATATTTACTAATCATTATTTTTTCCATTTGTAAAATGGATGTCACTATGTATCACAAAAAAAGCATATGTTCTATTGTATTTGCAGCACAATTATCATGGTTTGTTTTCAGTTTCAAAGAAAACAAATGTTTACTTGAACTATTTAGCACGTGTACCAGTGTAGGTATGTGGCATGCAAGCAAAGGAGAGCATGAACTTGAGAATTACCAATTCTACAGAATAATTGATCTGATAAGGTCAGTTTCCTCATACCTTTTGTCGTTGGATGTGAAAATATATGTGCCATAGTGGTTGGTTCAGAGAAATCCTATCTTGTAAAATATTCAACATATTTGATATGAATCTCGAGTTGAATATGTGGTTGTATATATATAGTAAGAAATTTGCTGCAAGTGTTACTAATACAAGCCGAATATTGTGAAATCTTGGGCTTGATGTCCAAAATAAACCGCTTTATTTAAGTTGTGATTGTCTTATATAATTTCTACATGTATGAAATTCTCATTGAGTGTGTGTTGCTAATTATTCACTGTCAAATTTTATTCATGATTTATTTTGGGAGTTTTTTATTGTATCATGACTTTGTAGTGACCAAGCATCCTAATAAGTGTATTCTGCAGCACCTCCTTTCTCCAACGTCATCAGTTGGGGAGGCATGTGGCCTCCAAGCATACATCACTTGCCTCAAATTTGTTTTTTTTCTAAAGAGTAATAGCATAAGAAGAAACAATTACTGATGTCATATCGATGCTAACTATTTTACATCACCATAGTAGTTATTCCCAGCTAACAATGTGAAACACAAAATGTTAGTCTATGCATGGGTTTTCATGACTATTATGAATAGTAGAATGACCTTACTATCCTTTTGCAAATTTTGAAGAAAATTCTGCTTGCTATGTAGCAAAGGTTGGGAGGTTGGTCCTTGCATTGTCGAAAAACGATATAATTGTCAATTCTGTTGTACGACAATAGGGATTAAATTGCAAATCAGATATTTATATGCTAATATTTTGCAATTCATTCATGGTTACAATGGCAGTAATATTTGTTATTTTTTATGCAATGTGCAATGTATTTAGAATTCAACTTATTACTAATGCAGTTTCCTGGAGAAAGTACATAGTACTCAGCTTGTGTAGATGAATTTCTAGAGTTGCATATAGAGATATATCAACAGATGCATTTGACTAATATTCTGCCTCTATAAGTACTTGCATCATGTCAATGCATTGTGTGTTAACAGTTCATTTTGATTTTTTGTTTGTAGATGCAAAAATTAAATGGACAATTATATGGGTGTGTGCCAAGTAAACTACAATGAAGACGATGATGTTCCTATCCAGGATGATGATGTTGATGATGATGATGATGATGGTGGATGCTTTTATTTTTCGTTAAGTTGTAGGGATGTTCATTTTGGATGATGTTCCTCAGTTAAGTTTTAGATATGTTGTAGGGATGTTGATGGATGTTTTCAGTTGAACTTTCATTATGAAGAAAATATTTAGATTATGCATCACATTCGGATGATGTTCTTCTTCTAATATCCATTATTGTAATTCAGAGTTATATCAAATATATGATTTCTTTATTATATGTGAGTAATATTCGCTTGTTTTTTCTTCACTTGAAATACATAATTATCACCAATTTCGTGGAGCACTAATTTAATTGTTGGCAATATATAAAAATAATAATGTAATTCACATTATATATATACAACACTTCAAAGAGATTTTGATTACTGTACATTAATCAGCAACGCAGAAGTCTGTTTTATGTCTTGCATTTCTGCAATGCTGCCTTTTACCAACGCCAATATAAGTGTTGCATTACACCAATATAAGTGCTAGCAACATTGGATAAGGCAACGCACCCTAAACCGTTTGTAAATACACTAACAATGCATATATGAACTTTTAGATACGGGAAAAAGCGTTGTTATAGTGGGGGTTCTGTTGTAGTGTGGTGAGGAGTAAGACGCGACTTGTAGCCCAAGGCTACACTCATGTTGAAGGAATTGATTTCTATGAAACTTTTGCACCTATTGCTAGACTTGAAGCTATTCGAATTCTACTTGCTTATACTAATCATCATACCATTACTCTATATCAAATGGATGTGAAAAGTGCATTCCTCAATGGTAAGCTTGAGGAAGAAGTATATGTTGCTCAGCCCCCAGGTTTTGAGGATCCGAAGAATCAAGACAAAGTCTTCAACTCAAAAAGGCACTCTATGGCCTCAAGCAAGCCCCTCGGGTGTGGTATGATACATTGAAGGAATTCCTTATGAAGAAAGGCTTCAAACCTGGTTCACTCGATCCAACTCTTTTCACAAAATTCTATGACAATGAACTATTTGTGTGCCAAATATATGTCGATGACATCATATTTGGTTGTATCGACAAACGCTACAGTGATGAATTTGCTTACATCATGAGTGAAGAATATCAGATGTCTATGATGGGGAGCTGAAATTCTTCTTAGGTCTTCAAATTCGTCAACAACGCAATGGCATCTTCACATCACAGGATAAATACCTCAAGGATGTTCTGAGGAAATTCGACATGCATGAATGCAAAGGTGCCAAGACTACCATGCCTACCAACGGCCACCTCTGCACTGACGAAAAATGGTAAAGATTTTGAGCAGGAGGTATATCGCTCGATGATTGGCTCTTTATTGTATCTATGTGCATCTAGGCCAGATATAATGCTTAGTGTTTGCATGTGTGCTCGTTTTCAAGCAAAACCAAAGGAATCACACCATAAGGATGTGAAGCATATTCTTCGATACTTAGCTCACCCACCAACACTAGGATTGTGGTACCCCCAATGGCTCAAATCTTCATCTCGTGGGATATTCTGATTCCGACTATGCTCATGACCGTGTGGATCGCAAGTCAACATCTGGCACTTGTCATTTCCTCGAAAGATCATTAGTCTGCTGGCCCTCAAAGAAGCAGAACTGTGTTTCTCTCTCCAATGCCGAAGCTGAGTACATTGCTGCTGGATCATGCTATGCTCAATTGCTATGGATGAAGCAGACCCTCAAAGACTACAACATCAACATGAAGAATGTGCCTCTCTACTGCGACAACGAGAGTGCAATCAAGATCGCATAAAACCTAGTACAACACTCGAAGACTAACACATTCAGATTCGTCAACATTTTCTTCGGGACCATGTCCTGAAGGGCAATATCATCATCGACCATGTGAAGACTGACGATCAACTAACAGATATATTCACTAAGCCCTTGGATGAGAAAAGGTTTTGCAAGTTGAGGTGTGAGCTAAATATCTTAGAGTCTTAAAATGTTTTGTGAAAACAAGCACACATCCTAACACTTATGCAAAATTGATGACTTAGATGGGCAACACATGAAGAATCGATTTTCTTCAATCAATGAAGAATATCACACTTAGTGTGAGGAAATTAATGAAGAATTTGGTTCTCAGGGCCCTACAACAATTTTACGTGGCGCCTGAAATCATCGTTCTTATACGGTGGGTCATGCCACCACCCAACTTTGAAATTCTTCAAGCTATTTTTCTTCAAAGTTGAAATTCATCATCCTAACGCTTTGTCACAAAATCCTCAAGATTCTCAAAATCTTCAGAATCTTCAAAACGTTTGATCATTTTCATTTGCTAAGATATATATATATATATATATATATATATATATATATATATATATATATATATAGATTGAGATTTGAAAGTCCTCAACATCATTCACTTATAGCTGTGTCTTCAATTTGATATTTCATCTAAGTGAATGTGATTGGACCCGACTCCCCTCTATGCTATACTCAACCCAGTCTATTCAATTCTTCATATCCGTTCTACTTGAAACTTGTTGAAAATCCTCACTGTGTCCTATTTAGCTGAGGATTTTGCAACGAAATCCTCAGCTATTCAAAAATGAATTTTATGTCGTTACACAGTAACTGAACCCACTTCCCACGATCAGATAAGCACGATCTCGGCCGCTTCAATCGTGGGCTCCATGTGACGTGCGGAGACGAATAGGCAAGGGTAGTTCGGTCCAAAAGATTCGCCCGAACATTTTTTCACCTGAGCTATAAATAGGTCCTACCCCCCTCAGTTATAACCCTTCGTCCTCTTGTCGCCTCTCCGCTCGAGGTAAAACCTAGAGCCACCGCTAGCTATCTCGTCGCCGGTGAGGAACAGCTTCACTGCCTCGCCCTCGCCGTCGTCGAACTCACGCCAGAAGCGGAATCTCTTCCTCTGCCACCATCATAGCTGTCTTCTGCCGCCAAGTTAGGGTGTAGAAGATCTGAACCGAAGAGCTTCTCACTTTTACTACTTCTGTTCTTCGTGTTCTTTGCTGAGGGTAATTAAAATCTTAATTTACTGCCTCTATTGATCTACTATTTCACTTTAGATTCGCGAATTTTTTTTCCTCAGTGTTTGTTTGCCTCGCACACTCATTCCTCAAATAGTTGATGAATTTCACTAAGCCACTCAAATTCTTCATGAGATTCCCCAATTGTGTAAATTCTCGAATCTACACAACTCTGGAACCCAAGATCATAATGCTTTGTCAAATTCCTCAACCCACTTGTCAAATTCCTCAACTTCTAAAAATCTTCAATTTCTTCAAATCTGAGAACGCATATCACCTCTCCAAATTCTTCGCACCCATACTCTGTTCATAGGTACAAAATGTGACCTGATGAATCACTAGGTTCTCATTAACTAAACTCATTTGCAGCGTTCCACGAAGAAACTTTACCATTGTCATCAGAATCTTCAAGAGTGCAAATTCCTCAGCAAAAGCCTCAGTTGAAGAAAATGGAACATGACAGAAAGCAAAAAGGAGGAAAGAAACTTGAACAGAACACTGTAGTTGATATTCCTGAAGAAATATACGCTGACTACTGCACACCTGATGAGGAAATATATGGCAAAGAAACCATGCCGAAGCGTAAGATAAGGCTTCAGAAAAATCGAACGCAGGTGGACTAAGGAGTGGAAGGAATATCGCTATGTAACTCCTAAGTATGCAAAGAAATTCGCCCTCAAGCCACCATGCAAGAGGCCTCCTCTGGGTAATCAACTTGCTGCACATCCCTCAAGTGTTGAAACAATTGAGGGTTACCCTGAGGAGAAAGACAAACATCTGTCTAAGCTACAGAGGAAAGCAGAAGCTGCAGTGAAGAAATTCAATGAGGACGCTGCTGCTGCTGCCACAACCGTCACCTCTTCAGCTGGTGAAGCCTCTGGTACAGCTATTCCTGAGATGAAGACTGTGCCAAAGAAACCAAAGGCCTCAGTGCCTAAAGAGAAATTGCCTCAGAAGGTTGCACCAATGCCAAAACCTTCAACAACACCACAGTCCTCACAGCCCGAACAAAAGCAGATAGTTAAGCATGAGCCTGCTCATTTGAGCTCCTCTATGCCATCTACCACAGGCTCTGCTACAAAGTCTTCACCAACTCTTTTGAAGACTAAAATGACTGCTGGAAGAGGCATCAGGCCCAGTCCAAGCAAAGTCATCAACATCCCTTCAGCATCAGAAGGAAGTGAGGAATTCGATGACGAAACTCTTCAAGCAATCATCAGAAACAAGCAGGAACGAGTTGCACAAGCCTCAGGCAGCTCTATTTCTCTTGCCATGGACCCCAAGGTTTTGCTGGATTTCATCAATGTCTAGTACGAAAATCCAAACACTCCCATTGATGACTTGAAGCTTCCCCTTGGTCTGAGTCACATGGTTGCCACATTCATCTATGAGACAAAATGGAAAGAACAGCAAGCCAAGCAAGCAAAGGCTGCTAAACTGAAGAAGGAGAAATTTCTCAAGAAGAATCTCCTCAATCTAACGCCTGAAGCTCTTCTTTTAACTCACACTCAACTGAAAACCTTGACAGATAAGTACATTAGCCTATCTGATCATCAAAGTATCAAGGTGAATTTCATCAAGTTTCCAATAGATGAAGTTGATGAATACAACAAGAAAGATGCTCCTCCTGTGCATCAAAAGCTACCCGAGTCTAGCTATTCGGTTCAGATGACAGAAGAAGATGAAGCCGATGAACCTACTGCTGAGGAAATTCTTCAAGACACTCAAGCTGATGAATCTGCTCCATCTGAAGAAAATGTTCCAGCTGAAGAAAATGCTTCAGCTGAGGAAACTGCGAGGACTGTGTCTGCACCAGCTCTTGAAGAAACAATTCCTTCACCTGAACCCTCAAAGGTGAAGAAGATGATTCTGTCTGCATCAGACGTGAAGAAGACCAAAGCTGCCGAGAAAGAAGCAAAGAAAAGAAAAGCATCAATGACCTCAGAATCCTCAGAGGCCAGACGCCCGAAGGTCACTCAGACATAATCGTCAACTACCCCAGTGGATGCTACGCCTCTTAATGTAGCTCCATCCTACTCAACGGTTCCCTTCGGAATTGACTATGTCATTCCTGAAGAGGATGAGGAAATGGAAGATGCTAAAGCTGAAGAAATCATGGATGAGGAAACACAAATTGTTGACATTCCTCAACCCTCCATTCCTCAAAAGACATCTGATGATATTGAGTGCACCACTCCATTTTTTTGTGATGACTTCTCGGAAGAGACTCATCGCTCACCAAGGTCTACCCAAATCCCTCCTACTCCTGCTGCAACAGAAATCCTCACAGGATCTGATTGGAAGACCGTGTGTGAAGAATCTGCTCGAGGATCAACCGCATCAGTTGAAGATAATGCAGTGACCAATGCTACAACTGCCTCCTCCACCAAGAAAATTTCTGGGAAGAGACTCATCGCTCACCAAGGTCTACCCAAATCCCTCCTACTCCTGCTGCAACAGAAATCCTCACAGGATCTGATGGGAAAAACGTCTGTGAAGAATCTGCTCAAGGATCAGCTGCATCAGCTGAACATAATGCAGTGACCAATGCTACAACTGCCTCCTCCACCAAGCAAATTCCTCAAACTGAGGAAAATCCTCAACCTGAAGAAGAAAAAAAGGCCAGAATGAAGAAAATGCTTCTGCCCCTAACAACGAAACTGCTATTGTTGTGGTCAACACAGAAGCAACAATGATAGTAGCTCCTCCTCAAGAACAGCAGCATAATCTTCAGCCGCAGCAAAATCAACCTTTTTTAAGGAGGCCAAAGTTTCAAAAGGAAGCATTCTATGAAGAACGGATGTACTTCACAGGCGCAAATCCGTATGATAAGCTTTGCATCAACCACCGGAAATTCTAGATGAGGACTCAGCTTAACTACTATGCCTCTATGCTCTGTGGGAGGAACAAAATATTTCAGCACAAGCATATTCCTCACATTGACATGGAAGAAATTCCTTGCTTCACTCCAGTCCTCAATGTTCTTCACGAAGCTGGACTGCAGCCACTCTACACTTACATAGGTGACTAGAAGTGTGACATAATTCTACAGTTATACGCCACTTTGCATATCTCTAGAGACCCGAAGGATGTCAGCACTTGGTTGTTGGACTGGATGACTCAGCACACGCACTACAAAGCGCCTGCCACTGAATTGCTTTGTGTGCTTCCTGTCTCAAATCCCTCAGAAAATGCAGTGCTGATGTATGATGAATGGGAGCTTCCCAACAGACTGATGGAAGTCCTCATGAAGTCTTTGGCCAAGGACCAACCTCCAAGGACTCACTTTCTGGTTCAAAACTTGAAGTATGAACCACGAAGAGTGTACATAATCCTGGCCAATGTCATCGCTCCTATCAAAGGCCATGATGATGAAGAAGATGTCGTAGGCATCATGAAGAATATCCTTTTCAATATCATCCATGGCATACCAATAAACCTTCATGACTTCTTCCTGAGGACTTTGGCTGATAATGCACTGTCGCCTTTTGAATGAAGATTTATGCTTCGTGGATCATGAGATTCATCAGAAACAGGCCAGCCATCAACTACCATGCTGATTTTCCTAATCACATTGAATATCTGCCGCCCATCAGTGTCATCAAGAAGACATTTGAGCCTGTTGAAGGAAAAGGAAAATCTGTCATTGATGAAGGAAATCGGCCCCTTGATGGCGAGTTTTGCGAAGCAGAATCATATTCTTCATATGATGAAACTTCCACTCAAGATCCACCAAGCCCAACTACCCCAAGAGTGATGAACAACACAGAGCTACTCCTTAGTCTTCATTAGATTGTGGATCGCAATCACAAATGGGTAAACTGTCAATTCAGTGCCATTGTGAAAACCCTCAACGAGACTCAGAATGTAGTGAGGAAAAATCACTATTATCTTCATGAGGTGTTTGATCGAACTTGGGCCACCTTGGCTCATCTGAAGACTCAAGAGGAACTTGAAGAATTGGAGTTTACTCAGGACTTCGACTGGTCATGGCCTCCCAAGAAGAAATTCAAGCCAATTCCAGTGCCTGACCTCGAGGACAGTTCTTTTCTTCATTCCGCACCGTAGAGTCTGATGAAGAACCAGAAGACACTGCAACTGGTCCAAGCAAGAAGCCTGTCGCCAAGAATCCTCATGCCTCTTCATCAGCCAAGAAGTGGAAGTCTTCATGGGGCGTTAGTCCTCAGTTTTGTCCCTTTTCCTCACTTGATGACAAAGGGGGAGAAATCTGAGTTAGTCTTCATGCGGGATATATTTTGGGGCTTATGAACTTTATTAAGTTACAAACTCTTGGTTCTTCTGAAATGTTTTATGTAATGAGTTGTAACTTAAGCCCGATGGTACTCTGACGCTTTTGAACATTTTTCTTCGCATGCATATTCCTCAAAATATTAATGCACGCATGCTGAAATTCGTCAGATACCATTTCTCATCATGCATTCTCAAATTCCTCATTTTATATGTCAAATGTATGCATGATTTACAAGATATAGGGGGAGAACACCATGATATAAATCATCAATGTGCATTTACTGCGAAAAGCGAATTCCTCAAAGTATGCACATCTTCAGGGGGAGTCTCTCAGTATCTTGATATCAAATTCCTCAAACTCAGTATTTACACTTCATATTTTTATCCCCGTTGAAAACATAACATAAGTGTCATCAACCACCAAAAAGGGGAAGATTGTATGTGCATCTAGTGCCCTTAGTGATTTTGGTGGTTTGAAGACTTATAGGTTAAGTAACTAATGTGTCTATAAGTGTACAGATGCTCTATAAGTTGCTGAGGAGTTTGAGTTATACGACGAATATCGACCCCTAAAAATGTATATCTTCGGCTGAAGAAATTGGTCTTACGCTGAAGATTTTGATCGTGAAAAAATTGCGATGAAATTGATATTCCTCATGAAGATATTGAAGATGAGGAATTCGGTGTGTCCTGAAGAAAATTATCCCGAAGACTTTGAAGCATGAAGATTTATTCTTTCTATTTCATTTTCTTCACTCTTGAGTCATAGGAACACCATACTGTTAAAGTTGGTCAAGGTAATACTACGGAATGAGTTTCCTCATGATTCTCAACCCAAGCCTAATCCTACAAAAGCCTCAAGTGAGGAATATGAGAGACATGAGGACTCTCACAGTTGAGAGTCCCGACCGTTGTCGCGATTCGCGCCACCTCGCTGATCTTATCCACACCAACGGTCATATTATTTAAGGGCATTTATGTCAAATCATGTCTGGACGCTCCCAGGCTACAAATAGCCGCCCCCACAACCACTAGCTGGATGGCTGCGCCGCGAGAAACTGACACTTGTCATTTTGAGCAACCCAAATTCCTCAGAGTCTTTGAGAGTAAATCATTAGTGAGGAAATACCCCAAACACCAAACCACACACCAAAAACCAAGTGATTGAGCATCACTGAAGAATTTGTTCGTGTGTGGAACTGAAACCTTTTACCTTTGAGGACAATGCATCCTCCAGACGGTTAGGCCTCATGGTCTAGAGCAATCCAGCAGTCAATTGTGGATCGCCGGGTGACCAAGTTTGTGAGGATTTGGAAGTCTGCCCTGAAGACTTACCACGAGTGTTGGGCGAGGACTGTGTGTCCTTAGCTCAAGGAGAATACGGTAGGGACTGTGTGTCCCGGGACTGTGTGTCCCGGGACTGTGTGTCCCGGGACTGTGTGTCCTTTGGTTTCAATACCAAGCCGCTCCAAACCAGACGTACGACTGTCACAACAGTTGGAACTGGGTCATCAACAACTATCTTCATCGTGATACGGGTTCTATTTCTCCAACTCTTTCAATTCCTCAATATTGTATGTTTAAGACTTCCATTGTCACTGTTTGAAGAATTTGCTGAAGACTTACTCTGAATTTCCTCAACCCCAAATTCTTCATACCAGTTAATCTTCACCTGCTTATTCAGTGCCTGCGTACTGTGCAAACCGTTTTTCATAATCTTCATCTAGAATACTCCTCTTGTAATCTTTGCACCTCTGATCGTGCTCTATTTCTGCTGCATGTTATTCATCAGTGAGGAATTTCCTCAAAAGGAATTTCCTCAGTGATGAAATTCTACAAATGGCCTATTCACCCCCCTCTAGTCGATATAATGCACTTTCACCCCCTCGTTCCAGCACCCCCATCCCACTCCTTCAGTGCATAAATTCCACCCCTAGCTACTCCATTTGAGCACAGCGAGCTCCTGTGCTCGAGATCGACTGAGGCCCCGCCGCTTCAGAGCTTCATCGATCTCGGGTTACGGGCCAGCTCCAACGCTCCTCTCACCTTCTCCGTGACCCTAGCAGCCTTAGGGAGCTTCCCCGTCACCTCCCCGAGCTAATCCACGCCCGTAGCACCTAGTTCTTCAACCTCCCGAAACAGCTCCGCCACAGCCACCTCGTCGCCAGTGAACCAGGGCCTCCCCATCGACCCCTCGACCACCAGCAGGTAGGCGACGGTGAGCCGGTACCATTTCTTCCTTCGGTTGGGTTCGATGACGTCGGTAGCGTCGCTGGCGTGCCTCCCCTCCTCTCTGTCCCGAGGTGGAAGACGACTCCGATAGGTGGGGCACACCTATCGATGGCTCTTCTCTCCCCCCCTCACTCCTCTCTATCGCTAACCGCAGGGGACCGCACGTTAGGTTTGAACCTGGCCGCGCGCGCGCCTGGGCTAGCTGGCTGGCTAGCTGGGCTGGCCCAAGCCTCGGGCGAAGCCAGGCCTAAGCCTCAGCCTCTTTTATTTTTCTGTTTAAATCCAGTTTTAAATGATTTTTATAAAATTTGTTATCCAATATATTTGTATTATTTTTCCACCGTATTCTTCTAAAAATGAGTAGAATTTCAGAGAGCATTTGCACAAATTTCTAAGACAACTTTTTTGTTTTATAATAATTGAAAAGGCTATTTGGAATACTTTTGCTTCTGCTAAAATGATTTTTAAGATAATCTTTTCACTAAAACCAGAGACAAATATTTCTAAAATAACAATATGGATTTATCAGAATAAAAAAACATTTTAAAAGTGAGTTTGTGATCTGTTGTTGAGTGAGCTACTTATTACTTCTTTATTTATTACGATGATAGAAACCATGTTTGACGAAGGAGTTGGACTTGAAGACCCCGAAGACCCTTGATACTTAGCTGATCAAGGCAAGCAGCCCTTTGACCATGTTTGACAAAAATATTATTTGCATCCTTGTAGAGAAATTATTCCCGTTCCATATGATCATGATTATTCGGTAAATCATCGATATGATGTTACATATGGCTCCTCCAGAGCGCTTGCATTTGAGCATGATGCTACCACCTATGAGGGTCACGCTAATATCATGTTGACAAGTAGAGCTAGGCATAGTAGAAGCATGAGCATGATGATGGTATATATCAATGGTTTATGAAAACCCCGTCGGGTGCGACTAATGCCCGAGGGTGATGATGAGACAGGTGACCACTTTTGGAGAAGTGGTGCACCGGGTATATTTTGGTGTGAGTGGTTTCGGAAATGCAATTAGATTTATGATGAGTCGACCGTCCCAACCTTACATGTGCGACCACGTTACCGCTTTATGGGATGAGGCTTTGTTGACTACTCTGGTCGGTGCTAGCAAAGAGCCACATTACTAGTGGCGGGAGTGATGTGTGGTCACTCTCGTGACTGGGTCGTGCCAGGTAGGGCAATTATGCCGTTTTTACGTGTTCCGGGCACACCATTGGTCCCCGCATGGATGATACTGTCCAGAGTTGGTGCTCGTAAGACGTACATCATGTGGGCTGGGTAACAATCGAGTGGACCTCTTTGTCTAGTATCGTCAGGGGAAAGGCATTGATCGGGTACTTACCTCGGGTATGTTATATACCGCGAGTCGTGGAGGACAAGGAAGTTTCCCGGATCTCGTGGGTACATAGTACAACCTCTGTAGAGTGTAAAACTATTAGAATAGCCGGGTCAATGATCAAGGACAGTTGGGCAATCCTTCTTAAACTACGTCCAATCATTTCCACATAAACCAAGATTGAGTGTGTGTGTGTGTGTGTATTCAAAGTGATATCTGAGAAAGAGTTGATATGACAAAGTTTGGTGACTTGGCATATCGGGTGAACCGGAGTGTTCAGCCCTTAACAGATATGTTGATATCTATGATATGTTATTCTCCCATCTAGCTTATGTTGCACTTCCATCTATGATCATGTTAATTTACAGTTAAGCTGCTATCCACCAATACTACATATTAATTGTTAGACTACCAATTGCATTATCCATATCACGGGCCGTTTGCGATTACATTCAAAGTACTCATTGGCTTCCACTGGTTATGTTATTGACCAAACATGGAAGGACCGGAGTTTGGAGAAGAGTACGTCATCAGAGACAGACCTGCGAACTAGGACGCTTCCCAGTCAGAATGCCTGTTGGTCTAGGCTAATGGCATGGGCACCCGCTTAGCCCCAAGATTTCTGCTATTAGTTGTATCTGTGTGTTTTTGCCTTATAGGACCTACCCATGTGAACTTGGCCTTATTGGTCATGTGTTGTATTATTCCGTATGTTGGATGCAAGACTCTTAATATTCATCGTTTGTGTGTTTGGTGAGCCTTGATCTTTGGGATCACTGAGCACGTTCATTCGGTGATCTCGACTCTTAAGTCGGGGTCCCCAGAGTAACATCCATGAGGGCAAGCAATGGTGTGCCCGATACACCACTTCTTTCTCAAGTGGTTACCTAGCTCAACACCATCTCCGCCTGAGATTAGTGGCATCCGTCAGTGTTTTCAAAAAACTATTTGAAACAAATTTCTTCATTATCACCATGCATATTCCCATCCCATATGCGTAGCAGCTACCAGCAATCTAACTACTTCCCACCCACACAACCCTCACAGGAAGGTAGGGTCTTGCCCAGTGCAAGTATCAACGAGGAGTTATCGAAGATAACCCACCAAGCTGGTCCCGACTCAACATGATTCAAATGCAATGATGTAAAGTGCCATGTGACATGCCTAGATGGTTTCAAGTCATGGTCAAGGGGCTTCTTGCTTGGCTCCACAAGGTCTTCGAGGTCGTCTCAGCTTCTCGTCCTACTCCGAGCACTTCGTCTACTTCGTCAACTATCGGCGGAAACAACCACAATAAGCAGAGAAACAGAGTGCTCTATAAATAGGAATTATTATTCTTGTACATCTTTAGACATAAGAAAAATTGCTAAAGTTTGTTCTAATGGATCTGGATCATGAGACAATTTGGAATGGAGGAAATTGAGGCATCACTGGCCCCACAAGAAGTCTACAGACAATATTTTCTTAAAAATGAGTGAAGGAACACATTAAATAGGGCATGATTTTAGAAATATTTAGGAAGTGCTTTCACTGGATTTGGAGTTGGGATTAATTTCCTAGGGATTTTCTAATATGGAATAAATCATAAAGGGAGCTATTTATTTGACCTAGCAGGAACAATGATAGCAGGAACAATGCGAGAGATTTTTTTTCTTTTAGCTAGCCTAGAAATAAAAAATATAATTTTTAGAGTCACATAGAAATTGGAACCACTGCATTTGGAGTTTATTTGAGCCCTCTAGGAATTTTGCAAGGTGGGGTGTGAATTATTAAAGTTTGAATTTGAATATTAATACTATAGAAAATGTCTGTGAAAAAATATGCAATGCACATATTTGGTAGAACATGATTTTAGGAATCTGTAGGAATTCGAATCATCAAATTAGGAGCTAATATGAATTAGCTATGGATTATTTAGTTTCTGAGTAAATAAATAATACAAAAGAGAAAGGAGTTATACCAGATGGGCTATAACGCTCCCAGGAAGCTCGAGAGGAAGTGGGCCGTCCCACTTGCTCGGCTGGCTCAACCAAGAGGCTGCGTCGAAGGCGCACTACACCGAATGCACCTCCCATGCAGGAAGACGACTACGATTGGACCTGCGTCCACTTAAATGGGTGGGCGCCGGCCATTGGGGCACCCACAAAGCTTTCTCCCTCCTCCCACTAGAGCAGAGGGGGATCGGGTGAGGCAGAGCCAGCCGGTGTAGGCACTCGCCTTCGGCAACACAGGGCGTCCCCGACGGTGCTCCGACCATCGGTGAGCTTGGGGTGGCTTGTTGCATCCTCCTAGGCTATCCGGATCCTTTGGAGGTCGAGGGAAGGCATGCCTTTGGTCATGGCAGAGGGCGCCGGCGGCGGTGATGGGCACGGTGCCTCAACCGTGGGAAGAAGGAGAGGAAGTGCGGAGCGGACCAAGAGAGTGCACGGGGCGCTCCGGTGCAGTCCAATGGAGAGGAGGGACTCAGAGGAGCCCAATTTGAGGGGGGGCTAGATGGCTTTGGCCATTCCTGGTGATGCAGAGGAGGAGCTCCGGGAGGCAACTAGGATAGAGAAGAGTAGGCTCACGCGCTCAAGGGAGCTCGGGGGGGGGGGGGGAGATAAAGCGAGGGGAGCGACGAGTGGGCTCGGGTGGCCGTCGGAGGCCCTAGCGCGCGGAGCACGTGCATACGAGAGCTATCTTGGCGGCTTCTTGGCACCGGGGAGGAGCGTGGGAGGTGGAGGGAGGTTCTCTGGCATGCGTGTGCTTCTTGCGACAACCTGCCGCGAGAACCGTTGCTGAATGGCAACAGAGTGGTCACCACGCCAACTTGCATCACGGCGATGTCTTGGTTAACGAAACATGTCTAGCATGCAAGGCATGCATGCCAAAGGATACTGGTGCAGTTTGGACTCATGTGTAGCAGGTTGGGTAGGTTTTTACAGAGAGTAAGTTTGCAGCAGCAAACTTGGGCTCGTTCAAAAGGGGTTCTAGTACTGAGCATAGGGGATGAAACCTTGTCTAGTGGTATTAGGCACGAAAGGACTACAAGTACACCAAGTTTGAGCTCAGGGAGACAAGAATAGATAGTACTTGTAGTTTAAGGCTACATTGCTGCCAAAAATCTAGTTTTAGAAGGGCTGCTCATATTTTCCACATGAGCATGCCATTTTGAGTGTGGCAAGATGCATTAGCACACTAGGGGTTCACTGGAAAGATTTGGGGACATTTGCATGAATATAAATAAGGGGAGAGGGGTAAAAGAGGCATACCCATGTTGTCCAAGTGGTAGAATGGTGGGGTTTTACCCACCAATAATTGAGGAGAGGCCAACGCAAAGTTTCAGTAGGTAGAAGAAGGCTAGCAAATCCAGTGGTAAATTTTTTGGAGCAAGGAGAATATCTTAGGGTCAACTTGGCTTGTCCTCTACTTTATGGCAGAAGGTGTTTATGTTTTATTTGGGTTACACATAAGAATCCTATGGCCTTGATATTTACGAGGAGTGAAAGGTAAGACCAGTTGGCCGTGATCACCATTTTTGAGATTATATTATGGGAGTTGACAATGTAAACGTGATAAACCCTAGAAATGGACAAAAATGGTTTTTGTAGATAAATCCATGCAAATTAATTCCCACTAATGCACCACTTGGTGTGGTAGCATTATTTGAGTATTACAGCATTCCCAAAAAAGTTTGGGATCAATTGGAAAAACTTCGTAATCTAAAATTTCCACAATTCTAGAAATTAGCATAAGTGGTTTTGAGGTTCTTTGGACAAGTTGATTTGTTCTCCTTGAAGCACAACTTTGTGTGGATGCATTATTAGAGTATTAGATCATGTCCACAAAATTTGAGCACAAAAGGTGAAACTTGGCAATGTAGAGTTTCTCAAATTTGGTTGTGGACACACAAGGTTTTGGAGTATTTTTGTGGACCAAATTAATTTGAATTGAGATGAAACTTGGCAGGATGATCACATATATCATGTGTGACATGCTGGAATTTGAATGGAATTATTTGAGAATATTCCTTATAGAAATGTTTCAAAAGCTTGGAATGGGCATAAATGGTTTTGGAGGGTTTTGTCCATTATTCTGAACATGACCATGTGTCGAAACTCTTATGTGTGGAAAATATATGCCCACTGAGTTTCCCTATATTTTCTCAAGTATTTTTTAAGCAACAATTTTTTTCATAAAATACCATTTTTGCCTCAACAAAGGTATTTAATAAAACACAAAAATAACTTCTATATATTATTTTTGTGGTTTTGGGAAGTCTTTTTAATAATGGGATTTAAATAAATATTTGGGGCAAAAAAACTTCCCTAGTTTGAGGACTTGTAGTACAAATCCCAACTCAGGGGGTTTTGAAAGCTTAAATTAAATTTAAAAAATTGGTCAAAATAGTATTTTGTAAAAATAGTTTTAGGTACTATAGACATGTTTTGGTCATTGGGCGAAGACTTGCGTCAAGGAGGTGAGTCTAAAGAGTGGGAGGAATTTTTGTGATTTTAAATACAACCAACAACGATCAATTCAAGCATCACACCACACAGAAAAAGTTTTAATTGGTTCTAATTTTTGAGCTATGTTAACTTAGTAAGGATAGCAAAACACAAGGTGTGACAGACCTACCCCCTTACAATAATCTCGTCCCCTAGATTCCTAGGCTAGGTGTTGGAGAGATACACAAATTCGGGTCTCAGGTAGTCTTCATGTTCCTATGCTGCTTCTTCTTCGATGTGATCACTCTAGTCGATCTTGATGTGCTTGATGATACGGGTTTGAATGATTCTCTTGGCTTCATTTATGAGTGAACGGGGTTCTTTCAATTTGTTAGGCTTGACTAGAGGTCAAGGGCTTGGTGAACAAGGTCCGGCCAAGAGTCTGGTTTGCGTGTGTACTCCAAAGTCGGAATACATGGAAAAGCGGTGTGTTTGTGTCCTGGTCCTTGGGGTTGCTCATGTAGGTTCGTGACACCTAGATGTATCGTGTTAGAACAGAAGGGTTGAGTCTTGGTGTAGCGCCCTGTTGACGGGGAGGTCCTTGACTTCGTTAAAGTAGGTGATCTTCATCCTTGAGAGTACTGAAGGTTGGCTTCATAGGCTTCTCTTCGAGACCTTTTGGTTGAGTAAGTTGCCCAGGTATGTTCTTCATTTGTCTTGGGCCATCTATCTTTCTCGTCACGGACACACGTTTCCAGGGTGTCTTCATATGTGTGGTCTTCTAGCCTTTTCGTAGCTTCTTGTGAAAGGTTTGGGACGAATCTCACCCCTAAGACTAAGCTTAAAGGCTCAATGTAATAAACATGCCCTACCATCTAGGAAAGCTTTTTGAAGGGTCTTAGACAAACTGAATTCCCAAAAGTGTGGACAAGCCACCCAATCCCCATGGTTTGGGGCTTGGCAAATGGGGGGGGGAGGTGAACCACCTTTGTGAGGGGTTTCACCTTGATCCAGTCATGACTTACGTCCTTGATTGGGCTAAAAAGGGGCTCAAATAACTTCCCTTAATGTCGAAAGGCTTCATCGTGCTTGAACGTCGATGCTTCTTGCCATAGTTGGTGTAGCAGACAGAGGAGTGGTGGTTGACTCCTATTTCTTCTTCTTCTTCACCATCGTAGCTTCTTAGCCGTGGTGGTTCTTTACCTTTCTTGGGTGGGATTGTCTTTTGCTCCTTGGAGGGTGCTTCGAGGAGTCCATCTTCCTCAAGGTAAAACCTTATACTTGATAAGATTGGCATTTGGTTCTTCTAGGGCTTAGCCAAATAGGACTAAGGTGCATATCATTCTTCTTGGATAAATAAGCTTGTCATCCATGAGGACAACACCATATTGCTCCAATCATCACACAAGAACTTTGCTCATGGGATATGTGAGAGGAGCGGGCATATGTTGTGGACGGTCACTTGCCCAGGGGTTTAGTGGTGGTCGAGGTGGAGAATTGGCTATAGTCTAGTGTATGGTCATAATTTGTCCATATTATTACTTGGTGAAGCTTCAGGGTTTCAAGAAACTTAGGATGTGAGCGAACATTTACCATTTTATCCTTGAGTACAATCCTTAGATGCCAATAGTCTAACCTCTATCTTCAGACAAAATCATCCTATGTCACCGAACGTGTCTCTCGTATAAGTCAACTCCAAAATCACTTATGTTATTCATATATGAGGTCTGGAAGAAGGTCTAAACCAAAATCTCATAAGTGTACTAGAGCCAACTCACATGTACCCCTATGTGAAAATCCTCTGGAAAGCTTACAAGGTGCTAAGCTTGATTAAGACACTACAAATCCAAGTGCTCAGCTAAGTTATCCAAGGTCTAAGGTAGTGCATTTCTATGCTAAGGAAACATGTAGTATATCAATCCAAGATCTTGTTTCCTTCCGATGAATCCAATGAAGTGGTTCATCAATCCCATCAATCATTACATGAAACTCTACTCCTATAACCCAATATCGATGGGGTTCTACATATCTCCTAGAGTTCCTAAAATCGGGATATCATTTTGAGGTTTATCATCATAGTATCCACCAACTCCTGATATCATGAGCAACTAAACTCCAAGGCCTAGGTTATATATACTTAAATCAATTCTGACAACCCCAATTACTTCTACTTTGTCATCCATCGAGAAACATAGTATCATAATCAAGGTCGTTGGACTCAATCCAATTTAATCCAAACCATGTGGCCTCATCTATTATCGATACTCTATTAAGATTATCGATTTAGATCAATGAGAACTCTTACGTGCTACTCCAAGTCATTATTAATGCATGGTTGCTACTTGACAAAGTCAATTTATTATACCACCAAGAGTTTTAGCCCGTAATCTTAATTGTCCTACTGAATCCAAACTTACTTCAGGAATATGTAGGTTATGCTACCTTATCAACTTTTTCCACCGGATCATCTATCACCATGAAAGTCCCCGTAATCCACCAAAGGCAGGGGGTTAGCTACATCCTCAAGACACCTATTATAGTCACCTCAAATCATTGTCTACAATTCTTATATCCTTGGAATGATCCTTCCTATGGCATCAAGGTTCTGGTGCTAGCTTAAGAATGAAGGTTACTTGCTCACTATGATCACTTGTTCCATAATGAACCCAGTGCTAAGCAGGGGTTATCGAAGCTCAACGGGTGCATTGGTAAATCCGTGTATTAAACACGTGATCAAGGGTTTGAGCTGGGGTAGCCTGGAATATCTAGGTTGGTCTAGGGAGGGGTTTCCAATCTTGAGGGATAAGCATAAAGCTACGGGGTTGCGTCTGGTTGAGTATGTTGAAGTCAAAGTCTTCTGTGTTAGCCATGTATCTATGTGGATCCTTGGTGCATCTTTTCTTGCCGGGCTTCAGTTGTCGAGAAAGGTGAGAAAGAGAGAGAAAAGTAGCATGGAGGGGAGTGCTTAAGGGGGTGGTATAGTACAAGTGCAATCAAACAAGTGGAGGAAGGTCAAACACAACATCAAGATGAGGCAGGTGATATAGTCGCATACTTGTTGCTTGGGGAAAAGTGTGACTTATATCAAGGCACAATCAAGAAAAACAACAACACACAATATGGTTCCATTCGAACCATCACACGGACTTGACTTCGCATAGGGGATACACGACTCATCCTACCCTAGGGGTTCTCGGACTCAATAGTCGTGCTTGCTTTTTGTCTTGGTGTCGCTATGTCTCTTGCTGTTGTTTGTCAAAACAATCCGGGTTAAGATGGAAGGAGTCCTTGAGGACTTCTCATCGGGTGTGTTGCCAACGAAGATGGTTCTTCATGGTTGTTGCTTGGCACGGTCTTCTGTTGTCTTTGTAATCCTGTCAATGTATTCCTGTCTTCCAAGGCGTTGAGAGTTCCAAGTGGACAATCCTTCATGCAATGTCATTGAATGACGAAGCATGGTAGAGGTTCCACTTGTCGGTTATATTGCTGACAACATTGGTACCAAGAGCAGGGAATGAAGAGGACTGTTTTCTACTCACTATAGTGAGGCGGACCAAATGGCAAGGTCCTCATCTACTGGTGGTTGCGACACAACAACAATAAGGACAGGGTTGATCTATTAGAGATGCATATCATGTCCTTACATATCTTGCCTCCTCATCATCGTAGGCCAGGGTCGCGTCACTATGGGACAATGTCGGGGGTGTCACCATCTTCGAAGTCTTGATGTCGTCATTCCTTGAGAAGGTAGTTTCTGTTCGTGTCGTCTTGTCGTAGTGATGCCAACGTTGTCTTCCAAATAGGTGGGAGATCGTTTTTCAAGGCCGCTTCCCTTCAAGTTACCCACCAGAATTTCAAGGAATCCAGCGGTCAGGTGCATAAGGGTGCTAGAAACCGTTTGCAAGTTTTCAAAAATCAGATAAGGGGAGTCAAGAGAGTAAGAGTGGAAGTGCTAAGGGAAAAGCCTTTGCCTCCTTTGAAAATTTTCGGAGAGGTGAGAAATATATAGGTTTTGTAAGTGATTTTCAACGGTCTCGGAAAATAGTTTGTCCTAACTAATGTGCATCCTAACTGAGGGCTTCCTGTAGTGAGGATGGTTGTGATACCAGCTTTGTAGGGACCCCGACTCATAAGTCGTGATCAACGAATGAACCTGCACAATGATCCCACAGATCAATGCTCACTGAACACATATAAACTGAATAATAAGAGGCTTACATCCATTATGTACCATTTTACTCGAATATGGCCTTTATGGCCACGTATTCATTTATCTGCCGTGGAAAATCTACATCGAGAGCGTGAACCCATGCCACCTGCCTTAACCCTACAAGCATTCTGACTGGGAAGCGTCCTAGCCCGCACGAACGTCACCAAGGTATTCTTCATCATATCCCGTTCTCTCATGCCTCGTCAAAAAAATGACCAGTGGCAAGGCAATTAGTACTTTGAATGTACTCGCAAGTAACCCATGTTTGGGACAAGGCAGTAAAAATGCAAGATATAGCGATTAGTAGGTAATTTGTAGAAAGCTAATTTTGAGTGAAATGTCATGATCAATCAACTTGTAAAAGGATGGATCAACAGGTTGCAGATACCCATACGAACAAGTTATAGATATCATCGTAAGCAAGGGTTGAACACCTCATGTTCATTCATCATGTCAAGCCATTTGACTTAGCTCAAGTATCATCCTTCTCACACAACCATCTTTCTCAAACACACACACACACACACGCACACACACACACACACACACTTGGTTTATGCAAAAACATCTCGACATAGTGTAAGCAGGTCCACCCAACTGTCCTCTACCATGGACATGACTATTCCAATAGTTTTGCACTCTGCAAAGATTACACACTATACCCACATGACTCGGGCAACTTCCGTGTCATCCACGAACAATGCCTTTCCCTTGGCGACACTAAATAAAGAGTCCACTGTTGGTGCCATCCCTCATGATTAACATCATACGAGACTCGGTTTAGATCGTACCATCCATAAGGGCATGCAACGGTGTGCCCCATATGTGTAAAAACAGCCTATGGTTGCCCTACCATGAACGACCCTATCTCGATAGAGTGACTCTGCCCTCCCGCCACTAGTAATGCGGGCTCTCTGTTAGCATTGACCAAGGTAATAAACAAAGCCCCATCCCATTAAGGGGTATCATGGTCGCACATGTAAGATTGGGACGGTCAACAAATCTTTCAACTTTCCTCGGTACACCACCTTTTCTCAAATGGTGACCTAGCTCAACACCATATCCCTCAGGCAATAGTGGTACCCGATAGGGTTTTCAAAAAATCTTTAAAATAATTTTCTTCATCGCCACCATGCATATTCCCATCCCATTTGTGTAGCAACTACTAGCAACCTAACTACTTCCCAACCACACAACCCTCATAGGAATTTGGGGTCATGCTTAGTGCAAGTACCAACAAGGAGTTATCGGAGACAACCCACCAAGGTGGTCACCCCTTAAGATGTTTCGAATGCAACGAAGTAAAGTGCCATGTGACATGCATAAATGGTTTCAAGTTTTGGTTAAGGGGCTGCTTGGCTGGCTCAACAAAGTCTTTGAGGTGTTCTCACGCTTCACTTCGAACTCCAAGCACTTCATCTACTTCGTTAACTATCACGAGAAACAACCACAATAAGACACACAACAAGCACAAAAACAAAGTGCTTTATAAATAGGAGTTTTGTTATTCTTGGACATCTCTAGCTATAAGAAAAAATCCTAAAGTTTTTTCTAATGTATTTGGATCACCAAAGAATTTGGAATGGAGAAAATGGAGGCATCAATGGCACCACAAGATGTCTACACAGAATGTTTTCCTAAAAATGAGTGAAGGAATCCATTAAATAGGGCATGCTTTTAAAAATATTTAGAAAGTGGTTTCACTGGATTTGGAGTTGGGATGAATTTCCTAGGTATTTTCTAATCTGGAATAAATGGTAAATGGATCTATTTATTTGACCTAGGAGGAACAATGCAAGATAAAAATGTTCACCTAGGCTACAAAAATATAGCATAATTTTAGAGTCACCTAGAAATTAGAATCACTCCATTTGGAATTTATTTGAGCCCTCTAGGAATTTTGCAAGGTGGGGTGTGAAGTATTCAAATTTGACTTTGAATATTAATATTATATAAAATGTTCGTGGAAATTTTTTCAATGCACATATTTGGATAGAACATGATTTTAGGAATATGTAGGAATTTGAATCATAAAATTTGGAGCTAATATGAATTAGTTATGAATTATTTACCTTCTGAGGAAATAAATGAAAGAAAAGAAAAAAGAGTTAAACTAGATGGGCTATAATGCGCCGAGGGCGCAGGAGAGGAAGTACGTCGGCCCATCTGCTCGGATGGGCCAACCAAGAGGCTGCACCGAAGGCACACTGTGCCGAATGCGCCTCCCATGCGGGAAGACGGCTGCGCTGGGACCCATGGCACTTAAAAGGGTGGGCCCCGACTGTTGGGTCGCTAATAGGGCGCGGCGATCGCAGGGCTTTCTGCCCCCCCCCCGCTCGAGCAGAGAGGGACGTGGGAGGCAGAGCCGTCCGACGCACGCGCTCAACCCCGGCGGTGCTCCAACCACCGGCGAGATTGGGGTGGCTGTCGGGACCCCGATCCGAAGTCATAAGAATCAATCGTGTAACCCATTACATCACTTTCCGACCTCACGCACGATAAACTCCACAGATGCCACCTTACCCTGGCCGGGACCGTTTGAGTCTTTTGGCTCACGTATGTGAATGTGTCGCTAGCGTTTGAATGACAAAGAACCCGGGTTGACATGATTACTTATAAACCCAAGTGGTACATCTATAGAGGGACGTGCATACATAACCCAACAAAGCAGGTGTCGGTCAACAACATCTGTAGATGAGTTGTAGCAAGCTACATGGACTCCATTACACCGCGTGACATTTCCCCGAGGGGAAACAGACAATAGCAAAGGACACATGTCAGTCAATCAATGTGTCTGGAGAAGTAGCAAGCTACCAAGGCTCGGTGTAAGCACAATGAGACATTTCCTCGTAAAGAGTACTATTAAAGGCACACAACTTGGTGTCGAATACAACATTCAACTATTTATTAGAGACTCATAAGAGTCAACATGTGTAGATACAACATGGCATCACAACATAACTCTACAACTCAAGTATTTATTAGAGACTCATAAGAGTCAACATAGTGTGATATTACAAACAAGGGTTACAAGACCCAACATTCAAGTCATATAAGCAACAAGCGGAAGCATACAATGTTTGGGTACAAATATCTAGAAAGTAAAAAAGGTTGAGGAAGCTTGTCTATCTACAAGACCCTCCATAGGAACCAGACCTCTGTGTGGGATTCCCAAGCTACTCGGTCAACGTCGATCTTATGATCGAAATTACTAGCGAGACTGGAGTATCCTCTGCAAAAACATAAATCAAGTAATAGTGAGTACAGAGGTACTCAACAAGACGTACACCAGAACTAACTACATATGCATCAATATCAACAAGGGGGTTGTGGGGTTTAATGTAGCAAGCCAGTTTGACTCAGTGGCTATCCTGTACTAGGACTACCAGTAGTTTAATAATGTGAGGAAGTGCACACGATTCGACTAGCTAGTCTCCACAACAATACACCACTATAGATCCACTCTCGTCTCCCTACAAGAAGGCCATCCATAGCACTCACACTTATCTTACATATTTAATAGTATCCACTTCAAGTTGTCTATGACCATATAACTTTCCAAGTAGTGCATATCCGCGGACGCGGCTATTCGAATATATTAAATTTCCCTGCAGGGGTGTACTTCTTCACACACGCTCTCACCACTTATGACCATATGCACGTCATGCATCTCGGCAACCTTCAAGCGGAAGAACTAGCGTGGGCGTCGGCCACGACCTGACTAACCACTCAAGACTCTAGTCCAGGTTTATCGCCTATTTGATACTGAACCCACAAGGTAGTCCGACGAAGTTTCCTCTACGATCCCAAATGATGTGTATAGGATTCCCAAACCCACCTCGACGGATGGTTCTTTGATTGGTACACCGGGCCACATTTCCTAGTCTGTCCGTAGCCCACCTGTACGGGGTGCCACTCGGTAGACTACTAGCATGACCTACAAACACGAGAAACTAGTTGCAACTCCTGGACAGAGATCTAGGTGATTAATAAGTCGAGAGAGTCAATTATGGATCCCAATGTGTGGTAGTAGCTAGTCTTGGATAACATACACATGACTTAGTTCTTAAGGACGGCCCACCATGTACTCCTACATGGCCTCTCATTGCTACCTTTACCAAAACAGGTTCACACACTTAGCTTTCATTATTAGAACATCATCAGATTCATTCCAAACCATAACCCAGATGGATCAGACCTGACACGACTCTAAACATAGCAAGCATGGCAAGGAAAAGGCATAACATGGCTCAAGCATCTACCAAGTTCTCTAGGTTGCTTGGTTTAGCTATTTACTGTGACAATGAAAGGTCATGCACATGAATGGGTTGAACTACCATGACAGGTAACAGTTTAAGCATATTTTCCTAATGCAATAAATGAGAGCAAGAGCGAGAGAGTGGGATTGTATCGGAATGCTCAAGGGGGTTTGCTTGCGTTACAAAATGTCAACACGTTAGTGCTCCTCAGATGGATACTCGACCGTACCCTCCAGAACAATACCTAACATGAAGAAACAACCAACGAGGGAAAAACAAATACACATGAGATGCAACAATACAATGCATGGATATGACATGGCAATATGATGTGGTTTGGCCTAATGCACCTAGCAACAGATTTAAATGAAGAAGGTTTGAACCCAAGGTTCAAATTCAAGTCCATATGTGAGGTTAGTTATTGCAATTTGAACAAAATGTCCAAATTCTCCAACTTAGGTTGCTCTATCATGCAAGAAAATAGTAAATCAATATATCATCGAGGTAAACCACGACAAACTTATCAAGGTACTCCATGAAGATTGAGTTCATTAGGCGAGAGATTGTTGCTGGACCATTGGTTAGACCGAAAAACATGACCATGTACTCATATTGTCCATAAGCCAAAGCTGTCTTGGGAATGTCTCCATTCTTGACTTTGATTTGGTGGTAGCCTAACCTCAGATCCATTTTGGAAAAGATCGAGGATCCCACAAGTTGATCATACAGATCATTGATCCTGGGAAGCGGATACTTGTTCTTTATTGTGACCATATTTACAGGTCGGTAATTTACAACCATCCGATCTGTTCCATCCTTCTTCTTGACAAAGAGAACAGGACAAGCCCACGGAGAAGAGCTGGGGGGATTAAACTCTTTTGTAAAGACTCATCAAGTTGTTTCTTAACCTCGGCTAGCTCCAAGGGTGCCATCTTATAATGTATTCTAGAAATTGGAACAGTTCCTGGGATGAGGTCTATCACAAACTATACATCCCTGTCGGGAGGAATACCTAGCAATTCTTCTGGACAAACATCCAGAAAATGTTGTACTACCAGAATATCTTCAAGCTCAGGAAGAGGGTTGGCATTGAGTGAATAAAGGTGACGCTCTGCAACTCATGTTGAAACATTGACTATCTTGCCAAATGGGTGCGTAAGCTGAACAGACCTAGTGGAACAATCAATCTTGGCATGATGAGCTGACATCCAATCCATACCCAAGATGATGTTAATATCTGAAGACTTAAGAAATGTCAACAAAGCAAGGAATACCAGTCTATCAACAATTACTTCATTTCCACAACTTATTCTTGTGGTGTGCCATCTAGACCATAGAGTCTGAATTTCAAGAGCATCTGGCATATCACAAAATTACATGTCATGCAACCGGGCATAGCTTTCCGAGATGAAAGAATTTGATGCCCAGTATCGAACAAAACTAATGCTGGATGAAAATTGACAAGAAGCGTTCCAAGGACAACATCAGGGTCATCATGAGCTTCTTCGGTCGAAATGTGATTCACACATCCATATTTACTGATGGCTGGCTTTACATGGGTCGTCTTGACCGATGGCTTGTCATGACCAATAGTCTTGCCAAACTAAGTGCAGTTTCGGGCAAACGTGTACTGGCTCTCCACACCTGTAACAAATCACTTGGGTTAAATGTGGAACCATATTGACAGACGGTCCACCATTAGGCTTGGGTGGAGCATACAATGAAGTTGGGCGAGGCGCCACACAAGTGGGCCTCGGTACATATCCGGGTAGAAGTGCTGAGTTTGGAACCCAAATCCGACAGTTCTGAGATCCGGAACCAGAAGAAGAACCATTATCACGGGTGTGCTTATGAGACTTTTCATAAGTTGTGCGAGCTATCTCTGCATTGATGGCCTTGTTCACCAGAACATGGAAGGTAGCGCAATTGTGTAAGTGAAGCTCACGACGCAACTTTGGGTTGAGACCCTTCCTGAACCTAGCCTGCTTCTTGGCATCCGTGAACACTTCTTCCATGGCATAATGAGCAAGGTTCCCAAACTCTCGATTGTAAGCGTCAATATTCATCGTACCTGGATGAGATTACAGAACACTTCCGTCTTGCGGTCAATAAGACCCTTAGGAATGTGGTGCTCCTGAAAATCCTCACAAAAATCTTTCCAAGAAGTGATCTGTCCAGCTGGACGCATAGCCTCATAGTTTTCCCACCATAAGCTAGCAGGAACTTCCAGATGGCATGCAGCAAAGGTGACCTTGTCAGCTTCGGCTACGCTAGCAGAAAGTAGCTTACGTGTGATGCTGCACAACTAGTCATCTGCATCAAGTGGCTCAATGGAGTGATGGTAGGTTGGTGGGTATAGCTTGATGAAGTCATGGATGGTCACTGTCCCATTACGTTGATGTGCGGTGTTCTCCTCAATATTTGCCAACAGGCGGTTGGACTCAGAGTTGTTCCTCTCAATTTCTAGTATAAATTGTGCCAACGAGGGTGAATTAGGCAGAACTTCAGCATCTTTCGTTCCAAGTCTCTGGCCCTTATTGCGGCCAATGGTAGCTTGGGTACTGCATGAGCTCCTGATTATCAGAAACTAGGATTGATAAGGGTGACATTCAAGATAGATAGATAAGAATGCAAAAGCATTAATTCTTCAAAGAAATCCTATGGAAAATTGGATATCATAAAGGCTGCGAATGCTCAAAAATGAGACATCCTGCAAAAGATTTAGGTGGCACGACACCTTATCATCACAATCTCAAGATTCTTCTCATACTAACAAGCTACACAGAAGTCACTCGAATATTGGAATGCGAATTGGATCAACAAATTCTATAAGTCTACATAACAGAACTCGGGATCCTGGTAGATAGGTAAGAAGCCTATTTCTTAATCGCCGTAAAAAAGAAGAGGCGACTCAGAATCAGAATAACATGGGAAAAGGAGTAAAAAGAGCCTTACGTTCCCTTCCACAAACAATTCTCTTATATAACTAATGAGTTGCTAGACTCAACATCGACCAGTTTGGCTTGGTAATCCTACAGTCAGTCAAGCTCTGATACCAATGCTGCCGGGACCGCGATCCTAAGTCATAAGAACCCAGCCTGTAACAAATCACATCACTTTGCGACCTCATGCACGGTAAACTCCACCGCTGCCACCTTACCTTGGTCGGGACCGTTTGCATATTTTCACTCATGTATGTGAATGTGTCGCTAGCATTCGAACGACAAAGAACCCGGGTTGACATGACTAGTTATAAACCCAAGTGGTACATCCGTACAGGGACAGGCATATATAACCCAGCAAAGCAGGTGTTGGTCAACGTGGACTCCATTACAGTGCATGACATTTCCCCGAGGGGACAGACACAACAGCAAAGAAGGATACATGCCGGTCAATCAATGTGTCCGGAGTAGTAGCAAGCTACCAAGGCTCGGTGGAAGTACAATAAGGCATTTCCCCATAAAGAGTACTAATAAAGGCACACAACTAGGTGTCGAATCCCACACATACCAATGCATTTCAAACATACACACAATATGCACGATATGTGTAGATACAACATGGCATCACAGCATAACTCTACAACTCAAGTATTTATTAGAGGCTCATAAGAGTCAACAAAGTGTGATATTACAAACAGGGGTCACAAGACCCAACACTCAAGTCATACAAGCAACAAGCGGAAGCATAACATGTGTGGGTACAGACATCTAGAAAGTAAAAAGGCCGAGGAAGCCTGTCTATCAACAAGACCCTCCATAGGAACCACACCTGTGTCTAGGGTTCCCAAGCTACTCGGTCAACATCGATCTTATTATCAAAATCACTTGCGAGACTAGATTCTCCTCTGCAAAAACATAAATTAAGCAACAATGAGTACAGAGGTACTTAGCAAGACTTACATCATAACTAACTACATATGCATCATTATCAACAAGGGGGTTGTGGGGTTTAATGCAGCAAGCCAGCTTTGACTCAGCGGCTATCTTGTACTACGACTACCAACAGTTTAATAATGTGAGGAAGTGCACATGAGTCCACTGGATAGTCTCCGCAACAATATACCACTATGGATCCACTCCCGTGTCCCTACGAGAAGGCCATCCATAGCACTCACACTTATCTTCCATATGTTATATTATCCACTTCAAGTTCTCTATGACCATATAAGTTTCCAAGTGGTCCATATCCATGGACGCGGCTATTCGTATAGATTAAATTACCCTGCAGGGGTGTACTTCTTCACACACGCTCTCACCACTTATCACCATATGCCCGTCATGCATCTCGACAACCTTCAAGTGGAATCACTGGCGTGGGCATTGGCCACGACCTGTCTAACCACTCAAGACTCTAGTCTAGGTTTATTGCCTATTTGAGACTGAACCCGCAAGGAAGTCCGACTGAAGTTTCCACTAGGGCCCCAAACAATGTGTACAGGGTTCCCAAGCCCAGCTCGACGAATGGTTCTATGCTTGGTACACCGGGCCAAGATGCCTAGTCTCTCCCAAGCCACCTGTGCAGGGTGCCACTCGGTAGACTACTAGCATGACCTACAAACACCAGAAACTAGTTGCAACTCCTCGACAGAGATCTAGGTGATTAATAAGTCGGGAGAGTCAACTAAGGATCCCAATGTGCGATAGTAGCTAGTTTTGGATAACATACATACGACTCAGTTCTTAAGGACGGTCCTAATGAGACAACCCACCATGTACCCCTTCATGGCCTCTCATCGCTACCTTTACCAAAACAGGTTCACACACTTAGCTTTCATCATTAGACATGGTCACAGTAATTCCAAACCATCACCCAGATGGACCAGACCTGACACGACTCTAAGCATAGCAAGCATGGCAGGGAAAAGGGATAACATGGCTGAATAATCTACCAGGTAGGCTAGGTTGCTTGGTTCATCTATTTACTGTGACAATGACAGGTCATGCACAGGAATGGGTTCAACTACTATGATAGGTAATAGTTGAAGCGTATTCCCCTATTGCAATAAATGAAATCAAGAGCGAGAGGGTGGGATTGTATCGGAATGCTCAAGGGGATTTTCTTGCGTGATAAACATCAATACGTTACTACTCCTCAGATGATACTCGACCGTGTACTCCGGAACAGTACCTAACACGAAGAAACAACTAATGAAGGGGAACAAATCAATACACACGAGATGCAACAATATGATGAATGGATATGACATGGCAATATGATATGGTTTGGCGTAATGCACCTACCAACAAATTTAAATGATGTAGGTTTGAACCCTAGGTTCAAATTAAACTCCATATGTGAGGTTACATATTGAATATGAATAAAATGTCCAAAGTCTCCTATTTAGGTTTCTCTATCATGCATGAAAATAGTACACATGGATTCTTCGGATTTTTGTGATAATGTTTCATATATAATTTATTTCATTTTGTAGTTACTATTGAATTTCTATTGATTTTACAAATTTTAGGAATTTATGGAATTATTTTAAACACAGAAATGCCTTTAGTTCATTAGCCATGCGTCAGCATGACATCACCCCGTGAACTGACCGCTCTGGGTCAAACCTGATCAGTGGAGCCCACTGGTCCATGACCCAGTGACTAACTAGGGTCAAAACCCGTGCTGAGTGGAGTTTGACCAGCTGCGGGGCCCACTGTCAGCCTCTCTAGGGTTAATTAAGCATGAGGTTACACTAATTAACCTTCTGACTAGTGGGGCCCACCAGCTAGTGGCTCACGTGCGGACGCTCGACGTTGGTGACCTCTCTTCACGGCGGTGTCCTCGTTTCCGGCCACGGGAGCGGTGGTTGAGACCACTAGGGGTTAGGCCCAGCTCGCCCGCATCTAAACCAGCAGATTGGGGGCGCGGGTATCGTCGGAGATGATGGCAACTATACTGGAGGCGGCGGCCGGAGCTCGACCATGTGGATCTCATTTCTATGGAATGTGGGTGGAGGAACTAGTTGTCGGGGAAGCTTCTACAGATCCCTACGAACACGCCGGAGTTCTCAAACATGCAGGGAGGTGCTCAGGCCACAACGGCCATGTCGCCGGCGGAAGGAGCTCTTGGCTCCGGTAGCTAGCGGCCTAGAGGAGAGGAAAGACAACACGGCAAAGGGGAAATGAACCGGGGACTCACTGCGGAGCTATTGGGACTGACGTTGCTGTCAGGGACGGGCTGTGATGACGAATCGACGACGGTGCTCGCGGTGGCGCTCGGGCGAGAGCGAGAGAGAGAGAGAGAGAGAGAGAGAGGGATAGAGAGAGCCAGTGGAGGGAGAGAGAGCAGCAAGAAGAAGAGGAGATGAAGGGCATGGTGAGAGTGTCGCACTGGCGCTCTCAGAGGCCTCCAGCGGCGAGCACACACGCATGAGGTGGCGAGGAGCATGCCGGCGTGCGGCAGCCACGCGCCCCAATCCTCGTGGGAGAGGTTGGGGGTTACTGGCAGCTGGGCCACTGGGCAAGCCCCTCCTGGGCCTCTAGTAAGTTCTTCTTTTTTATTTGTTTTGTTTTTCTATAAATTGCAATAAGTTCCAGAATTACTAAAAATACTCAAACAATTTATAAAAATATGAAACCTTTTCTCAGCACTAACAGAAATATTCCAAAGGCCCTAGCCAAGTTTCATATTTATTGGAGCTATAGTCTTATTTATAATATTTTATAACTCCAATTTAAATAGTTATTAATTTAATTCAATGAGAAAAAATGGCATATAAAAATATATGTCACCTCTGGTTGATGTTGTCACATTTTTTCAGAGATGATGAACATTTTATAAGGCCACTTTTGTCCATTGAAAAATATTTTGGTTGAACCTACTAGAATTCAAGTAGTGCTAGGGTTTGATCATCCCCATTTCAGGTTTAATGAAAATAAAATATGATGCAATCACAACCATGAACCCTAGTGCATGCTAAAAATAGGGATGTGATAGTGGCGCGCTGCATCCGCCTAGACCATCCCGGGTCCTTGGGAGGTTGAGGGTAGGCGTGCTTTCAGCCGTTGGGGAGGGCATCGATGATGGTGATGGGCACGGTGCCTTAGCTGTGGGAAGAAGGAGAGGAAGCGCGAGAGCAGACCAAGAGAGTGCAGGAGGTGCTCCAGTGCAGTCCAATGGAGAAGAGGCACTCGGAGGAGTGCAATTTGAGGGGAGGCGACGCCATGGCTTCGACCATTGCTGCCGATGCAGACGAGGAGCGGCAAATGAGGAGCTCCAGGAGGCAACTAGGATGGAGGGGAGTAGGCTCAGGCGCTCAGGGGGCTCGAGGGGGAGAGATAAAGCAAGGGGAGCGACAAGTGAGCTCGGGTTGCCGCTGGAGGCCCTCGGGCGCCTAGCACGCGCATGCCAGAGCTGTCTTGGTGGCTTCTTGGCGTCAGGGAGGAGCGTGGGAGGTCGAGGGAGGTTCTCTGGCACGCGTGGGCATCTTGCCACAACATGCCACGAGCTACAAGACAAGGTTGCCTAGCAGAGCATAATTGCTACATGCCAGCAGAGTGGTCACTGTGACAACTTGAGTCCTGGGCGAT
Source organism: Hordeum vulgare subsp. vulgare (assembly GCF_904849725.1). Lineage (NCBI taxonomy): Eukaryota > Viridiplantae > Streptophyta > Magnoliopsida > Poales > Poaceae > Hordeum > Hordeum vulgare. The sequence goes on along the minus strand of NC_058519.1, from coordinate 279,181,286 downwards.
GTTTTGGTCAACCAAACATGTCTTGCATGCAAGGCATGCACGCCAGAGGGTACTGGTGCAGTTTGGAATCATGTGGAGGAGGTTAGGCTATTTTTTACAGAGGGTAACTTTGTAGCAACAAACTTAGGCTCTTTCGAAAGGGGTTTTACTACTGGGCATGGGGGATGAAACCTTGTCTAGAGGTATTAGGTATGGAAGTACTACAAGTACACCAAGTTTTCACTCAGGGAGATGAGAATAGCTAGTACTTGTAGTTCAAGGCTACATTGTACCAGAAATCTAATTTTAGAAGGGCTGCTCATATTTTCCACATGAGCCTCCCATTTTTGGGCATGGCAAGATGCATTAGCACACTAGAGGTTTTGTGGAAAGATCTGGGGGCATTTTCATGAACAGAAATAATGGGTGAGGGGTAAAATAGGCATATATACCCATGTTTTCCAAGTGGTATAATGAGGGGTTTTACCCACCAATAATTGAGCAGAGGCCAAAGCAAAGTTTCAGGAGGTAGAAGAGGGCCAGCACATGCAGTGGTAAATTTTTTGGAGCAAGGATAATATCTTAGGGTCTACTTGGCTTGTCTTCTAGTTTATGACTGAAGGTGTTTGTGCTGTGTTTGGGATATGCAGAAGAATTCTATGGCCTTGATATTTACTGTGAGTGAAAGGTAATACTATTTGTCCCTGATCAACAATTTTGAGATTATATGGTGGACGTTGACAATGTAAACTTGATATACCGAAGAAATGGGGAAAAACGGTTTTTTGTAGATAAATCCATGCAAGTTAACTCCCACTAATGCACCACTTTATGTGTTGGCATTATTTGAGTGCTAGAGCATGCCCAAAAAGTTTGGGATCAATTGGAGAAACTTCACAATCTAAAATTCCCAATTCTAGAAATCAACAGAAGTGATTTTGAGGGGCTTTGGACAAGTTCATCTGTTCTCCTCATGCACCACTTTGTGTGGATGCATTATTAGAGTATTATAACATGTCCACAAAATTTCAGCACAAAAGGAGAAACTTGGCAATGTAGAGTTCACTAGTAGGAAAAACCTTATAGGTAGGACCCTGGTAGTAGCGCTGAATTATAACACGCGCTGCTGCTACTTAGCAGTAGCCCTGGCTCAACCGAGCGCTACTGCTAAAGACTTAGCAGTAGTGCTGGAATTCAAAATAGCGCTACTGCTAAACGACACCCAACAAGCCCACCGATGGTAGCAGTAGTAGCAGCGCGCCTTGTAGAAAGCAGTACTACTAAGTAGAATAGCAGTAGCGCTTGGCGGGAATCATCGCAACGACTAAGCATAATAGCAGTAGCCCCACTTTGCAGTAGTGCTCCCCAGAAAAGCGCTACTACTAAGACGAATCGGAGTAGCGCTTTTCGGAAAGCAGCGCTACTGCTATCTGTGGCTGGTGGCTGATTTTAACCCACACACCCCCTCTCTCCCCCTTCCTCCCCCCTTTTCCCTCTCCCCTCCTTTCTCCTCCCCTCTCTCTTATTTACTTCTCCACCATTGTTGCCCTTCCTCTTTATTCTTTCTACCTCTCTTCTCTCCCCATTAATGCCCCCTCCACCCTAATTCTCCTCCATAAATGACCTCTTATAACTCTATGTTCCACATTTATTTGGCTCTCCCTCCTTCCATACATATAGATCTAGCTAGCTAGGTCATCTCTCTCCCTCTCCACTAGTTAGCTAGAGTCATCTCTCCTCACAACAACTAGATCTAGCTATTTATTTAGCCGTGCACAATCTCTCTCGGGATATATATAGGCGAGTAAAAAGTTGTGCATTTCAATAATGGGAATATGTGTGTTTGCGATCTGAAGGGATTTGTGTGAGTGACATGCCCCGTGAGTTGCTTATGTTTTGCCGAAATGTTGATTTATTTTCGTTTCGGCGAATTTCGAGCAAACTCGATATGTCTTGTTTTTAGGCAAGGTCATGCCAAATTTTATATTACTTTGACAAATGCATGTCTTTTGTTTATAACCCTTTTGCTTGTTATACCGTGCAGTCATGAAGGTGAGTGGAAGTAAGGTGGAGAGATACTTGCAATCCGCGGTGATGGACATGTATGCAAATAAATGGACTGGGATTAGATGTTCGTGTACAAAATGCAAAGGAGTAGTTTTGAACCCTTTTGATGGTGGCCGTTTGAAGGCCCATTTGCTAATCAATGGTTTCATGGATGGGTATACTCGATGGATAAGTGAAGATGATGATGAGGTCATCCACATGGCAGGGAACAACGACATGGGACTAAACGAAGAGATGACCAATCGACACGAAGACGATGGCGCCGGACACAATGGCGGTGAAGAGTCCGAACACGGCGGAGGGGAAGAGTCCAGATACGGCAGCGGAGAATATTCTGGACAAGGCGAAGAAGCAGAGGCCGACATGGTAGAGAAGAGGCAACGGACACGCCGTAGACTTCAATGCTACTAAGTTCAATCGTGCAGGACCCTCATGTTCGAGAGCTCCTTCTCAAGAATACGACTAGCGACAGAGTTGCTTCTACAAAGGAGGCCAAGCTGCCACAATTTAAGTAGACTCGAAGAGTACATTATATGACGGTTGTGATCCCGAGGTTACCCGCTTGATTTTCACGCCAGAACTTCTAAAGACAAAGAACAAAAACAAATGGACAAACAAAAGCCTCGATGAGCATTTGAAGTATCTACATAATAATGTTCTTCCTGTGGGGAACCTGTGTCCTACTAGTGTCGATGAGGCCAAGAAAATTATTTGCGCTCTTGATCTGCTGCATAGTAGATACCATGCATGCATCAACGATTGCATCATTTATCGGGGGAGCATGCGAAAAAACCAGGTGTCCAGAGTACAACGTTTTCGATACAAGAAGGCAGGCAAGAAAGCTCCTCGAAAAGTTGTATGGTACTTTCCGATCACTCCCCGTCTACAGCGGTATTTCGTAGATCCTAAGGAAGCAAAGCTCATGCGCTTGCAAGCGGAGAGGAAGAAGCCCGATGATGGAGATGATCCGAAGCTGAGACACCTTGCATATGCTAGCTAGTGGAGACCATTCAACGCTGAATATCAATTTTTCGGAAGAGATGCAAGGAACAACGTGCTTGGTGTGTGTACCGATGGCATGAGTCTGTTTGGAAACCAGAGCACCAAACACATCACATGGTCGTCTTTGTATGGATATACAACCTCCCCCCATGGAAGTGTATGAAGACAAAGTACATACACATGAGCATTCTAATTCAAGGGCCGAAATAACCGGGAAATAATATTAACCTGTATATGGGGCTTCTGAAAGAGGAGCTAGACAATTTATGGAAATCGCTGGTCAAGACATGGGATGTGAGCAGAAGATAATATTTCTATATGAGAGTTGCATTGGTGATGACTATGAACGACTATCTTGGTTACGGGGACACCTCGGGCCAGGTGTTCCACCGATACCTCAGATGCACGAGGTGCATGGATGATAGAACGTCTCAGCAGCTTACGTCAGCGAAAGAAGGCGGGATTGGGAAAATCATATATATGGGGCATCATAGATGGCTTGTAAAGGATGACCCATGGAGATAACATGGAGATCTATTCAATGGTTTGGCTGAGCATCGAGGATCTCCAAATAAGAGGAGCGGCGCCAAAATCAACGAGTTGTTGAATAACTAGCAATAGTGCCCCGCACCGGGAAAGATGGAAAAGGCGCCGGAGCCGCTGCTGAAGGTATTGAAAATGAGGTGTGTTTTCTGGGACTTGGAGTACTGGCCCAATCACGACATGCCTCATTGCCTTGATCAAATGCATATCATGAACAATTTCCTCGAGAGCTTTCTTGGTACACTGTTGAACATGCCGGAGAAGACCAAAGATGGGCCAAAGGCAAGGAAAGACTTGGAAGATTTGGAGATCATGGGGGATGTCCACATGCCTCATTAAAAGTCGACGGAGGAGACGGAGAAGGAGACGGCGGTGGTGCCAAGGGGAAGAAAATTCAACAAGAAGGAGGAGAATTGTTGCCCCCTTCTTGCTTCACCTTAAGTCCAAAGGAGATCGATCAATTAATCAAGTACCTTACAAGAATCAAAGTTAGTTCTGGTTACTGTGGGAACATAAGAAGATTTCTAGACACCAAGAAGAAAAGGTACAGGGGGATGAAGTCTCATAATTGTCACATGATGATTACAAAGATACTCCCGGTTGCCATTAAAGGGATAATGGACAAGCATGCCCATCAGACGCTTACTGGTCTTTGCAACTTCTTTGACGTTATCTCTCGAAAGTCCATCAGTGTGATGCAGCTCCGAAGGCTACAGGAAGAGATCGTCGTCATAGTATGTGAGCTTGAGATGTGCTTCCCGCCCGCGTTCTTTTATGTCATGGTGCATCTGTGTGTCCACATCGTGGACGACATTCCTTCACAACATGATGTCGTTCGAGAGGATGAATGGGCTCATCAAAGGATTCACTCCTAACATGTCCCGTCACAAGGGGAGCATCGTCCAGGGGTATCTGACCCAAGAGTGCATCTCCTTTTGCGAGAATTATATAGGCAAAGAAGACCATATTGTTGGTTTGCGCGTCAACAAGCACCATGGTAGGCTCAGAGGAGAAGGTCACAACAACGGCCAGAGGGAATTGCATGTGGACTACTCGGATCGACGAGACGACTTTGACAGGGCTAACATAGTAGTGATAAAACACCTAGATGTGGTAGATGATTATGTGACACTGCACAAAGAAATCATCGCAAAGAAATACCGTGATCAGGGGATGCCCACGACAGACGACGAAATTACTGTAGAGCACAACGCCACTTTCTTGCGTTGGTTCAAAGAGCAGGTTTGTGCTAATCCCCCGGAAGAGGGCAGCGCAGACGAGTTTCTCATACACGTCTTAGCACATGGCCCCGCGCCACAACTCGTGTCCTATGAGTCATACGATATCAACGGGTACACATTCCACACGGAGGCCGAACACATGGATAGCGATTACCAGAACTCACGGGTGATGATTGAATGCGTTACCGACTCCAACGACACAACTGAAAGATTCTACGGAAGGGTCAAAGATATCTGGGAGCTTAACTATGCTGGAAGGTATGATGCGACGATGTTCCGTGTGAGCTGTGCTAAGGCCGTCGTAAGAGAAAACAAGTATTTCACTAACATGTTTATACCCGATACAAAGAGCGGTGCCGTGAACGTTAACTTCATCGCCAAAAATGAGCCATGGATACACGCTAAGCACGTGACACAATGCTTCTTCATAAGTGATCCGACCAATCCCAGCCGTGTTGTCGTGAGGAGAGCCAAAAGGAACATCGTCGGAATGGACGGAGTCACCAACGAGGAAGACTATGACCAATACGGCAACCCGATAAGGGAAGATGACAATGATGACGAAGCATAGGTGAAAAGAAGAATCAAGACTACATTAGTTAAGCAAGATCGTACTCCATGCTGCCGGAAAAGAACAATCAACACAACCAACAGGAAAGAAAAAACATCAATGTGAAACGTCTTCGACGTAGCTGAGAAACAACCATTTTTATATATGTATGTATTTTGTGTATGAAAAAACACATGGTTCCGGTAATATTCGCGCAGTGTGGGAGCGAGACGTACGTTCTCGTTGTCGACTCCGTGCGAGAGGCCGTTGGGATAAAAACAAAAAACAAAAAACAAAAACAATAGGGAGAAAGCAATACAAAAGAAAAGAAAACAGAAAAGGAAAAGATAATAAGAAAAAGGAAAGTAAAATAATAAAAATAAAAAATAGTAAAGAAAAATAATAAAAAGGAAAAATAATAAAGAAAATAATGTTAGCAGTAGCGTTGGATTGCTAAAAGCGCTACTGCTAACATCGCAGTAGCGCTCGTACCAATCCAGCGCTACTCTATTTGTCCTAGGGCATTTAGTAGTAGCGTTCGATTAGAACCAGTGCTACTCTTTGTAGTAGCGGTGGAACCAATCCGGCACTACTGATACTTTTACATAACCCGACTCCTAAATTTCCCTAACTCCCCTCTCCCTCCACTCCTTCCCTATCCCCCTCTCCCCCGCGTGTTCCTCTGTCGCGGCCACCGCCTGCCGGAGACGTCCCTGCCCGTCCCTGCGCGTCCCCTCGACCTCAAGCCGCCCGCTAGAGTCCTCCCCGCCCGTCCCCGCCGCCCACCTCCAGGTGCCGTCGCCAGGCCCCCTACAGGCGTCGTCGTTTGACCCCCCTTCCCCCGCTGCCCCTACCACCTCGCTCGCATCTCCGTCGAGCACGACCACCATAGCCATCGCCACCGACGACCTTGGGTGAGTCCTCCTCCATTGAAGTGATTATATTGGGCAGATCGTTTTCAGAAAAGAGATGAAGGGTACCCCATGCCCGGTGTTCATCAGGCAAACCTGCATGAAATCGATGTATTGAGCGGAGATGTTGTGGTTTATACCGGCATCCGCGTCGATGAAGTCGACATCCGTGGTGTAGGATAGCCCAGTGGTGTCATCCACGTAGCCTGTCAGTCCCCGAAGACCGCAGTCTATGCTTATGAAATCTGCAGTTTTCAGTCATATAATAAATGAAGTAGAGCTTTGTTGAATCGTAGGTGCATCAATTTTGCCGAAAATATATACTACTGTTTGATAAGACCATTGTTGTCGGGTTGGGCACGAGCTTGCGGTGCCCCGCTCACGAGGCAGAGCAGCAACAACCATGGCACGAGTGCACTTGTTCTCGATGTTTGTTGCTCCTTTGATCAGCAAGTGGCAACTGTAATCACTAACCACCATCAGCAGCAGGTGCTCTAGACTCGTTGGCTGCAGCAAGTATGAGCCGACCCTTTTTATGTTGTAAGCAATTTCCACTAGGCTAGGCTAGGTAGTCAACAAATATTTTTACCATTAGATAAACGAGTATGAAGTTCCCTAAATTATTGATTAGGATTGTTTCATGGTACATAGCATGACACTTTTAGTATTAATTAGATCATGGTAGTTTTATTGTAGATAGTATGGCACTTTTATTAATTAAGACCATGACCATTTTTATGAAATACATCATGGTTATTCTATTATAGGCAGCATGCCACTCTTTTGTGTGTGTTAAACATTATATTAAGTTTTGCCGGAATGTCGAGTGGGCTATGCTTTGCCGGAATGTGGACTCATTTCCATTCCGGCAAATTTCATACGCTCCATATGTCCACATTTTAGCTAAGGTCATGCCCAAAATTTTTGTGAATTTCGGCATGACTTGTGCTAGAAACTAGGACATATGGAGTGCCCGGGAGTTGCCAAAAAGGAGAATGAATCAACATTCCGACCAAATATAGTCCCCCTTTTATTACTCATGTTATTCGGCCTAGAATTAAACTATTATACTTAAATACTCGTAGGAAATTAATATGTCTAGATACGACGAAGCCGGGGGTTCTGGTCGCCACGAAGAAGACCATTTTGAGGAAGCAAATCATTTTTTCGATTACCTAGACCAATGGGACATGCAGACGCAGGGTGGCAATGAGGCAAACCCCGACACCGACACTGCCACCGGTAGCGATAGTGGCACCAGCACCAAGACCGACGATGATGTTGATGTACCCAGTGAAGGACCGAAGCCGAAGAGGGCAAGAAAACCAAACGCGATCGGCACCGCACAAATTGTGGTCACAGCGATGCACCACACAAAATTAGAGCCAACGGTGCCAGTGTCAGCGCGGAAGTGCTATGACAATCAACTAGGATGCATCCTCAGGGAAACGGCCAACATCAATGATGAAAAGTTAAAGAAGATACCACATATGGAGCACACGCTCCTAACGAAGTTGCACAATAGGTTCTTGTTCCCCGGACGGACTCAAAAAGAACTTCCATGGGATGACGAGCTCCTGACAAAGATAAACAACAAGGCAATCATGACGTTCACCAATGCCTTGCCGCTTGGAAAGTAAGGGTGAAAAAATTGATTCTGAACAATGAAGTATGGTCCAAGATTCATGATGACAATCCATCACTAACGGAAGAGGACTTTGAAAAATTCAACGAGACTTGCGCTACAGAAGAAGTGCAGCAAAAGTTGGAGAAAATGAAGGAGCTACAGGACAGGAACACGCTTGACCAAAGCCTCGGAAGCCGTGGTTACGAGGGGAAGAGGCATGCATGGGCCAAGGAGGACGTCGAACATGAAAGTTACGGAATCCCAGACCCCTTGGCGGAGTTCACCGACCCGCAAGAGCGTGACTGGATCAGGGCCCGACATCAGTGGGACCTCGTCAATAAGGTCTTTTCCACGGACGCGAACACGAGGGAGTTCATCAGACTAATGGTAATTGTTCTATTACCAGCTTATATTAATTAGCTTCTAATCAATTCGACGACAAGTTTGGTCACATTTATAAACCATCCACGTTCCTTTTGCGGAAAGAGAAGCCCGAAAAGGCAGCCGAAACGATGAGTCATCTTAGTCGTCGGCGAGGCCTAAGTGGGAAAACCCGTTCAACCGGGCCCCAAGCATACTTAAAAATGTCTCGGTGGACAAACCTCCGTCTTATGGACGTGTGCACGGCGTCGGAGATGGCGCCTCATGGATGAAGTGCTAGCACGAGAAGCCAGAGGAAAAAACACAGAGACGACAGCTTTCTCAATAGACCATCAACAAGAAGGTCGCACAAATGGTCGATAAGAGTAAAGTTGAGACCAAAGAAGAGCTGGCCAAGGTAATCGAAGATAAGGTCAATGCAGCTATGGTAGCTTCCTTGGGCCAATTGGTTCCGGTAGTTTTTGAGTTTGTGAGGAGGAGTCCAGAAAAAGGGCGAGAGGAGTTTCCCCTTCTCAGCTTTGTTGGGAGCAATTCGGCGAACATCGCACCACCAACACCTATTCACGGAACCGCACATGATCCCATACCTGGTCTCGCTCTGGTTCATAGCAGTCCGTCCTCCGTCTCTGGCATGCTCGGCAGTGCTTCTACTTTGGCTGAGCTCGACGCCATCACGGTAATTACGTGTCATACACTCTTCACCAGCATGTCTATATAGTTTTCTGTTTCAGTTGCCTTTCGGATGTCTGACGTTGTAGTCATGTCTTCGCATGCCGACAAAACCCCGTGCACCCTACTCTACGATGTCAACGGCGAGAAGGTGGACATGGGAAAGGCAACGATCATGAAGTCGAAGGACCGCATGCTCCACAACCGACAGATGCCCCATGGCATCTTCAAAGTTTGCGTGTCCAGTGTGAAAGTAGGCTTCAAGGATTTGCCTCTTCCGACACCAGTCGATGATGATGAGACCCTAAACAAATTGGCGCATGCAAGAGCTGCATCTTGCCTTGGCCGAAGACTAACCTTCGTGTCGAGGCGCCCGGTAGCACACCGACGACAACTCCTCAACAAGGTATGACCACCACCCCACCTACGCAATTACCTGCGCGTGTCGCGGCGGGTGATAGCGGTTGACACGGCGAGGGACAGCCTCCATTAGTGCCAGCTGACGTCGGCTCGTCGAAGAAGCAAATGCTGATGATATCATGGAGGAGGATGCTGATGACCCTAACCACTATATCAATACCGGCTATGACGATGCTCGGGAGTAGGACTTAGGCTATGAGCATGGAGATGACTTGATGATCCCTGAACTGCCGGAGCCGCAATGTCTTACGGGTGATTGCAAAAAGCCTCTCTTCATGCGATCCTCACAGGAGACGCCTCTAGATGCCGTCTCTACCCAGAAAGAACAACACGGGGGCCGTCCGCTGGTAATTAGCCCGACGACGTCGGGGGTGGTGGTTCGGGAAGGTATGGCGGGCTCACTAGCGCCACCCACCAAGAAGCAAAGGAGGAGACCAGAGAAGAAAGGATCTAAAGGCTCCAGAGCTGCTTCAAGTAGCCAGCCGTGTCTAAAGTCCCGGGAGGTAGACAGAATACCTGTCATAGTTGCGGATCATTTCCATGTCGCCGGCAACCCGATCCTACCTCAGAAAGCGCTAGAGAACATACACAACAATGATCTAAGGAGACTCCATGATGATGTGATGGCCATAGAGAGAAGACTTCCCAACACGGAAAAACCAAGATACTACCCGCTTTACCCGCCTTAGGTTCCGGGTGTGATGTCATACGTCGACAGATGGCCCGCGGATAAGTTCATCGTGTGATTTGACTACATTTATGACATGTTCCACATGACCAAGCTAGATTTTCAGTTCATCCTCCTGTATGTGTTGTATCTCAACTACATCATCAGGCACGGGAACATAGAATATATCTGCATCGCGGACCCGTATTATATGCACGAGAGCTTCTTGTCAGTGTGCAAAGAGCACCATGACTATGCGAGCAAGTACATCAGCAATTTCATGATCGCTAATAAGGACAAGGAAATGATTCTCCTGCCTTATCATGCCACATAAGTCATCCGCGGATACCCTTCCATAAGTTCTGATCATTCCTTTGCAAGCATTGAGGCTAATTTGAGGTGTACCTATTTTGCACAGCAGGGGGCATCCTCATATGTATGTACCCACAATACTCCCATGCTCTGTACTTGGACTTGTCGAAGAACACCGAGAAAACGGATTACACGCACATAAGGAGTGTTCTCAATAGTGCCTTGATAACCTTCAACCTTACTGGTGGATATATCAAGGTGAAAAAGTACAGGAATCAAGCGCCGAATTTCAGCCATAAGACCGACTTCTGGTGCATCCAGCAACCGAACACTAGTAAGGCTAATGGATTCTAACTCATGCATCACATGATCGATTACAGAAGGGATACTGAACGCCTTCACATGTCAGCTAATTCCGGCGATGTCGAGATTGTGAACTGGGCCACAAGCATAGGAACGACACCAGATCATTGAATCCGAGCCGACTTTTATCACATAAAATGTGAACTTGCCCAAGTGATTATGAAGCAGGTTGTCGAACAAGGAGGGCTATTCTTCCATGGGACAATGAGACGAGAGAATGTCCGAGAACTGCTACGCGCTCAACGTTTGGACCTAAAGCCTTTCAAACAACTCGGGTCATTCATCCCTGACTATGAAGATTGGGGCGCCGACATGGGGGAGTGATTGACGATGACAATGTGTGTTTATAATTAGTACTACCAGCTTTCTATGAACTAGCGTATACATCGGTCTAGTTAATTAGTTTGTGTATGAGGAACTTGGTTATTAATGTTTACTGCTTGTATTCGGCTAACTATGCCTCTTTGTGTTTCTAAAGTACATTATGTTGCATATTATATATCGTTGGTAATCAACTTACGATGTAGGTACATAGATCGGAGATGGCTAAAGGTTGCTATGCCGTATTCATTGGGAGGGTTCCAGGAGTGTACAATCACTGGCCAGACGCTCAGGCCGAGGTGGACAGGCACCCGTGCGCTATCCACAGAGGGTTCAATAGCAGAGCCGAAGCGGAAATGACTTACTTGAGGTAGATGCTACAGCAAGAGATGGAGCGAAACCGGTGCCTCAAGAAGTACTGCATAGTCGCGCTCTTGCTCATGCTGATCGCTCTTCTCTTCTACAAGATGGTTTAGATAGTGATGATGAAACTTGTGCGTGTGCCATGACTTGTGTGTATTGCTATTTTCAATATTTGATGATATTTATGTTGGATAATGATACGATGGTATAAATGACGAGACTACTTTATGTGTATGATATGATTAGAATAATGCATGTTTATTATGATACGATGAAACTACTGTTTAGAGCATGCATAAATAAGTAGAGGGGGCATACATACAACGAGAATTAAATATTGAAAGCAGGAATATTAGCAGTAGCGTTGTTATATTAGCAGTAGCCCTGGCTTAGGAGTAGTGCTTTATTTATTCTACTGCTAACGTAGATACCACTAGCGCTTTAAATCCAGCGCTACTGCTAACAGGTTAGCTATAGCGCATTAGCAATAGCGCTTAACCCAACACTACTGGTAAGGGGAAAACAGCGCTACTGGTAGGCTTTCTCCTAGTAGTGGTTGCTCAAATTTCGTTATGGACACACAGGGTTTTAAAATACTTTGGGGGAGGAGATTAATTTGGATTTAGATGAAACTTGGCAAGATCATCACATATATCATGTGTGACATGCTAAAATTTTACTCGAAGTAACTGAGAATATTTCTTATATAAATATTTCTAAAGCTTGAAATGGACGGAAAGGGTTTTGGAGGATTCTGTCCATTATTTTAAACATGACCACGTGTTGAAACTCCTATATGTGGAAAATATATGCCCACTAGCTTTCCCTAAATTTTCTCAAATATTTTGGAAGGAAGAAAATATTTTTTTCTTCATAAAAGACCATTTTGTCCTCACAAAAAGGTATTTAATAAGATCGGAAAATAACTTTTAAAATAATAATTTTGTGGTTTTGGGAAGTCTTTCTGATAATGGGATTTAAATAAAATATTTGGGGCAAAACAACTTCCCTAATTTGAGGACTTGTAGTACAAATTGCAACTCAGGGGTATTCGAAAGCTTAAATTAAATAAAAAAATTTGGTTAAAATAATATTTGGTAAAAATAGTTTTAACTACTATACACATTGTATGGTCATTGGGCAAAGATTTGGGACAAGGAGGTGAGTCTAAAGAGTTGGAGAATTTTTTTGATTCAAAACACAAGCAAACAAGCAAGCAAACAACTATCGGTTCAAGGATCACACCACACAGAAAAAGTTTTAATTGGTCCTAATTTTTGAGCAATGTTAACTTAGCAAGGAAAGGAAAACATAGTGTGTGATAGGAAATAATCTCCGGTGTCCATCTTCATCATCCCGGTGGAGGCCATGACGAGGAGGATGCAGTTTACCGTCGGGGCTGAGGGTATGTACAAGTACCTATGTGTTTGACCTCTCTGTCTCGTGTGTTCTTGAGATGACATGATATACATATATGTCGGGATTTGTTCATATAGTTGGATCGTATGGTGTTTGTCCCTTTTTATCTTGTTGTGATGAATTGAATCTTTCCCTTTAAGATCTCATGATGTTGGATTGAATATTGGATTTGAGAACGCTTGATGTATGTCTTGCATGCATATACCCATAGTGACATCGGGGTTTTCTATTGATTCACTTGATATATGTTACGGCATCAACTTGCGGATTCTAGTGATCTTGGGGATTTATGCATAGCGTTTGATTGCACGTTTTCATACTATGTTCTCCGATAGAAATCTTGGGGTGCTCTTTGAAGTTCTGTGTGTTGGATTGAATAAGATGAATCTGAAATTGTTTGATGCATGCCTTATAATTGGACCACAGATACTTGAGGTGACATTGGAGTATGTAGGTGACATTAGGGTTGATTGATATGTATCATGGGTGTTATTCTAGTACGAAATCTAGGGTTGTTTGTGATACTTATAGAAATAGCTCAAACGCTTGATCCGAAAAAATAACTTTGAGGTGGTTGACTACCTCCAACAATTTCATCTTATCTTCTATGCTACTTATGAATTTGGAGTGATTCTTTGTTGCACGTTGAGGGATGACCATAAGATTCTACTAAGTTTGCATTTTTGACAGATTGCACTAGTGAAAGTATAAACCATAGGCCTTGTTTCTAAGCATTAATATATCATTTTCCCCTGTTTTCCACTTGCTACCTTGCTGGTTTTGTATTTTCATATTACAAAAACCTATATCTGATATCCAATCTACACTTGTATCGCAATCTCTTCGATGAGCTAGTGCACCTATACAATTTGCCATCATATTGGGTGTGTTGGGGACACAATAGATTTCTTGTATTTGATTTCAGGGTTGTTTGAGAGATACCATATTCATCCTACACCTCCCACAGATTAATAAAACTTAGGTCATCCACTTGATACAATTTTGTTGTTGTCCTACAACACTCTGCACTTGGAGGTCCAACAACTTGTACAAGAATAAAGTTGCATAGTAGACATCAAGATCTTTTCAGGCGCCGTAGCTGGGGAGGTGAGTGTTTGAAGGTATATCTTTAGATCTTGCAACTAAATATTTTATTTTCTTGTTTTTCACTAGTTTGGTTTTATAAAAGAAACTACAAAAAATTGGAATTTAGGTTGCCTCACTTTCTTCAGCTTCATAATGTCTTTCATGAAAATGATGGTTCGGAAAATTGTGCTCAATTGTTAGAGGAAGAATTTATAAAAATGCTTAATATTAATTCCTTGAATGATGAGCATGATAGTAATATTGTTAGTATGAATTCTCTGAATATCCATTACCGTAATGATATGCAAAGCAACAAGCTCGGGGATGCTATGTTTGATGAAGATGCTATTTTTTGTCCCCCCCCAGTTTTGATGAGCAAACTTATTATGATGATAGCATGCCTCCTAGTTATGATGGTTATATTGATGGAAGTGGGTTTGTAAGAGTGTAAACTGTAGGTACTAATGATCCCACTAATTTGGATGGTGTTAAAACTTATTGTCATAATGATAAAACTGGATTTGGAGAGGTCATGACTTTATTTAGTGACAAGTCCACTATTTTGGAAGAGTTTTCATTTTACTGTGACAACAAAGTTGCTATCTATGATAATTATTGCGGTGAAATGTATGGTATAAAGAATGATGATAAACTTGAAACTTGTCATCATGATTTTAATTTTCTTTGGATTATGGCATTCAAGTATCACATGATAATGATTTTGTTGAGTTTTCTCCCACTTTTATGAATGAGAAGAATTTTGCTTATGGGGAGAGTAATAAATTTTCTATGCTTGTGCATCATGAAAAGAATGTTTTATATGATAGTTATATTGTTGAATTACTTCATGATGCTACTGAAAATTATTATGGGGGAGGAACATATCCTTGCAGGAATTGCAATAATATCAAGTTTCCTCCCTTTGGGTTCAAAGTTTTGAAGTCATGCTTGTTTTGCCTTCCTATGCAAGTTGATTTTTGCTCTAATAAATTGTTTGCTTGCAAAATCCCAATGCATGGGAAGTGGGTTAGACTTAAATGTGCTCGTCATGTGATTCATTATGCTGTCTTGCATATTTCAAATACTATTCTTATGTGAGCATCATTAAAATCATCATACCTAGCGAAAAGGCATTAAAGAAAAGCGCTTGTTGGGAGACAACCCAGTATTTATTCTTTATTTTTTGTGTGTTCACATGATTAAGCTATTGTATTAATCATGTTTTTTGTTTTTTAATTCAATAAGGTGCCAACTAAAGCTTTTGGGATGGTGTGGATAGTTGTTTGTTTGATTATGTGCAAAAAACAGAAACTTTTACGTGCAGTGCAGAATTTCCATGCTTTTACTGGAGCGTCAAAAAATTCTAAAATTTCTACACTATTTTGGCATGAAAATGCTATGTATTTTCCTAAGTTTTCAGAATTTTTAGAGTCTGGTAAGTAAGGTGTTCATTCAGATCTTCACAGACTATTCTGTTTTTTACATATTCTGTTTTTTTCATTCATAGTTATCTTATTCTAGTGTTTCCATAGCTTATAATGAGTGATACAAATTATGGGAATGATATAATAAAGCAGGTATTATCTCAGAACAATTATTAATCTTGTATTGACAGTACCTAAGCGAATGATCTATCTTTATTACACTAACCCATCTCATGAAGTTTCGTGAAGTTTTGTGTGATTGAAGCTTTCATGTTTTGTGTGAGATACCAATATGAGGTGAATAATAAGAAGCAAGAACCTAGGATTGGGGATGACCAAGACACCACCAAGGTTATATCCAAGGAATACTAAAGCGTATAAGCTTGTGGATGCCCCGGAAGGCATCCCCTCTTTCGTCTCCAGCACTATCGGCATATCTTACTCGGAGCAATATTTTAATTCGTCACATGGTATGAATTTTCCTTGGAGCGTCATTTTGTTTTGTTGTTCTCTGTTAGGTGTTATTTATACTGTTGTTCTTAAATAAGAAGTTCAAATAATTTCCTTTAGAATGCTTGAATTGCATGTGTGATGTGTGCTATAAAAACATTAACTTTTTCTGTAGTATTTAAATTATAAGATTTTATTGGAACGTGGAAAGTTTCTGAAGTTTTCACACAATGCATTTATACAAATTCTTTATCATTTCCTAAATTTTCAGATTTTTTGAGTTACACAGGTACACTTTTCGAGTTAATTTCTACACATTGTCCTGTATAGACAAATTGTTGTCATTGTTTTGTTAGCTACTTATCTTATAGTTTCCATAGCCTATATTTGTAGATATAAATTGTGGAACTCATTGTATATAGTACCTGATGTTTGAAAATTATTACTCAACTTGTCTTGGCAGTACATGAAGTGTTGATTTATTCTTATGTCTACTAACCTAACATGTGGTGAATGATCTATCTTTATTACACTAACCCAACTCACAAAGTTGCATTAAGTTTTGTGTTCTCAAGTTTTGGGTGAGATATCAATATGAGGAGAATAGGGAGCCACAAGAACTTAATATTGGGGATGCCTGAGGCAACCCCAAGATAATATCCAAGGAAGACTCACGCATCTAAACCTGGGGATGCCCTTGAAGGCAAACTCTCTTTCATCTTCAACAATATTGGTATATGTTACTTGGAGCTATATTTTTATTTGTCACATGATATGTGTTTTGCTTGGAGGTTTATTTAATTTTTTTGTATATTAGATGTTACTTGTAATGTTGTTTTCAATAAAAAAAACAAAGAATTGCCTTTAGAATGGTTGAATTGTATGGGTGACGTGTGTTGTACAAAAACAGAAACTTTTATTGTTGTATTTGAATTATAAGATTTTACTGGAACGTGGAAGGTTTGTGAAATTTTTACCAATTATTTTCATACAAATTATTCATCATGTCCTCTGTTTTCTTAATGTGTGGTGATATGGAAGTACACCTTTTAAATATATTACTACAGACTGTTCTGTTTGGACAGATTGTTGTCATAGTTTTCTTATCTACTTATCCTAGAGTTTGGATGGCTTTTATTGGTATATATAGATTGTGGAAATGATAGTACCTTATGTTTGGAACTTATTATCCAACTTGTCTTGGTAGTACATGAAGTGATGATTTATTCTTATGTGTACTAACCTATATCATGAGTTCTTTTCAATTTTTTGTTTTGTGGATTAAGTTTTTGAGACTTAGGTGAAACCAGGATATGAGAGGATTGAACGTGATACAAAAGCTCAAGCTTGGGGATGCCCAAAGCACCCCAAGTACATATTCAAAGAATCTCAAGCATCTAATCTTGGGGATGTTACGCATCCCACCTCTCTTCATTCAAACAAATATCGGTTAGCCTAGGTTGAGCCCAATTTTTTATTTGTCCACACGATATGTGCTACTCTTGGAGTGTATTTGTGTTTTCCTTCTTGTTTGAATAAAATATTTGTATTTGAAAATCCTTATTGAGAGAGAGTCCTCACATAGCTACTTGATTATTTGACTACTCATTGATCTTCACTTATATCTTTTGAGAGTAGTCTGATGTTTACTCGTGTGCTTCACTTATATACTAAGAGTAAATTGTGAATGAATGAAACATCATAAATCTGAAATTACCAATGTGATATATCCTTAGTAGTAGTTTCCTAGTTGGTTTATAAAGTAAAATCAATTGAACTTTGACAATCACAATATTGGTCATACAATCAATTCATGAATGATTAGTATAAGAAAACGAACGGTCACACACAAATATATTATCTTCGACATATTTTATGATTGTGAATACCCATTAATTATTTACAACCTTGATCAAATTGTTGAAGCTGTACAAGGAATACAACGTAATGGTACTACTTGTGCATGGACGTTATATTGCTATGGACAGGTATTTTTTTTATATTGCTATGGATCCTCCAACGTGTGGAGCTTGTTTAGAACCTTTTGCTAGCCAAAATTTAGTACTACGTAGAGATACTACTTGTGCATGCAAATCCTTGATCCAAGTTTCTTGCATGATAATCCACCATACCTACATATATATGGTATTTCACTATCATTCCAAATAAATTTGCATGTGCCACCTCTAAATATTCAAATAAACATCCCTTTTGTGTGCTCGTACCGCTTAGGAAGCGACGGGGTGGTCATTATCCTCCATGATAAGCGAGGTATTCTCATGATGAGTGTTTATTCACTTGTCATTGCACAAGAGAGGCTAGTAAAAAGGATGCCCAGTCCCGCATAACACAAAAATAAATATACAAGAACTCCCCCTAGAGAGTTGATTGCTTGAAGGGCACCCGTGGATACGGCTAGCCATGGAATGTGATTGAATGGTTGAGGGGGAGTAAAAAATTTAGTTCTATTTGGCAACGGCCAATGATGTGATTAGCATGGAAGATATTGAAAACTCTGTTTTGACGTTGACATGAAAGGCAACCCACCCAAAATTACATATTCATCTCTATTACAAAACATTGATCCCCGCACCTCAGCAAATCCCTGCTTCCCTCTGCGACGGGACAATCTATTTACTTATATGTTACTTAATTTTCATGGTGAGTCAACTTCCTATTCCAACCACAATATATTAGTAGGCAAGCACCATGTGGTGGGGAAATATCGAAACATATATATCCAGTCAAATGTATTTGATCATGATTCATTATTGTTGACAATTATGTTTATGATAAGTATGTTGGGAGGAGAAACTTGAAGCCCATATATTTCTCTGTGATCGATTGATGTTGTTTGTTCTAAGAATATGCCTTGAGTATTAGCAATAATATAATACTATATAATAATTGAGTATGTGGAGCTCTTACTTAGACTTGATGATGCATTGAAGTTGTTTGGTGACTAAGAACATAGGTTGTTAAGTTTCAAGAGAATGAATTGTTTGAATCATGAATGTGAATTGATTGCTACTCTATCATGATAAGTATTATGAAAACAATTGTTGGTTATGATGCAGGAAAAGTTAATTGGAATTATAATTTATCAAACTTATATACCTTGCAAGCATTCTCACTCATAATTTTTTTTCTTTTATCATTTGCCTACTAGAGGATGAGTAGGAATTAAGCTTGGGGATGCTGATACGTCTCCAATGTATCAATAATTTATGAAGTATTCATGCCATATTCACCTATGTTTACAATAATTTTTATATGGGTTTGATGCACTTTTTGGCATAGATTTAGAACAAACCCGGACTCACACTATTTTCAACAGAATTACCGTGATGTTTTTTGTGCAGAAAATGGAAGTTCTCGGATTCGCCCGAAACTTTTTGATGATTTTTCGGAACATATGAGAAATATTATCAAAGTAGCGCCATACGGGATCGACCTATGGGCCACAAGGCAACACAGCGCGGTCACCCCCTGGTTGTGCCCTGATGCCTTGTGGGGCCCATGTGGCTCTGTTTAGCATGATTCCAACAACATAAAATCCTATATATATAGAAAACCTCAGAAATAAACAGAGAACTTCCGCTCCACCGCCGTAACACTCTATATCAACGAAAACCCCATCTAGAGCCATTCTAGTACCCTGTCGGAGAGGGAAATTCATCTCCGCTGGCCATCTTCATCGTCCCGGCGTAGGCCATGCCAAGAGGTAGTAGTTCACCATCGGGGCTAAGGGTATGTACAAGTAGCTATGTGTTTGATCTCTCTCTCTCACTCTCTCTCTCTCTCGTGTTTGATCATATGGTATTTGTCCCTTGCTATCTTGTTGTGATGAATTGAATCTTTCCCTTTGAGATCTCGTTATGTTAGATTTAATATTGTACTTGAGAACACATGATGTATGTCTTGCATGCGTATACACATAGTGACATTGGGGTACTCTATTGATTCACTAGATATATGTTATGGCATCAACTTGCGGATTCTGGTGACCTCGGGGATCTATGCATAGGGGTTGATTGCACATTTTTCATACTACGTTCTCCGATAGAAATCGTGGGGTAATCTTTGAAGTTCTTTTTGTTGGATTGAATATGATAAATAAGAAATTCTTTGATGCATGTCGTATAATTAGCCCAGTGATACTTGAGGTGACATTGGAGTATCTAGGTGATATTAGGGTTGATTGATATGTATCATCAGTGTTGTTACAGTACAAACTCTAGTGCTTTTTGTGACACTTATAGGAATAGCTCAAAAGATTTATCAGAATGAATAACTTTGAAAGTGGTTCGATGTGTACAACAATTTCATCTTATGTTCTCCGCTACATATGAACTTTGGAGTGATTCTTTGTCGCGCGTTGAGGGATGACCATATGATTCTTCTATGTTAGCATTTTTGAGAGATTGCTCTAGTGAATGTTTGAACCCTAAGCCTTGTTTCTAAGCATGAATTACTATTTTGCTCGCCGTTTTCGATTTGCTACCTTACTGTTTCTATATTTTCAGATTACAAAAAGTTATATCTACTATCCATACTACACTTGTATCACCATCTCTTCGCCGAACTAGTGCACCTATACAATTTTACATTGAATTGGTTGTGTTGGGGAGAGAAGAGATTTATTGTATTTGATTGCAGGGTTGCTTAAGAGAGACAATCTTCATCCTACACCTCCCATGGATTGATAAACCTTAGGTCATCCACTTGAGGGAAATTTGGTGTTGTCCTTAGGTCATCCATGGATTGATAAACCTTAGGTTATTTGCACTTGGAGGCCCAACAACGTCTACAAGAATAAAGTTTCATAGTAGACATCAGAAGTTCGTGGCCGCTGCCGCAGGCAAGATCTTTGGCGAGGAGCCATCGCGAGAGGTCGGGATGGATGGAAGTAGATGGATCTGGCCACTCCGCATTAGATCTAGGCTACAACGACGGCAGATCGAGCGGCTGCGAGCTCCGGCGGGGTCTCCTTGTCGGGGCTGCTCATGTGAAGAAAACATGAGACCGAGAGAGAGATGAGGCACATGGAAGAAGAAGGGAATGGGAGGAGGAGCGGTGATGGTACCTTGACCAGTGGTGGGGCTCCAACGACACTTCGGGGAAGGTCCGACTGTAAGTGCATCTAGTGCCTCTTAGTGATTTTGGTGGTTTGAAGACTTATAGGTTAAGTATCTAATGTGTTTATGAGTGTACACAGGATCTATAAGTCAATGAGGAGTTTGAGATATTTGAAGAATATCGACCCCTAAAAATATATATCTTCGGTTAAAGAAATTGGTCTCAAGCTGAAGATATGAATCGCGAGGAATCTGTGATGAAATTGATATTCCTCATGAAGATACTGAAATCGAGGAATTCGGTGTGTCCTGAAGAAAATCATTTTGAAGACTTTGAAGCATGAAGATTTACTCTTTCTGTTTTATTTTCTTCGCATTTGAGTAATAGGAACACCGTACTGTTAAAGGGTGTCGAAGTTACACTTTGGAATGAATTTCCTCATGATGCTCAACCCAAGCCTAATCCGACCAAAAGCCTCAAGTGAGGAATACAAGTGACATGAGGACTCTCACAGTTGAGGGTTTTGACCGTTTTGATAGCCACGCCAAGTCATTGGTCTTATCCACTCCAACGGTCATATTATTTAAGGGCATTAGTGTCAAATCATGTCAGGATGCTCCCAGGCTATAAATAGCCACCCCCCACAACCATTAGCTGGTTGGCTTCTCCGTTAGAAACTGACACTTGTCATGAGAGCAACCCAATTCCTCAGATCCTTCGAGAGTAATTCATGAGTGAGGAAATACCCCATACACCGAAACCACAAACCAAACCTAGTGATTGAGCATCATTGAAGAAGTTGTTCCTGTGTGGGACTGAAGCCTTTTACCTTTGAGGACTGTGCATCCTCCAAACGGTTAGCCGTCATGGTCTAGAGCTTTCCAGTAGTCAACTATGGATCGTCGGGTGACCAAGTTTGTGAGGGTTTGGAAGTCTGCCCTGAAGACTTACCACGAGTGTTGGGCGAGGACTGTGTGTTCTTAGCCCAAGGAGAACATGGTAGGGACTGTGTGTCCCGGGACTGTGTGTCCTTTGGTTTCGATACCAAGCCGCTCCAAACCAGATGTACGACCGTCACAGCAGTTGGAACTCGGTCATCAACGACTGTCTTCACTAAGAAACGGGTTCTTATTCCTCAACTCCTTACTTTCCTCGAATTATGTGTTGTTGACTTTCACTTCTACTGTTCAAAGAATTTGCTGAAGACTTTCTCTGAATTTCCTCAACCCCAAATTCTTCACGTCAGTTAATCCTCATGTGTATTATGCGTGCCTGCTCACAGTGCAATCTATTTTCACATTCCTCACTCTGAAAAACTGCTGTTGTGAAACTTTACACTTCTGATCTTTTACTGTTTCCGCTATAAGTTAGTCATCAGTGAGGAATTTCCTCAAAAGGAATTTCCTCAGTGATGAAATTCTAAAAATCTCCTATTCACCCCCCTCTAGTCGATATAACGCACTTTCAATTGGTATCAGAGCAAGGTACTCCCTTGTTTTGTGTGATTTTGGTTTAACCACCTGGAGTTTTAGTTATGTCGACTGCAGGCATGTTTAAGGTGACTGCAGCATGTCCTACCTTCGAAGGAAAGAACTTTCCCTTCTGGAAGAACAAAATGCAAATGCATCTACAAGCTATTGATAATGATCTCTGGTATATTGTGGAACATGGCGTCCCCATCATCTCTGCTAGTGTCTCTGCTGCTGATGTGAAGAAATTCAAGAAACTCGATTCTCAAGCGAAGAATATCATATGTGGCCATCTGAGCCCAGGCCAGTTTGGAAGAGTAAGTGCTTTGGGCTCTGCAACACTGACCTGGGAGAGACTGTGCAAAGTAAATGAAGGAGTATCAACCCAGCGTGATATTCTTCGCAATCTCTTCAATCGCTTCAAGAGACATGACAATGAAAGTTGCCAAGACACCTTTGATCGCCTCACTGACATATCAAATGAACTGCAAGCACTGGGAGCTCGAGACATCACTGATCACGAAGTTGTGAAGAAACTGCTGAGATCTTTGGATTCTTCATTTGATACTTTAGTTCTGATGATTCAAGAAAGACCGGACTACAAGATGCTTGATCCAGATGATATACTCGAAAGGCTAAATACTCATGAATTCCAGCTAGAAGAAAAGATAGATCTATATGGACCAAGCTATTCAGACCACGTGCACTGAAGGCTAGAGCAATTTCCTCATCTGAAGAAGAAGACACAGATGAAAACATTGGTGACCCTGAAGAACTTGGACAGGAGCTTGCAATTCTCGTGAGGAAATTCCAGAGATTTACACGACGTGGCCAGTTCGGTAAATCTTCAAGAAGAGACATGAGGAAATCAGAATCATCATCTGAGGACTACAAGAAACGAACCTGCCACAAGTGCAAGAAATCAAGTCATTACATTGCTGATTGTTCCCATTGGGGAAAGGAATCAAAGAAGAAGAAATACAAGGATGACAGTTCTGATGACTCAAAGAAGAAGAAGAAATCTTCAAAATCCTCATCTTCAAAGCCCTCATCGCACAAGAAGACTAGTTTCAGAAAGGCTCGGGCACTTATTGGCAAGGAAATGGACTCAGAGGTAGAATCAGAGGAATGTGATGAAGAAGATGGTTCTGATGAAGACTCAGAATCCGGACAGGCTAGTCTTGCACTGGCAACCACTTTCGTCAGCAAGTCTATCTTCAATCTTGAAGAAAATGATTGCACCATCCACACTGATGACTATGCTGATGACTTCGCTCCAACCTATTGCTTCATGGCAAAAGGTTCAAAGGTACCAAATAATGCCTCCTCCTCTGATTCAAGTGACTGTGAACCTGATGATTATAAAAAACCCAGTTAGAGTAAACTTGCTATCATTGCCACTAAACAACAAACTGCCCTGGAAAAGCTTCAGAAACTGCTAGATAAAAGTGATGATCTCTTGAATGATGAAATGAACCTTACCCAAATCCTCACTGAAGATGTGAAAAGTCTTCAGTCTACATTTGATAATCTTCAGGATCGTTATGATACACTCCTCACTGATCATGAGAAGCTTTCCTATGAATTTCTTCAAAGGAAGCTTGATCTTGAGAAGCTGAGGATGTCTCATGATGATCTTCGTATGGAAAATGATTCATTACTAGCTCAACAGATCAGCGCTGGTCAAGTTGAATTCATTCCTCCATGTCTTCAATGCATTGAACGCTAAACTGCTAATTCCTCACCAGAATCATCAAATGCTACTATTGCTACAAATTCTTCAACTGCACCTGTTGTGTCTATTTCCTCACTTGAGGAAAACACAAATGTTACTGATGAAAATGCAGGGTTGAAGGAATTGTATGTGACAGGCATATACAAAAGCCTCAAAGGATATCAAACCCTTTGTAATGTGCTCAAAAAGCAGATCTTGAACAGGAACCCGAGGAAAGAAGGAATTGCCTTTGAGAGGAAATTAAATGCTGATGGATCTTATTGGAAACCTGAGAAGTATCCCAAAACCTCATGGGTTGCTGCTACTGGGCCTCCTTTTGATCCATCTAATTTACTGGCTTTTCATGTGAATTATCCTATTCCTCGGATGAGTCATTTGACTCCAACTATAAACTGTTCAAAAATCAATCTGGTGAAGTATTTGCTCGATATGTTGGAACTAACTGCAGGAATGGCCCTCCCTTGAGGAAAATCTGGGTTCCCAAAAGCTGTCTTGAAAATCTTCAGGTGAATGTCCGCATGACACCACCACTGAAGAATCTGAACTCCAGATCAAATTCCTCTGGAGGACCAAAGTCTTCAAGAGGATTAAAATCCTCAACTGGTCAAAATTATGCTCGTACCCGTGCTAATGCGTCTAACATGCATGGAAATTACAAGGACTATGAATATGAGCGCTACTCTTCAAATCATTATGTTCATAAATCCTCAAACCAGTTCTCTGCATATTAATATGAGTACTTTAACCCCCTACTGTTAAGAGAAGTGCATTAGCTTCAAGGCCACCTTTTCTCATATGGTGCTCGCAGGATGATGAATGCTTTGCCACCCCTTCAGATGTGGGTGGTGAAGAAATCGAACTAATCACTTCTGCAGGTCAGGTCTCTAGATGAAAATCATCATCTGAAGAATTTGCTGGAGACCTGAGGAAATGCTTGATAGGACGCAAGCTAATGATTGATGAAATAGAAATATTTCACACGTCCTTATATTTCTGTTGTGATGAAATTCTTATCTGATGAAATTAATATCATATTCTTCAAATCTAAAGCATATGAGATGGTATGCTGTACTAATTCATCTACAGGATGACAAACCCAAGAATACTGAGTGGGTTCTTGATAGTGGCTGCACACATCACATGACTGGTGATAAAAGCTTACTGATGAATATGCCACTAACTCCATCACCTCTAAAGCAAATCACATATGCTGACAAAGGTAAAAGCAAGGTATTGGGACTTGGGAAAGTGGCTATTTCCAAGGATAGGCATATGGACAAAGTGATGCTTGTTGAATCCCTTGGTTTTAACCTCGTGTCAGTCTCGATGCTTTGTGATCTTGATATGATTGTTATCTTTGGTAGATATAGATGTGTAGACATCATGGAATCTGACAGATCCAAAGTCTTTGAAGGTGTAAGAAGAGGAGATTTGTACATTGTTGATTTCTCTACACGTCCTCAACCAGCCACTTGCTTACTAGCAAAAACCTCAGAAGGATGGTTGTGGCACCGAAGACTAGGTCATGCAGGCATGAAGAATTTGCACACGCTCGCGAAGAAGAAGCATGTCATCGGCATCGAATTAGTCAAATTCCTCAAGGATCATCTCTGCGATGCTTGTGAATCTGGGAAAATGACCAGATCCAAGCATCCCTCGAAAACTATCATGACCACTACACGTCCATTCGAATTGCTTCATATGGATCTATTTGGACCTAATCACTATGCCACACTAACCAATGCAGCATCTTTATATGGCTTCATCATAGTTGATGATTATTCCAGATATACATGGGTGCATATCATAGTGTATAAAACTGAAGTGCAGGAAATCTTCAAACGATTTTCTTCAAGGGCCTCGACGAACTTTGGCATCAAGATCAAACATATTAGGAGCGATAATGGAACCGAGTTCAAAAACACTGGTCTTGATGATTATCTTGATGAACTTGGTATTACTCACGAATTATCTCCTCCTTATATTCCTGTGGGGACCCCGACTAGCAAGTCGAGTTCGCCGTGCCCAGTGACCCCAAGGATCAATGTTCACTGAACACAGATACTGAATGATAGAGTCTTACATCCAAGTACCAAATTATTACATCAAATGACCAGAAGGTCGGGTTCAAGAGCAAGGCCTAAAGCCAAATAAAGGGATACATCGAGTAGCGGAAACTCGTAAGGGCTAAGCGGTGCCCATGCCATCAAGCCTACACCGACAGGCATTCTGACTCGGAAGCGTCCTAGATCGCAGGTCCGTCTCCGACGGCGTACTCATCGCCAAATTCCAGTCCTTCCATGTCTGGTCAATAACATAACCAGTGGCAAGCCAATGAGTACTTTGAATGTACTCGCAAACAGCCCATGACATAAATGGTAATGAATGGCAGTAACATGCATCTTTAGTGGAATGCGATGAGGTGGTATGATCATGTATATGTATCAGGGTAAAGAATTACTTTTGAAGAACAGGTTCCAGATATCAGCATCTCTGCTAAGGGTTGAACACAGCGGGTTCACCCTATATGCCAAGTCATCGGACTTGTCATAATCTCAAGGTATTAATGAGGGCTAAACCATCCGGGTTTACACTATATGTCAAGTCACCGAACTTGATCATATTATTGTGATTATCATGATTAGAACGACACCTTTTTAACACCACACACACACACTTGGTTTATGCGGAAACTCAGGACGTAGTTTAAGCAGCACCACCCAACTGTCCTTGGCCGTGGACACGGCTACTCGAATAGTTTACACTCTGCAGAGGTAGTACGCTGGACCCACGAGAAACGGAATACTTCCGTGTCATCCGCGACTCGCGGTATATCAGATATACCCGAGGTAAGTATCCGATCGTCATCTTTCCCCTGACGATACTAGACAAAGAGATCCACTCGATTGATACCCAGCCCACATGTTGTACGTCTTACGAGCTCCGACTCTGGACTGTAACAACCATGCAGGGACCAACGGTGTGCCTGGAACTCATAATAATGGCATAGTCGTCCTACCTGGCACGAC
This sequence comes from Hordeum vulgare subsp. vulgare, assembly GCF_904849725.1. NCBI lineage: Eukaryota > Viridiplantae > Streptophyta > Magnoliopsida > Poales > Poaceae > Hordeum > Hordeum vulgare. The sequence continues at coordinate 279,154,179 of NC_058519.1, read as the reverse complement.
CCCATCACGAGAGTGACACCAATCACTCCAGCCACTAGTAATGTGGCTCTTTGCTAGCACCGACCAGAGTAATCAACAAAGCCCCGTCCCATAAAGGGGTATTGTGGTCGTACTGGCTCTACTAGTCAACATGACAGTAGAATGATCCTCGTAGATGGTAGGATCAAGCTCATCATGTTTGTGCTCCGAGGAGCCATGTGAAATCACCACTATAATGCAAGGGCTTCGAAGAAGCCTTCGGTACCATCACATCAATGATGAACCGACATCGTGATTACATGCAACGGAAAATACTTGCTATTCTAGCATGCATCATTTTACTTAAGTCATGGAAAAAGGGCATGCTTGCCTTGGTCAGCTAGGTATCCGGGGTCTTCAAGGTCTTCCGCTCCGGATCCTCCGTCACACGGTAATTCTACCGTCGAGAAAGGAATAAATAAATACTAGCTTTTACTAAAACAGTTCACAAAGTGCTTTTAAAAATGTTGCAAGGCTTGAATAAATCCAGGTTATTATTTTGAAAAAATGGTCCCTACTGTTTTATTAGCTAAGCATATTTATTTAAAAGCAAACAGAAGCAAACAAGTGCTTTTCAATATCATTTTATTATACCAAAATAGTTTCTGTTATTGATAAATGTCAACTATTACAGAATCAAATACTACTCATTTTTAGAAAAATACTGGTGGAAGAATTATATTTTTCTACTGGCTAAATCTTTTTATAAAAATCATTTAGTTTGCTGGATTAAAACAAAAGAAAAAGGCCAGGGAAACAGATCCAGCCGGCCCAGCCAGCAGGCCTGGCCACCTGGCGCGCGCGGGCCAGGTTCAAACCTGACCTGCGGGCCCCTAGGGTCAGCGTCAGCGGCTGCGCGTGCTGGCTGCCCCAGGACACCGACAGATGGGCTCCACCTGTCGGGTCCTTCTCCTACCTCTGGCCAGAGAGGTGGAGATGGACGCCGGCGAGTCTATTGGAATTATGCCCTAGAGGCAATAATAAATATAGTTATTATTATAATTCCTGTATCAAGATAATCGTTTATTATCCATGCTATAATTGTATTGAATGAAGACTCATTTACATGTGTGGATACATAGACAAAACACTGTCCCTAGCAAGCCTCTAGTTGGCTAGCCAGTTGATCAAAGATAGTCAGTGTCTTCTGATTATGAACAAAGTGTTGTTGCTTGATAACTGGATCACGTCATTAGGACAATCACGTGATGGACTAGACCTAAACTAATAGACCTAGCATGTTGATCGTGTCATTTTGTTGCTACTGTTTTCTGCGTGTCAAGTATTTGTTCCTATGACCATGAGATCATATAACTCACTAACACCGGAGGAATACTTTATGTGTATCAAACATTGCAACGTAACTAGGTGACTATAAAGATGCTCTACAGGTATCTCCGAAGGTGTTCGTTGAGTTAGTATGGATCAAGACTGGGATTTGTCACTCCGTGTGACGGAGAGGTATCTTGGGGCCCACACGGCAATACAACATCACACACAAGCCTTGCAAGCAATGTAACTTAGTGTAAGTTGCGAGATCTTGTATTACGGGACGAGTAAAGAGACTTGCTGGTAAACGAGATTGAAATAGGTATGCGGATACTGACGATCGAATCTCGGGCAAGTAACATACCGCAGGACAAAGGGAATGACATACGGGATTATATGAATCCTTGGCACTGAGGTTCAAACGATAAGATCTTCGTAGAATATGTAGGATCCAATTTGGGCATCGAGGTCCCGCTATTGTATATTGACCGAGGAGTCTCTCGGGTCATGTCTACATAGTTCTCGAACCCGGAGGGTCTGCACACTTAAGGTTCGACGTTGTTTTATGTGTATTTGAGTTATATGGTTGGTTACCAAATGTTGTTCGGAGTCCCGGATGAGATCACGGACGTCACGAGGGTTTCTAGAATGGTCTGGAAACGAAGATTGATATATAGGATGACCTCATTTGATTACCGGAAGGTTTTCGGAGTTACCGGGAATGTACCGGGAATGACGAATGGGTTCCGGGAGTTCACCGGGGGGGGGAACCCACCCCGGGGAAACCCATAGGCCTTGAGGGTGGCGCACAAGCCCTTAGTGGGCTGGTGGGACAGCCCAAAAGGGCCCTATGCGCATTGGAAGAAAAATCAAAGAGAAAAGAAAAAAAAGGAGGAGGTGGGAAAGGAAAGAAGGACTCCACCCACCAAACCAAGTAGGACTCGGTTTGGGGGGAGTTCTTCCCCCCTTTGGCTCGGCCGACCCCCTTGGGGCTCCTTGAGCCCCAAGGCAAGGTCCCCCCTCTCCCACCTATATATACGGAGGTTTTAGGGCTGATTTGAGACGACTTTTCCATGGCAGCCCGACCACATACCTCCACGGTTTTTCCTCTAGATCGCGTTTCTGCGGAGCTCGGGCGGAGCCCTGCTGAGACGAGATCATCACCAACCTCCGGAGCGCCGTCACGCTGCCGGAGAACTCTTCTACCTCTCCGTCTCTCTTGCTGGATCAAGAAGGCCGAGATCATCGTCGAGCTGTACGTGTGCTGAACGCGGAGGTGCCGTCCGTTCGGCACTAGATCGTGGGACTGATCGCGGGATAGTTCGCGGGGCGGATCGAGGGACGTGAGGACGTTCCACTACATCAACCGCGTTCACTAACGCTTCTGCTGTACGGTCTACAAGGGTACGCAGATCACTCATCCCCTCTCGTAGATGGACATCACCATGATAGATCTTCGTGCGCGTAGGAAATTTTTTGTTTCCCATGCGACGTTCCCCAACAGTGGTATCAGAGCTAGGTTCATGCGTAGATGTCTTCTCGAGTAGAACACAAAAGTTTTTGTGGGCGGTGATGTGCGTTTTGCTGCCCTCCTTAGTATTTTCTTGATTCCGTGGTATTGTTGGATTGAAGTGGCTTGGACCGACATTACTCGTACGCTTACGAGAGACTGGTTTCATCGCTACGAGTAACCCCGTTGCTCAAAGATGACTGGCAAGTGTCGGTTTCTCCAACTTAGATTGAATCGGATTTGACCGAGGAGGTCCTTGGATTAGGTTAAATAGCAACTCATATATCTCCGTTGTGGTGTTTGCGTACGTAAGATGCGATCCTACTAGATACCCATGGTCACCACGTAAAACATGCAACAACAAAATTAGAGGACGTCTAACTTGTTTTTGCAGGGTATGCTTGTGATGTGATATGGCCAACGATGTGATGTGATATATTGGATGTATGAGATGATCATGTTGTAATAGATAATATCGACTTGCACGTCGATGGTACGGCAACCGGAAGGAGCCATAGGGTTGTCTTTATACTAATGTTTGTGCTTGCAGATGCGTTTACTATTTTGCTAGGATGTAGCTTTAGTAGTAATAGCATGAGTAGCACGACAACCCCGATGGCGACACGTTGGTGGAGATCATGGTGTGGCGCCGGTGACAAGAAGATCGTGCCGGTGCTTTGGTGATGGAGATCAAGAAGCACATGATGATGGCCATATCATGTCACTTATGAATTGCATGTGATGTTAATCCTTTTATGCACCTTATTCTGCTTAGAACGACGGTAGCATTATGAGGTGATCTCTCACTAAAATTTCCACACGAAATTGTGTCCTCCCCGACTGTACACCGTTGCTACAGTTCGTCGTTTCGAGACACCACGTGATGATCGGGTGTGATAGACTCAACGTTCACATACAACGGGTGCAAAACAGTTGCGCACACGGAACACTCGGGTTAAGCTTGACGAGCCTAGCATGTGAAGACATGGCCTCGGAACACATGAGACCGAAAGGTCGATCATGAATCATATAGATGATATGATTAGCATAGGGATGCTTACCACTGAAACTATACTCAACTCACGTGATGATCGTACTTGAGCTAGTGTAAGTGGATCATGAACCACTCAAATGACTAGAGAGATGTACTTTTTGAGTGGGAGTTTAGCGAATAATTTGATTAAGTTAAACTCTAATTATCTTGAACATTGTCTAAGTCCACTTTGAATATATTTGTGTAGTAGATCATGGCTCACGCGACAGTCACCCTGAATTTTAATACGTTCCTAGAGAAAGCTAAGTTGAAAGATGATGGAAGCAACTTTGTAGACTGGGCTCGTAATCTTAAGCTAATCTTACAAGATAGGCAAGATGGATTATGTCCTTAATGCTGCGCTAGGAGATGAACCATCCGCTACGGCTGATCAGGATGTTAAGAACACTTGGTTAGCACGTAAGGAGGACTACTCAGTAGTTCAATGTGCAGTCTTGTATGGCTTAGAACCGGGACTTCAACGTCGCTTTGAGCGTCATGGAGCATTTGAGATGTTCCAGGAGTTGAAGTTTATCTTTAAGAAGAACGCCCGGATCGAGAGGTATGAGACCTCCGATAAATTCCATGCTTGCAAGATGGATGAGAACTCGTCTGTCAGTGAACATGTGCTCAAAATGTCTGGGTACTCAAACCGTCTAGCTGAGCTAGGGATTGAACTCCCGCAAGAGGCTATCACTGACAGAATCCTTCAATCACTGCCGCCAAGCTATAAAGGCTTTGTGTTGAACTACAACATGCAAGGGTTGAACAAGTCACCCGGTGAGTTGTTTGCGATGCTGAAAGTCACAGAGCCTGAACTCCGTAAAGAGCATCAAGTGTTGATGGTGAATAAGACCACTAGTTTCAAGAGAAACGGCAAAAGGCATGAAGGGAAATTCAAAGAAGAGCGGCAAGCCTGTTGCCAATCCGACGAAGAAACCCAAAGCTGGACCTAAGCCTGAAACAGAGTGTTACTATTGCAAGGGTATGGGTTACTGGAAGCGCAATTGCCCCAAGTATCTGGCAGATAAGAAGGCGGCCAAAGAAAAATCAGGTATATTTGATATACATGTTATTGATGTGTACTTAACCGGCTCTCGTAGTAGTGCCTGGGTATTCGATACCGGTTCTGTTGCTCATATTTGCAACTCGAAACAGGAACTGCGGAATAGATGAAGGCTGGCGAAAGATGAAGTGACGATGCGCGTAGGAAATAGTTCCAAGGTTGATGCAATCGCTGTCGGCACAGTTTCACTTCAGTTACCATCAGGATTAGTTATGAACTTGAATCATTGTTATTTAGTGCATGCGTTGAGCATGAACATTATATCTGGATCTTGTTTATTGCGAGACGGTTACTCTTTTAAGTCAGAGAATAATGGTTGTTCTATTTCGATGAGTAACATCTTTTATGGTCATGCACCCAATGTGAGAGGATTGTTCATATTGAATCTTGATAGCGATACACACATACATAACATTGAGACCAAAAGAGTTAGAGTTAACAATGATAGTGCCATATTTTGTGGCACTGCCGCTTAGGTCATATTAGTGTAAAGCGCATGAAGAAACTCCATGCCGATGGACTTTTGGAGTCACTTGACTTTGATTCACTTGACACGTGCGAACCATGCCTCATGGGCAAGATGACTAAAACTCCATTCTCCGGAACAATGGAGCGTGCAAGTGACTTGTTGGAAATCATACATATCGATGTGTGTGGTCCGATGAGCGTAGAGGCACGCGGCGGATATCGTTATTTTCTCACCTTCACTGACGATTTGTGTAGATATGGTTATGTCTACTTAATGAAGCACAAGTCTGAAACATTCAAAAAGTTCAAGCAATTTTAGAGTGAAGTTGAAAATCATCGTAACAAGAAGATCAAGTTCCTACAGTCTGATCGTGGGGGTGAATATCTGAGTTTCGAGTTTGGTGCTCACTTAAGACAATGTGGAATTGTTTCACAGTTGACACCGCCTGGAACACCACAGTGTAATGGTGTGTCCGAACGTCGTAATCGTACTTTATTAGAGATGGTGCGATCTATGATGTCTCTTACTGATTTGCCGTTATCGTTTTGGGGTTATGCATTAGAAACAGCTGCATTCACTTTAAATAGGGCACCATCAAAATCCGTTGAGACGACACCATACGAACTGTGGTACGGCAAAAGGCCAAAGTTGTCGTTTCTTAAAGTTTGGGGATGTGATGCTTATGTCAAAAAGCTTCAGCCTGAAAAGCTGGAACACAAAGCGGAAAAGTGCATCTTCATAGGTTACCCAAAAGAGACAGTTGGGTACACCTTCTATCTTAAATCCGAGGGCAAAGTGTTTGTTGCTAAAAAAGGAGCTTTTCTCGAGAAGGAGTTTCTCTCGAGAGAATTGAGTGGGAGGAAGATAGAACTTGACGAGGTTGTCGAACCTCTCATCCCTCTGGATGGTGGTGCAGGGCAAGGGGAAACCTCTGCGTTGCGATGCCGGTTGAGGAGGAAGTTAATGATGATGATCATGAAACTCCGGTTCAAGTTTCTGTCGAACCACGCAGGTCGACGAGACTACGTGCTGCTCTAGAGTGGTACGGTAATCCCGTCTTATCAATCATGTTGTTGGACAACAATGAACCTACAAATTATGAAGAAGCAATGGTGGGCCCAGATTCCAACAAATGGGTAGAAGCCATGAAGTCCGAGATAGGATCCATGTATGAGAACAAAGTGTGGGCTTTGGAGGTACTGCCTAAGGGCCGCAAGGCTATTCAGAACAAATGGATCTTTAAGAGGAAGACGGCCGCTGATGGCAATGTGACCGTTTATAAAGCTCGACTTGTGGCAAAGGGTTTTTCACAAGTTCAAGGAGTTGACTACGATGAGACATTCTCACCCGTAGCGATGCTTAAGTCCGTCAGAATCATGTTAGCAATAGCTGCATTTTTCGATTATGAAATCTGGTAGATGGATGTCAAAACGGCGTTCCTCAACGGTATCCTTAAGGAAGAATTGTATATGATGCAACCCGAAGGTTTTGTCGATCCTAAAAATGCTAACAAGGTGTGCAAGCTCCAGCGATCCATTTATGGACCGGTGCAAGCATCTCGGAGTTGGAACAAACGCTTTGATGAGGTGATCAAAGCATTTGGGTTTATACAAGTGGTTGGAGAATCTTGTATTTACAAGAAAGTGAGTGGGAGCTCTGTGGCGTTTCTAATATTATATGTGGATGACATATTGCTGATTGGAAACAACGTAGAGTTTTTGGAGAGCATAAAGGATTACTTGAATAAAAGTTTCTCTATGAAGGACCTAGGAGAAGCTGCTTACATTCTAGGCATTAAGATCTATAGGGATAGATCAAAACGCCTGATAGGACTTTCACAAAGCACATACCTTGATAAAGTTTTGAAGAGGTTCAAAATGGAATAGTCCAAGAAGTGGTTCTTGCCAGTTTTACAAGGTACGAGATTGAGTAAGACTCAGTGCACAACAACTGATGAAGATGGAGAGCATATGCGCTCTGTCCCCTATGCTTCAGCCATAGGTTCTATCATGTATGCAATGCTGTGCACTAGACCGGACGTTAGCCTGGCCATAAGTATGGCAGGTAGGTTCCAGAGTAATCCAGGAGTGGATCACTGGACATCGGTCAAGAATATCCTGAAGTACCTGAAAAGGACTAAGGAGATGTTTCTCGTGTATGGAGGTGACGAAGAGCTCGCCGTAAAAGGTCACGTCGATGCGGATCCGGATGACTCTAAGTCGCAAACCGGATACGTATTTATTCTTAATGGGGGTGCGGTAAGCTGGTGCAGTTCCAAGCAAAGCGTTGTAGCAGATTCTACATGTGAAGCGGAGTACATGGCTGCCTCGGAGGCGGCTAAGGAGGGTGTCTGCATGAAGCAGATCATGACGGATCTTGGAGTGGTGCCAAGCGCACTTCATCCAATAACCTTGTTCTATGACAACACGGGTGCCATTGCCTTAGCAAAGGAACCACGATTTCACAAGAAGTCCAGACACATCAAACGACGCTTCAACCTCATCCGTGACTACGTCGAAGGAGAGGACGTAAATATATGCAAAGTGCACACAGATCTGAATGTAGCAGACCCGCTCACTAAACCTCTTCCACGGCCAAAGCATGATCAATACCAGAACTGTATGGGTGTTAGATTCATTACAATGTAATTCACATGATGATGTGAGGGCTAGATTATTGACTCTAGTGCAAGTGGGAGACTGTTGGAATTATGCCCTAGAGGCAATAATAAATATAGTTATTATTATAATTCCTGTATCAAGATAATCGTTTATTATCCATGCTATAATTGTATTGAATGAAGACTCATTTACATGTGTGGATACATAGACAAAACACTGTCCCTAGCAAGCCTCTAGTTGGCTAGCCAGTTGATCAAAGATAGTCAGTGTCTTTTGATTATGAACAAAGTGTTGTTGCTTGATAACTGGATCACGTCATTAGGATAATCACGTGATGGACTAGACCTAAACTAATAGACCTAGCATGTTGATCGTGTCATTTTGTTGCTACTGTTTTCTGCGTGTCAAGTATTTGTTCCTATGACCATGAGATCATATAACTCAATAACACCGGGAGGAATACTTTGTGTGTATCAAACGTCGCAACGTAACTGGGTGACTATAAAGATGCTCTACAGGTATCTCCGAAGGTGTTTGTTGAGTTAGTATGGATCAAGACTGGGATTTGTCACTCCGTGTGACGGAGAGGTATCTCGGGGCCCACTCGGTAATACAACATCACACACAAGCCTTGCAAGCAATGTAACTTACTGTAAGTTGCGGGATCCTGTATTACGGAATGAGTAAAGAGACTTGCCGGTAAACGAGATTGAAATAGGTATGCGGATACTGACGATCGAATCTCGGGCAAGTAACATACCGAAGGACAAAGGGAATGACATACAGGATTATATGAATCCTTGGCACTGAGGTTCAAACAATAAGATCTTCGTAGAATATGTAGGATCCAATATGGGCATCCAGGTCCCGCTATTGGATATTGACCAAGGAGTCTCTCGGGTCATGTCTACATAGTTCTCGAACCCGCAGGGTCTGCACACTTAAGGTTCGACGTTGTTTTATGCGTATTTGAGTTATATGGTAGGTTACCGAATGTTGTTCGGAGTCTCGGATGAGATCACGGACATCATGAGGGTTTCAGGAATGGTCTGGAAACGAAGATTGATATATAGGATGACCTCATTTGATTACCGGAAGGTTTTCGGAGTTACCGGGAATGTACCAGGAATGACGAATGGGTTCCGGGAATTCACCGGGGGGGGGGGGCAACCCACCCCGGGGAAGCCCATAGGCCTTGAGGGTGGCGCACCAGCCCTTAGTGGGCTGGTGGGATAGCCCAAAAGGGCCCTATGCGCATTGGAAGCAAAATCAAAGAGAAAAGAAAAAAAAGGAGGAGGTGGGAAAGGAAAGAAAGACTCCACCCACCAAACCAAGTAGGACTCGGTTTGGGGGGGAGTCCTTCCCCCCTTTGGCTCAGCCGACCCCCTTGGGGCTCCTTGAGCCCCAAGGCAAGGTCCCCCCTCTCCCACCTATATATACGGAGGTTTTAGGGCTGATTTGAGACGACTTTTCCACGGCAGCCCGACCACGTACCTCCACGGTTTTTCCTCTAGATCGCGTTTCTGCGGAGCTCGGGCGGAGCCCTGCTGAGACGGGATCATCACCAAACTCCGGAGCGCCGTCACACTACTGGAGAACTCTTCTACCTCTCCATCTCTCTTGCTAGATCAAGAAGGCCGAGATCATCGTCGAGCTGTACGTGTGCTGAACGCGGAGGTGTCGTCCGTTCGGCACTAGATCGTGGGACTGATCGAGGGATAGTTCGCGGGGCGGATCGAGGGACGTGAGGACGTTCCACTACATCAACCACATTCACTAATGCTTCTGCTGTACGGTCTACAAGGGTACGTAGATCACTCATCCCCTCTCGTAGATGGACATCACCATGATAGGTCTTCGTGCGGGCAGGAAATTTTTTGTTTCCCATGCGACGTTCCCCAACAGAGGTTGCCGTTGTCCTCAGGCCTAGCTAGGAACGGGAACGGGTTCCTTGTGCCTCCGCCTACCTGCTCGTGGTCGGGACGTCACCGGAGGTGGTCTGGGTCGCCGGCGACGAGGTGCTCGTGGCGGAAGGGTTTTGGGTTCGAGTTGAACTAGGGGCTAGAGGTATGGATTTGCTCGGGAGAGTTAGGTGAAATGTTCCTGGTGTCGAGGGTAGTGTAATGAGAGGTCGGGCAGTGCAGGAGCCGACGTGTAGCCGGAGATCGACCGGAGCTCCGAGGCGGAGGGGCCTCGGTCGATCTCGAGCACCGGGCCTCTGCGAGCTCCATTGGGCGGCTAGGGAGTGTCTACTGGCTGTGCTGAAGCTGCTTGGAGGGTGCTGGAGTGCCGGGGGGTCTATTTATAGGCGAACGGCGGTGACCCGACTCGGGCACGCCGGTGACTCACCGTGGCACGCGTGCAAGCACAGTGAGGTGCTGGCCGCGAAACCATGGGTTCGGGACGTGGTTTAGGGCCTCCTGATGCAACGGCCGCAGAGGGAAAGTGAGTGGGGACGAGCTGCAGCGACCCTGCATGCTCGGCCGCGTCGGGCACGCACGGGCACGCATCACCTGAGCTCTTGCGCGAGGGGGAGAGGGTCCCTGGGGTAGCTTTCCACTTAGGGGCTGTCGGGGGAGTGCTTGGACACTACTGGGGAGGCTGGGACCGGCCGGAGTGTCGGCCCCTTGCGGGTGGCTCTCTGCAGCGTGCCCAGAGCGCAGTTTTGGCATGCCACGGCATGCTGGCTCGCTTTGGGGCACTTGGGACGTGCCCTCCATGTCCTGAGTGTTGCTGGGAGTGTGCCTAGCCGTTGTGGTTTAGTGGGAGCTCGAGCTGGTCAAGGGAGCAAGGAACACTAGTGTTGGTAGTACTGTCCTGCGGCTCAAATTGGAGTTCTTGTCACTTGTGCTTGGAATTGGGGAGGGGCTGGTTGGCTGGGTGCTCAGGGTGTTCTTGTGCTCTAACCCACCAAGTTTGGGGCCCTGACATTGGGTAAAACAGTGGCTAGGAAGGTTTTTACCTTCCTGTCAGTAGGTGTTCGACAATGACTTGGGGTGCTTCCATTCCACCACTATAAATGAAACTTAACAAGTTTGGTCTTGGGGTAAAAACATGGGGTTCCACCAAATATGAGCTCCATTGAACAAGTTTGGCTTTGCAAACTTGAAAATGTCTCAAAGTGACCAGTACTGTCCCTTACAAAGGAAGTGTGGTCAAACAGAGTCTCACAAATCCCATTTTTGGTGTGGAGTCCTCATTTGGGGTGTTAAACACCTGTGCAAAGTTTCAGCTCTATTGGAGAAACTTTGCAATGTAGAGTTGTTCCAACTCTACTCTGGACAGAGAGGGTTTTGGGCTCTCTAAGTGCACTTACCCACCTTGGATCAAGGTGAGATTTTAGGTGAGCACCTAATATGGTTTGGGAGGGCTCCTGTAATTTTATGGGAATTTACTGAGATACTTTCCTTTGGAAACATCTCAAAAAGCTAAAACAGACAGAAATGGTTTTCAGGGTTTTACTCAAATAATATTAATATAAAATATGGTTGAAAATCTTATGTATGGAAAATATATGTCCTTCTAAGCTTCCATGAATTTACTCAGAATTTCCTAAGGCAGGAAAGTAATTTTCCTTGTGGAAATATCATTACTGGCCTTAGAAATAGACATAGATATAAAATAGAAAAATAATATTTTAAATAACTAAATAGTGTTTTTAATGAATGAAAATGATATTAGGATCAGATCACCAACTTTAGTTTAGAGTGCCACTTGGCTTCATGAGCTAGTAGTGTATCCCGACATGATGAAGGTGATCTTGATGTAAAGGAAAAAGGGTTTTTGATGAGAGCAAAATAATAAGTTTTTCATGGGTTGAGTCATCAAACAAGCAAGCATACACTCAAACAAGGGTTGACATTGCACTCACAACATTATTTGTAAAAGTTTTAACCAGCTCTGATTTTTGCAATACAGAAAACTTGGGGTGGAAAACAGGGTGTGACACACCTATCCCCCTTACAAGAATCTCGTCCCCGAGATTCCTAAGCTAAGCGTTAAACAGCTCGGGAAATTCTGATCGGAGATAGTCTTCACGCTCCCACGTGGATTCTTCGTTGGTATGGTTGCTCCACTGAACCTTGAAAAACATGATGGTGCGGCTTCTGGTGCAACGCTCTGCTTCGTCCAATATGCGGATTGGTCTCTTGCGGTAGGTAAGATCTGGTTCAAGGTCAATAGCTTGATGATCAATGTCCTTGTAAAGATCGGGATGGATCGGCACTTGCAAACACTTCCTGAGCTGTGACACGTGAAACACGTTGTGCACACCCGAAAGTTCAGGAGGTAGCTCCAACTGATAAGCTACTTCCCCCCGCCTTGCCGTGATCTTGAAGGGTCCAATGAACCTTGGAGCTAGCTTCCCCTTGACATGGAAATGCTTGGTCCCCTTGAGAGGCGTGACTCGCAAGTACACTTGGTCTCCGGGAACAAACTCCACGTTTCTGCGGCGAGGGTCCGCATAGCTCTTCTGCCTTGACTTAGCTGCCTCCAAGTTCTCCCGGACAAGCTGAACCTTGTCCCCTGCTTCCTGCAGTACTTCTGGCCCGAAAATTAGCCCTTCATCGGTTTCGGACCAATTGAGCGGGGTGCGGCATTTCCGCCCATATAATGCTTCGAATGGGGACATTTGAATACTGGACTGGTAGCTGTTGTTGTAAGAGAACTCAGCAAATGGTAGGCAGTCTTCCCACTTGGCACCATGGGCCAAAACACAAGCGCGGAGCATGTCCTCAAGTATCTGATTTACCCTCTCGGTATGTCCGCCCGTCTGCGGGTGGAAAGCCGTACTGAAGAAGAGTTTGGTTCCGAGAGCTTCTTGAAACTTCTTCCAGAATCTTGAGGTGAACTGCGTGCCGCGGTAGTACACAATCTCTTTGGGGACTCCGTGGAGACTCACCACTCGATGAATGTACAGACTGGCCAGCTGGCTGCCGTCGTAAGTGGTGTTAACGGGGATGAAATGGGCCACCTTGGTCAAATGATCAACTATGACCCAAATGGAGTTATGACCCTTATTCGACCGGGGCAACCCGGTGATGAAGTCCATGCCGACTATATCCCACTTCCATTCTGGAACTTGAAGAGGTTGTAGCAATCCAGCGGGTCGTTGGTGTTCAGCCTTGACTCGCTGACATACATCGCATTTAGCGACATAGGAGCCAATTTCCCTCTTCATGCCATGCCACTAGAATCGTTCTCGGATGTCTTGGTACATCTTGGTACCACCTGGATGGATAGAGTAGGTGTGTCATGTGCCTCTTGCAGGATCAAGTCCTTATGTTCGGCCTTGTTGGGTAGGCATAAGCGCTTCCCGTACCACAATACTCCTTGCTCATGAATCGAGAATCCTGGGGCTTTGCCTTCTCGCACCTTCCTCTTGAGGCCTTCGATACTCTTGTGCCCCTTCTGGGCTTCCTTGATGTCGTCTGCCAGAGTAGGCTTGACTTCGAGGTTGGCCAGGTACCCTGGTTCGACTATCTCAAGTCCTAAGCCCTCCATCTCTTCATACAAGGCGGGTAACCTTTCCTTGAGCACGACGTTCAAGGAGCCTGCCTTCCGGCTCAGGGCATCGGCTACCACGTTCGCCTTGCCGGGATGGTACTGAATGCTGAGGTCGTAATCCTTGATTAACTCAAGCCATCTCCGCTGTCTCATGTTCAGCTCTCTCTGGGTGAAGATATACTTCAGACTTTTGTGGTCTGTATATATCTCGCATCGCTTTCCCAGAAGGTAATGTCGCCACGTCTTCAGAGCATGCACTACCGCTGCTAGCTCGAGATCCTGGGTGGCGTAGTTCTCCTCATGCGGTCGCAGTTGCCATGAAAAGTACGCCACGACCCTGCCATCTTGCATTAGGACTCCACCGAGCCCGGTTCCCGAGGCATCACAATATATCACGAATTCCTTGTTGATGTCTAGGGTAGCCAATACCGGAGCAGTAGTTAGCCTCTTCTTCAACTCCTGGAAGCTTCCTTCACACGCCGGTGTCCACTCGAACTTCCGGCCTTTCTTCAAGAGCTGAGTCATAGGTCGAGCGATGCTGGAGAATCCCTCGACAAACTTGCGGTAGTATCCCGCGAGCCCGAGGAAACTCCTGACATCCTTCACGTCCTTGGGTGATTCCCAGTTGGTCACTGTAGAAATCTTGGACCGATCCACGGCAAAACCGCGTGCCGTCAGGGTATGACCCAGAAATCCAACTTCGTTCAGCCAGAACTGACACTTGCTGAATTTGGCGTAAAGTTGGTGCTCTCGAAGCTTTCCCAGAACTAGCCTCAGGTGTTGCTCATGCTCTTCTTCAGACTTGGAGAAGATTAGTATGTCATCGATGAGCACGACGACAAACTTGTCCAAATATTCCATGAAGACCTTGTTCATGAGGTACATGAAGTAGGCTGGGGCATTTTTCAAACCGAAGGGCATGACCGTGCATTCATACAGACCGTACCGGGTCACGAATGCATTCTTGGGTATATCTTCTGGTCGGATCTTCAACTGGTAGTATCCTGATCGGAGATCGATCTTGGAAAATACCCTCGCCCCGTTTAACTGGTCAAACAGGTCTTCGATCTTGGGGAGCGGGTACTTGTTCTTAATTGTTACTTCATTAAGGGAACGGTAGTCGACGCAGAGTCGAATGGTACCATCCTTCTTTGAAACAAGCAGAACAGGTGATCCCCAAGGTGACGCACTCAGACGAATGAACCCTTTCCTGAGTTGCTCATCCAGCTGTTTCTTCAGCTCTGCCAACTCCTCGGAACCCATCCTGTAAGGCTTTTTATAAATAGGCCTCGATCCGGGCATAAGCTCAATGATGAACTCAATGTCTCGGTCAGGAGGCATTCCGGGTAGCTCGTCAGGAAAGACGTCCGGGTATTCACAGACTATAGGCACTCGATCAAGCTCTACCTCGGAGAGACTGTTGACTCGAGGTGCGTGAGCCGATACTGGTTCGGAGACGAACTTGACCTAGACCCCTTGGTTGCTTATCATGGTGATGGCTCTGTTGGCACAGTCCAAAAGACTCTGGTGCTTGGCCAACCAATCCATACCGAGGATTACTTCCACACCTTGTGATTTAAGCACAATGAGGTCTGCCAAGAAACTCGTCCCATTGATAACTATCTCGACCCTTCTACACCCTAGGTTGGTCCTTAATACTGCTCCTGGGGTTTGAATTGCTATCTGTCCGCGAAGTAAAGTGGGTTTTAAACAGCATTTCTCCGCAAACCCTTGAATAACAAAAGAATGCGAAGCACCACAATCAAACAACACTGTTGCTGGAGTTGAGTTGACGAGGAACGTACCCAGAATGCAGTCCGGGTCTTCTTGTGCTTCTTCTGCAGTGATGTGATTGATCCGGCCCCTACCATTGAACTGTTGGTTGCGGGGGGCCTGGTTCCTCCCTGGTGCACCTTGACCGGGGTTGGGTGCATTGGAACACGGTGCGTCGGGC
Organism: Hordeum vulgare subsp. vulgare; assembly: GCF_904849725.1. Classification (NCBI taxonomy): domain Eukaryota; kingdom Viridiplantae; phylum Streptophyta; class Magnoliopsida; order Poales; family Poaceae; genus Hordeum; species Hordeum vulgare. The sequence continues at coordinate 279,138,734 of NC_058519.1, read as the reverse complement.
TTCTTGTTGGGGCACTGCCTGGAATAGTGCCCAGTCTGACCACACCCAAAGCAGGTGACTTGCCCTGGAGGGTTGGTCTTGACTCCGCCGTTGTTCGGCGGTTTGACTACTGGCTTGACTTGCTGCTGAGGCTGAAAATTCTGGCGGAACACCGGGTACTTGTACTGTTGCTGCTGAAAGTTGGGTCTTGCAGGTGCTGACTGGCACGGTCTTGGTCTTGCATTACCGGGTCCTCCACTGCCTATCATCTTGCGCTTGCGGGTGTCGTCCATTGCACGACGCTTGTCTTCCAGCATAAGCGCTTGTTAACCAACTCGCTGAAAGTCTGGTAGTCGCAAACCACCAGCTGGAATTGCAGGGACTGCAGTAACCCTTCCATGAAGCGTTCCACCTTAGCGGCCTCAGTGTTAACATCTTCAGGTGTGTACCTTGACAAGAGATTAAACTTCTGCAGGTACTCCTTAACAGTTCCACTGCCCTGCCTTAAGGCTCGGAATTCACGCTTCTTAATGGTCATCAGTCCAGGCGGAGTGTGAGCCGCGCGAAATCCTTCCTTGAACATCTCCCACGTGACGACTTGCCCTGCCCGCATGATCTGGAATCCATCCCACCATGCCCTGGCGGTGCCTCCGAGACAGTGAGAAGCATAAAGGACCTTCTCATGATCATCGGTGCACTTGACCAGCGCAAGGAGGTCTTCAATGGTGCGAATCCAGTCATTGGCGTCCAGGGGTTCAGTCGACTCCGTGAATATGGGGGGCGTAGTCCGCATGAACTCAGAAAGAGTAGAGCGACCACCGCCATACTCATTCCGCGGGGGGTTGTCCACCAGGACTTGGGTCAGCTGCTGGATAGCGGCATTGCTGGCTTGACGCTCCTCTCGAAGAGCTTGAAGGAACTGAGCCATAGTCAAGTTCTCAGGAGGAGGTGGTGGCGGAAGGTCTCTAGGCTGCTCGTGGTGACCTCCAGTGTGAGCTTCTCCTTCGGTTCCCTGCGGCGTCCCTGAAGAGCCGGCGCCGGGGTTACCGAAGGTGCTGTTGCGGGTTGCGTTCACCATCTTGTCATAGAAACAGACAGGTCAAAATGCCACCTTGCTCGGGAGTACAAGGATTTGCTCCTAGTAAGAGGGGGTCCAATACGTGCATGTGCCAAGTTTTTAAAACCAAAGTTTTTGACAAACTGGAAATTGCATTCATGACAACTAGGTGACGTAGTCACTTACAGACTGCCCAAGGCAATAGGTGACTTACATCAAGCACACATACGCAATTTAAAAACGGATACAAGGATACCCTATACTCGGGTACTCCAATTGCCTACGCTAAAATCTACGCGGCTGACTGCTCGGTCTCAAAGGCGGACTCAATAGGATCCTCATCTTCATCAACATCCTCTTCCTTTATAGGAGTGGAAGAAAGAATCCGCACGTCTCGGCGTCTCTTGGGCGAGGCGGCGAAGATCTCAGTGTACTCTTCTGCTGTCAGGCGACGACTCTGAAGAGGGACTGCCTGGATGGGTAACACACCACCCCTAGTGGTAACAGCTGCCCTCCCTTCAGGTGCGCTTGCCTTCTTTACTTTGCAGTTCTGCATCTTCTCTGTGTGGAGCAGGCCTTTGACTAGGTGCATCTCTTGGTGAAGCTTGACGGATTCCTTAACCAGGAAGTGTGTCAGGGTGTCTGACGAGAGACTGAAGTAGGTCTGAAACCTCAGTGGCATCCCATCCTCCGTGGTGGGGGTGAGTGTCCAACTCCCATCCACTCCTTCCTTAATTAAAGGTAGATGACGAGTGACAGTCTCATTAGCCATCTCAAGGAGGATGCCGCGGAGTTGCACGAGCGCCTCTCGTGCAGCCGTCTCCACTGCCAACATCAGCTCTCCCATCTGTGGTCCTTCCAAGAACCAACTAGACGGGGAGTCATTAGCCTTCACTATCACGTCCACGTGATATTCCTTGGTGTCGGCGTTGACCCAATGCTCGTGGTAGAGGAAGATGGGCGTGCGTCGTACGTGGAACTTCTCGAGAAAATCCACCAGAAGTAGTGGAAAGCCGGTCTCCAGAAGCATCTCAGGTACAACAGCCATCTACAAGGCATAGGAGAGAAGTCAGGAGGTTGTATGTGCAAGAGTCTTGTGCAAGGCTGGCGTCCTAACGTTCTTGGTTAACGTCCATGCTATCTAAGGCTTCCTATAGTCAGGATGGCTCTGATACCAGTTCTGTGGGGACCCCGACTAGCAAGTCGAGTTCGCCGTGCCCAGTGACCCCAAGGATCAATGTTCACTGAACACAGATACTGAATGATAGAGTCTTACATCCAAGTACCAAATTATTACATCAAATGACCAGAAGGTCGGGTTCCAGAGCAAGGCCTAAAGCCAAATAAAGGGATACATCGAGTAGCGGAAACTTGTAAGGGCTAAGCGGTGCCCATGCCATCAAGCCTACACCGACAGGCATTCTGACTCGGAAGCGTCCTAGATCGCAGGTCTCTCTCCGACGGCGTACTCATCGCCAAACTCCAGTCCTTCCATGTCTGGTCAATAACATAACCAGTGGCAAGCCAATGAGTACTTTGAATGTACTCGCAAACAGCCCATGACATAAATGGTAATGAATTGTAGTAACATGCATCTTTAGTGGAATGCGATGAGGTGGTATGATCATGTATATGCATCAGGTTAAAGAATTACTTTTGAAGAACAGGTTACAGATATCATCATCTCTGCTAAGGGTTGAACACACCGGGTTCACCCTATATGCCAAGCCATCGGACTTGTCATAATCTCAAGGTATTAATGAGGGCTAAACCATTTAGGTTTACCGTATATGTCAAGTCACCGAACTTGATCATATTATTGTGATTATCATGATTAGAACGACACCTTTTTAACACCACACACACACACACTTGGTTTATGCGGAAACTCATGACGTAGTTTAAGGAGCACCACCCAACTGTCCTTGACCGTGGACACGGCTACTCGAATAGTTTACACTCTGCAGAGGTAGTACGCTGGACCCACGAGAAACGGAATACTTCCGTGTCATCCACGACTCGTGGTATATCACATATACCCGAGGTAAGTATCCGATCATCATCTTTCCCCTGACGATACTAGACAAAGAGATCCACTCGATTGATACCCAACCCACATGTTGTACGTCTTACGAGCTCCGACTCTGGACTGTAACAACCATGCAGGGACCAACGGTGTGCGTGGAACTCATAATAATGGCATAGTCCTCCTACCTGGCACGACCCCATCACGAGAGTGACACCAATCACTCCCGCCACTAGTAATGTGGCTCTTTGCTAGCACCGACCAGAGTAATCAACAAAGCCCCGTCCCATAAAGGGGTATCGTGGTCGTACTGGGTAAGGTTGGGACGGTCGGCACATCATAAATCTAATCCATTTCCGAAACCATACTCACACCAAAATCATCGGTGCCTCACTTCACCAAAAGTGATCACCAACTCATCATCACCTTCGGGCTTTAGTGGCACCCGACGGGGTTTTCATAAACTCTTTATTTAACTCATCATCATGCTCATGATAGAATGCTCTATTATTACTTGTCAACATGATGTGCCTTAACATTACTTGTCAACATGATAGTATCATGACCCTCACGGGGTAGGGTCAAGCTCAATGCAGTGATTATACTCTACTAGTCAACATGACAGTAGCATGATCCTCGTAGATGGTAAGATCAAGCTCATCATGTTTGTGCTCCGAGGAGCCATGTGAAATCACCACTATAATGCAAGGGCTTCGAAGAAGCCTTCGGTACCATCACATCAATGATGAACCGACATCGTGATTACATGCAACGGAAAATACTTGCTATTCTAGCATGCATCATTTTACTTAAGTCATGGCAAAAGGGCATGCTTGCCTTGGTCAGCTAGGTATCCGGGGTCTTCGAGGTCTTCCGCTCCGGATCCTCCGTCACTCGGTAATTCTACCATCGAGAAAGGAATAAATAAATACTAGGTTTTACTAAAACAGTTCACAAAGTGCTTTAAAATTTTTTGCAAGGCTTGAATAAATCCAGGTTATTATTTTGAAAAAATGTTCCCTACTGTTTTATTAGCTAAGCATATTTATTTAAAAGCAAACAGAAGCAAACAAGTGCTTTTCAATATCATTTTATTATACCAAAATAGTTTCTGTTATTGATAAATGTCAACTATTACAGAATCAAATACTACTCATTTTTAGAAAAATACTGGTGGAAGAATTATATTTTTCTACTGGCTAAATCTTTTTATAAAAATCATTTAGTTTGCTGGATTAAAACAAAAGAAAAAGGCCAGGGAAACAGATCCAGCCGGCCCAGCCAGCAGGCCTGGCCACCAAGCGCGCGCGGGCCAGGTTCAAACCTCACCTGCGGGCCCCTGGGGTCAGCGTCAGCGGCTGCGCGCGTTGGCTGCCCGAGGACAATGACAGGTGGGCTCCACCTGTCGGGTCCTTCTCCTACCTCTGGCCAGAGAGGTGGAGATGGACGCCGGTGAGGCTGCCGTTGTCCTCAGGCCTAGCTAGGAACGGGAACGGGTTCCTCGTGCCTTCGCCTACCTGCTCGTGGT